>NW_027507718.1:523931997-524254497 GCF_037356315.1 Lithobates pipiens
GTTGTAGGTAACACAAATTGCTAATTAGTGAATCACATGGCAGAAACTCGATGCATTTAGGCATCTAGACATGGTGAAGACGACTTGCTGAAGTTCAAACCGAGCGTCAGAACGGGTGAAGAAATGGGATTTAAGAGACTTTGAACGTGGCGTGGTTGTTGGTGCCGGACGGGCTGGTCTGAGTATTTCAATCCATCTAATGGGATTCTCATACACAACCAGCTCTCGGGTTTACAGAGAATGGTGGGGGGAAAAGAGAAAATATCCAGTGAGAGGCAGTTGTGTTTAGGAAAATGCCTTGTTGAGGTCAAAGGAGAATGGGCAGATTTGTTCCAGATGATAGAAAGGCAACAGTAACTCAAATAACCACTCATTACATCCAAGGTATACAGAATACCATCTCTGAATGCACAACACATCCAACCTTGAAGCAGATGGGCTACAGCCAGTAGCGTCGCTAGGGGTTGGCATTTGGGGCTATACCTCCGAATCTTGGCTCCATAGCAGGGGTCCCCAAGGGGGGAGGGGAGGCTCTCTGGGGACCCTGATGTAAGTGGGGGGACTCTCTGGGGACCCTGATGCAAGGGGGAAGCTCTCTGGGGACCCTAATGCAAGGGGGGGGCTCTCTGCGGGCCCTGATGCAAGGGGGAGGCTGTCTGGGGACCCTGATTTTATGGGAGAGGCTCTCTGGGGACCCTGATTTTATGCGTATGCCTTTCTTTACTCCGCTGCTATGGGCTCTAGCCCCACATCTTTTGTAGACCTAGCAACACCCCTGGCTACAACAGCTGAAAACCACAGAGCAGATTGACTGCATTTAACAGAAGTCTCACTGATTAGAACGGTTCTGTTGCCAGCAATGGGGTATGATTTGTAATGCGATTTGTCAGTTAAAAATCGCATGACAAACTGCACAGGTGTGCAGGGCTGCTGTATGAAACCACTGGGTCCAATACACCCCCCCCCCCAAATAAGCGCAGTTTACTATGCTTCAGTTATGAATGAACTCAGTGAGTGATCAGTACCGATCGCTCATTCAGGAAAGGAAGGGGCTGGTAAATATGACATATTTTTTGGCTCCTTCCCCCAATCTCCATCTTGAAGGATCCTATTCTGTGCATGTAGCTGCCGGCAGGAAGGAGAGGAGGGAAGCCAGCAGCACTGCAGGGGTGGGGCACACAGAGGGACCTGGGTGGCAGGAGGGAATGTATGGTGTGGTGGGAAGGTGATTGGTTTGGCAATAAGGGGATGATTACTGGAGCAGATCCCCCTGTATGGCTCTCTCTGCAGCAGCTGAAAGCTGGCAGGAGGGAGAGGAATAGAATCCAGCTTTCAGGTGCTGTAGAGAGACCCATAAAGGGGATTGGTTACTGTAATAGCCCCCCCCCCCTCCACTGGGCCATCTAACCAGCTGCTTGGCCCCCGTATTGAAGGACTGGTGTTACCCTCTTGATATTTATGACCATGGACACATCCATTAGTTTTTAGCACCACATCCCAGATTATTATAGATGAAAATACTAGGGGGTTGGACTTTATAGATGCAAAATGTTTTAACAAATATAATATATAAAAAAATAATTTATTTTGTAGGAACAAAATAAAAATCAGTTCATTAAAATATTGGAGAAGGAAAGAAGATACATATGGCTAGTACAGTAGATTACAGTTTACAACAACGCAGCAGTATAGAACTGCCCAACATGTTTCGCCCATGTGTCGGGCTTCCTCAGGGGATGCTGTCCGTTTGCACAGTACAATGTCTTCTCTATCTCCTAGAAAGAGACCAACAACTGCCGGGATGGTTAGATGTTCAGCTGCATCAGAAGAAACCCAGCGCCAAAAGTGGCCATAGATGGCAAATAAGGACCAATTGGTTAGGTTTTGCCGCTGACTTGATACCAAGGGCCACGCACCTCCGTGTGCTAAGGTTCACTTTGAGGCTATCTGGATGAGATCTAGCAGCGTGCTTGTGCCCCTTGGTTCCCGCAGACAATGGTACCCTCTTATCCACAGCCCTGCCAGTGTGAACCAGGGCTTAGTTGGCTTTTGTCTTGCATACAATGATCATCTTCTATAATGACTTTATTTTGTTCTCTAGGTGTTGCAGGCTCATTGATGCCGCAGATCTCCGGGCAATACGGCTCTGATCTTCACTTTCCACTGTCACAGTTATGCCAAGAACAGATCATCGATATTCATGATGGAGGAACTCATATCGGCAACTTCCATGGTTCCATTCTAGAGGGTTTTAGGCGTTATAACAATCGCTTTCAGTTTGACCGCGAGAACTGCACATTCACATTAAAGAATTTCTCAGAGGCCGACGCTCATAATTTCACATTCTTTGGATATGACCGTAAAAACAGGATGGATTTTGAAGTCCACGTTCCTGGTAAGTTCCTGAGATGACATAGTAGGATCCTTGGTGTGTTATGGTGTCAATACTCGTTTCAGTGATAGCTGCATTCCTTTCCAGCCTTGTGTATAAAACCTCATCCACAATAAGGCTTAGGGCCCGTGTGTGTAAAATCTCCCCCGTATTGTAAAATCTTGCCAATAGGACTAAGACATAAAAAAAGAAAGTGGCTTCTGGCTATAGCCAAAAGACGGCTACAGTGCAGGCTTATGCCCTCTACACACGACCGGGTTTCTGATGGAATTCCGCTGAAACTGTCTTGCGTGCACAGGATCGCACCAAAGTCTGATTGTCAAGAACGCGGTGACGTACAACACGTACAACAGGACTAGAAAAATGGAAATTCAATAGCCAGTAACCAATATTCTCGTACTTGATTCAGAGCATGCGTCGTTTTTGGTCCGTCGGAACAGCATACAGATGAGCGGTTTTCCCGATAGGAATTGGTTCCGTCTGAAAAATTTAGAACATGTTCTATTTGTAGGTCCGTCAGAATTTTTGAAAAAAAAAAAGTCTGATTGGGCACACACACGATCGGAATATACAATGAAAAGCTTCCGTCTGACTTTTTCTGTCGGACATTCCGCTCGTGTGTACGCGGCATTAGAATTCTGAGAGGGTGTACATGGACGTCCTTCTGTGCCCACCTGCCCCCCATGGTGCGTGGGCGATGCACTGTGTGATCGCCAAGTCCTTTGGACTCCGCTGATCACAGATCAGGGTAAAGGGCCAATCACAGTGGCCCTTTACCACATGATCAGCTGTCGGACAATGACAGCTGATCACAGGATGTAAACAGAAGCTGGTTATCGTCTTTCCTATCCTCAGGCTGACAGCACGAGGAGAGGAGAAGAAAGCTGATAACTAACATCAGTCCCAACATTGCCCACCAGTGCTGCTAATCAATGTCCACAAGTGGCACCTATCAGTGCTGCCAATTAGAGCCCATCAGTGCCTCATCATGAGTGTCACCTATCAGTACTGCCTATCAGTGTCACCTATCCAGTGCCCATCAGTGCTGCCAATCAGTGCCTCATCATCAGTGTCACCTATCAGTGCCCATCAGTACCATCTATCAGTGCCCATCAGTGCCACCTCTCAGTGCCACCTCTCAGTTCCCATCAGTGCCACCTCTCAGTTCCCATCAGTGCCACCTCTCAGTGCTCATCAGTGCCCATCAGTGCCACCTATCAGTTCCCATCAGTGCCACCTCTCAGTTCCCATCAGTGCCACCTCTGTGCTCATCAGTGCCACCTCTCAGTTCCCATCAGTGTCCATCAGTGCCACCTATCAGTACTCATCAGTGCCACCTCTCAGTTCCCATCAGTGCCACCTCTCAGTGCTCATCAGTGCCACCTCTCAGTGCTCATCAGTGCCACCTCTCAGTGCTCATCAGTGCCACCTCTCAGTGCTCATCAGTGCCACCTCTCAGTGCTCATCAGTGCCACCTATCAGTGCTCATCAGTGCCACCTATCAGTGCTCATCAGTGTCGCTTCATCAGCATACATCAGTGAAGGAAAAAATGACCTGTTTGCAAAATGTTATCACAAACTGAAAACAATTTTTTTTTACATTTTCTTGTTTTGTTTAGCAAAAAACAAGAACCCCAGTTGTGATTAAATACCACCAAAAGAAAGCTCTATTTGTGTGAAAAAAAATATTAAAAATGTCATATGGGTACAGTGTTGCATGACCGCACAATTGACATTCAAAGTGTGACAGCTCTGAAAGTACATAGTGTCCCCATATCTATTTTAAAGGCTTACCACAGCATTTGTCACCTATATAGCATTACTCTATTACTATAGTAAATTGAAACAAATAAGGATTTTTTTTGTACTGTCAAAAGGTTTAACTCTTCAGGTGTATATGTATTATGTTATTTTATTTTTATTTATTTTTTGTTAAAATTAAAAACGGTGTATTTTTTCTCCAAAAATTGTGTTTGAAAAGCAACTGCGCAAATACTGCGTGACATAACAAATTGCAAAAACCCACCAATTTATTCTCTAGGGCCTCTGCTTTAAAAAAAAAAACATTCATATAATGTTTGTGGGTTCTAAAGAAAAAAAAAAAATACTGATTGTGACATGGAAACAAAAAGTGGCAAAAATCGGGCCAGACAGGAAGTGGTAATTCATGGGGAGTCCTTCTTTCTCTATATATAGAATCTACATCAACTTTAATGACCGGTTATATTGGACCCAGGCCGCTGCTTATATGAGAATATTATGTACTGATTGGGGTATGTGACTTCATCTTTCCTAATTGTTACAGTTACAGACACATCTAAATACACCTCTAATGAATGTATGTCGGGGCTCTGGTCTCTTGGCTTCTCAATGGATCCAATTATCTGCCTTATCTTCATGATTTTGGGTGAGTTTGGTCAATCGCTCATTAACCACTTCATCCCTGAGCAATTATTACACCTTCCTTATGGGCTTGATTATTCAGCTATAATTTTGTCATTACTTTAGATAACACACACATTGTTTTTTTGGGGACAAACTATATTATTAGGGCATTATTGTCTTGTTATCCATAGACAAAAAGCCATTTTCCTGAAAGGCTCCATGGCAGCATACGTGTGGGTAGCCCCGCCTCCACGATTACCCAATAGGACCCAACTCCCATAAATCTTTGCTCCTGGCTACTATCAGTGTTCCTTTTTTGTCCTCCCCAGTAGGACCAGATGGTTTCTTTCCTGGAAATTAAACTTCACGACGATCGATTGGCTGATTGACTGAGAATTTTTCCTCCGATAGGCCCTGACTGTTAAGCAGGGTATGGAGAGTATTTGCAGAGTAGCGCTGAAGAAAGGATTTCCTACCTGAGTGCGCACGGTCTGTGTCCCGTTGCTATGGGTGACCATTATCTGCTGGAGGTATGGCGTGTGTGTTCCAGTCCGTTCGGCCAGGTGATCGTTGGTGGAGTGGTGAGCCTTTTATCTATCCATGGCAGCATTGTATTTGTGTGTATTTCTTTTGTTTGTCTTGCAGTCTCCTCCATGCCGTTTGCGTTCGCTTCCGCGTTCCAGCAAACCTCTCTCCTACTTCCGGGTTATGCAGGCATTCTGCACATATGCGAACCCGGTATGGGACCGAGGCTTGGTTCCCGCGCATGCGCGCGAGCGCCTCGCGTCTGACGTCGGCGATGACGTCACGGGCGCCAAATTTAAAAGGCTTTGGAAGCTGTCAGAACCCTGGGAATGTTTGCAGTGGTCGCAGCGACTTCCCGGGGCTGTCAGCGCGGCGGTTTAAGGTAAGAGCATGTCCCTTAGGCTGGGGAAATGCTTTAAAAAAAAAAAAAAAAAAAGTGTGTTTTATTTTTCTCTTTGGTTGCAGTGTTTCTTAAACTGTGGTTTATTGTGAATATGGACGCCTTACTGCCTCCTAGTGGCCAGCCCGCTCATGTTAGGTAGGTCTTTAGTATTTATGCCTTTTATATATTGGAGAGAGTGTTTGGCATAGGTAGGATTGACTGTATATCCTTTTCTCTCTCTGTCTGTTTTACCCTTACAGCCCTTCTGGGTCTGATCCACAACCTAACACTTCTAGACGCAGTGGATCATCAAGATCACACCGCCATAAATCCTCCTCAAGATCTAGCCAGCATAGGTGAAGATCTGAACAGCATAATAAGAATTATTCTCACCCCCCTGCTGCTCACTCCAGCAAGCGTACGGAAAAATCATGCTGGTGGTGCAGGATGCCTGTTCCTTCGGACGTATCCTTATGCGATCATTGCTTCTCCAAAGCTGCAGATGAAAGGGATGGTGCAGACCAGCGTTTGGAGTCAATAGTAAGACGGGTTGTGAAGGAGTCCTTGCAGGAGAGAGACGCTCTACAGCTGTGTGAATCCCCATCAGAATTATTGGCTCCTCCACCTGGAGAGAACCCATTGCAGGAGACATGGGAATCCTCTCAGCCAAGCCGCCTATCTGCTCCCATCTCAGATAGTGAATCTGACTGTGAGGATCCTGGTTTAGGTTTTGACTATGGACTGGTGCCTTCATTGGTCAAAGCAGTGAGAGAGGCTCTGAAGTGGGAAGACCCTATTACTTCCCCACCAAAGCAGAGAAAGTTCTTTAAACAGCTCAATAAGGAGCGACAATTTTTTCCCTTCCTTTCAGAGTTGGGTGACATTATTACCGAGGAATGGAGCAAGGTGGATAAAAAGGGTTCCATGCAGTCAAAAATCCTGAAATTATATCCCTTTAAAGAAGAGGATGTGAAGCACCTGGAGTCAGCACCACTGGTGGATGCAGCGCTCATGCGTTTGGTGAGATATGTAACCCTACCCTTAGAGGATACGGTATCCTTTAAAGATCCTTTGGAAAGGCGGATCGATTCAGACCTTAAGAGGATATATCTGACTTCTGGAATGGCTTGCAAACCAGTGCTTGCAATGGCAGCGGTATCCAAGGCCATAGAATCATGGGCTGATTCTGTAGAGGAATTCCTGAGGGGTATTTCTATTGAATCAGCAAAAGACTCCCCTATTCAAGAAATCAGGATGGCGTCTGCCTTTTTGGGGGAGGCATCTATTGATGTTATCCGCCTGATATCTCGAGATATGTTAGCAGCAGTCTCAGCTCGCCGTGCGTTATGGCTCCGTCCATGGCTGGCGGATCCAGCATCCAAACAGGCCTGGTGCCGTATTCCCTTTGAGGGGTCATCTTTGTTTGGTAACAACCTGGATACTGCCATATCCCGGGCTACAGGTGGGAAATCTGGGTTTCTCCCCCAGGACAGACATCTTCAAAATCAAAGGCGTCCATTTCCTAGAAGACAAGGCCCTGATCGTGCCAGGGAGGCGCGGAGCTATAGACCTGGTCGAGAATTCTCAAGGTCATGGAGATCCAGGCAATCTTCTTTCAAAAATACCTCAAAAGGGGGTTCGTCCGGCAAACAGGATTCCGCGAAATCCTTTTGAAATTGGGCCCGCTCAAACTTGTCAGGTGGGGGCTCGTCTTCTCCACTTCAGGCATGTTTGGGCGGCCTCAATTCGGGATTTTTGGACTGTAAAAACAATTTCCTCAGGTCACAAGTGGGGTTTTATCAGCACCCCAAAGCTAAGATTTATTCCCACAAATCTTCCAGAATCAAAAGAGAAGAAACAAGTCCTATTGACCTACGTGAACTCTTTACTGGATCAAGGCGCAGCCGTTCCCGTTCCAGAAGAAGAACGTGGAGAGGGCATGTATTCCCCTTTGTTTCTGGTTCAAAAGAAAAACGGCACATGGAGGCCGGTAATAGATTTGACCCATCTCAATTCCTTCATTCGCAAAGAGAAGTTCAAGATGGAATCTCTGCTTACCATCCAGCAGTCCGTGTATCTGGGGGACTGGATGATATCAGTCGATTTGAAGGACGCTTACTTCCATGTTCCCGTGGCAAAGGAGTTTCAACAATACCTCCGCTTTGCAGTAGGCATTCAACATCTTCAATTTACATGTCTTCCCTTTGGGTTAACAACGTCCCCACGGGTCTTCTCCAAAGTTCTTTTGGCAGTTGTGGCCTTTCTCAGAGTCAAAGGTGTTCGTCTCCATCACTATCTCGACGACCTTCTTCTGCTATCCCAGAACAAAGATCAGCTCTTGGAGCACAAAGACCTAGTCATCTCCACTCTACAGGAGTTCGGGTGGCTTCTGAACTTAGAAAAGAGTCACCTAGATCCAACTCAGTCTCTTGTTTTCCTAGGGGCGCAGTTCAACACAGCAGAAGGTACTATCGCCCTTCCAGAAGAGAAGGTTGGAGTCATACGAGACAGGATTCATGCAGCCCTTGCAGCATCCCATCTCTCGGCTCTCCAATGTCTGAGGGTGATTGGCACAATGTCAGCCACCATTCCCATGGTAAAGTGGGCCCAGTGGCACACTCGTCCCTTTCAGAAGGGGTTTCTACAACAATGGGACTTATCCAGCCAGACACAGCGCATATTCCTCACTCCAGCCATGAGGACGTCTCTTCTTTGGTGGCTACAGGGGAAGAACCTGCGCAACCACCATTCAATCATTCCCATCTCATGGGTCACGGTAACTTCAGATGCCAGCAACCGAGGATGGGGCGCTCACTGCCTTTCGGAGGTCGCTCAGGGCAGGTGGACGTTTCCATCACAGAGAGTCGTCTCCAATGTTCTGGAGCTAAGAGCGGCCTTCCAGGCGCTTCGGTAATTCCATCATCTGACAGCGAATGCCTCGGTCATGCTAAGGTTGGACAACACAACCGCGGTGGCTTACGTAAAGAAGCAAGGGGGAACTCGCAGCTGGTCCCTGTTACAGGAGACGGAGCCAATAATGAATTGGGCTCAGAAGAATTTGTCCAACCTTTCTGCAGTCTACATCCCAGGGGTGCAGAATGTTCAGGCGGACTTCCTATCGCGTGTCGAGTTGGACAACAACGAGTGGTCTCTACACCGGGAAGTATTCGATTGGCTCCTGACCTTAGGATTGTCCCTGGAAGTCGACTTGTTCGCTTCCCCGTGCAATCGGAAGCTTCCGAAATATTACTCAAGGTTCAGGGATCCCCAGGCATATGGGATAGATGCCCTCACAGAACATTGGAAGTTTCAGACAGCTTACGCCTTCCCTCCAGTTCCGGTGATCCTGCAATTCCTTCGGAGACTCAGGTCAGAGAAGGCGGAGATTCTCGCAGTGATTCCTTTCTGGCCCAACAGACCTTGGTTCCCTCTACTGCTGCTCCTCAGTTATCAAGAGCCAGTTCCCCTGCCTCTCAGGTCGGATTTGCTATCTCAAGGCACAAGGTTACATCCATGCCCATCATGTCTGAACCTCAAGGTATGGTTTTTGAGAGGGAAAGGCTAGAAGCTCTTGGTTGTCCAGAAGAGGTCATCCCAACCCTTCTCAATTCCAGACGCGGGAGTACTAATAGGGTATATGAGCGTATATGGTCCAAGTTTTCGGCCCATATGTCCTCCAGAGAAAATTCTTGCAGTTCTCCAACAATACAAGACATACTAAGCTTTCTTCAAACAGGCCTTGATTTACCTCTAGCTATCAGTTCATTGAGAGTCCAAGTATCGGCTATTTCAGCCTTTGCGGGTATTTCCTGGGCAAACCATGCACTGGTACAACAATTCTTCAAGGGAGCTACCAGGCTCAGACCCCAAAGAAAACCAAGGTTTCCTAAATGGGACCTCCCTTTAGTGCTGGATTTTCTCTCAAACCTTGGAAAGGATTCTACGGAGCCTCTGTCCATAAGGGATCTCACTCTCAAGACCATCTTCTTGGTAGCTATAACCTCAGCCAAGAGAGTTTCTGAGATTAGGAATCTAGGTTCGGAAGAACCCTTTCTGACTTTCTTTCCAGATAGGGCAGTATTGATTCCCATGTTGGGATCGCATCCCAAAGTAACCTCGGTCTTCCATGAGAATCAGGAAGTTGTGCTTCCCACTTTCAAAAACTCAGAGTCAGGATGTTCATCCTCTGGACGTAGGACACGCGCTTAAACAATATTTGGAAGTCACAGCTCCCTTTAGACAAACGAAATTTCTTTTTGTTCTCCCTCATGGCAAGAATAAAGGATTGCGAGCTTCGGCTAGATCTATCTCTACCTGGATCGTTCAGATCATTCAGAGGGCGTACAGAACAAAGGGCTTGGCTCCTCCTGAGGCATTAACGGCTCATTCAACACGGAGTATTTCAACATCGTGGGCAGCTTCTCGCCATGTGGCGCCTGAAGTTATTTGCAGAGCGGCCTCTTGGTCTTCTATTAATACCTTTTTGTTTCTCATTACTGTGTAGAGCCAGCGGCTGTCTTCTGTTAATTTTGGTTTGCAAGTTGTCGGTTGACAATGCTAAATAAACTTTTGTTCTTTGCTCGACATTTTGCCCACCCGGGTGTGTTTGGCGAGTTATTTCCCACACGTATGCTGCCATGGAGCCTTTCAGGAAAACGGAAAATTTATATCAAATACTTACCGTAATTTTCCTTTCCTGATAGGCTCCATGGCAGCAGGAGTTCCCTCCCAAATGTCTGGAGTCGGCTAGTTCCGGAACACTGATAGTAGCCAGGAGCAAAGATTTATGGGATTTGGGTCCTATTGGGTAATCGTGGAGGCGGGGCTACCCACACGTATGCTGCCATGGAGCCTATCAGGAAAGGAAAATTACGGTAAGTATTTGATATAAATTTTCCGTTTTTTTTTTTCTATTTTAACTAGTCTTATGCCGGTTCGAATTTCGAAAGAATTTTCTTTCGAAAATCGTATCTAAGAATTTTCATACGAATTTCGCACCATTAGTGGGGCTGCAGCAACCACTGATTTTCACGCGGCAATCAAATTTGAGGAATCGGACATGTAAATTTTTTTTGAAAAACTAACAATTTTCTAATCAATGATGGGAGAATCGTGCGAAATCGGCCAATGACAACTGATCACAGGATGTAAACAGAAGCCGGTTATTGGCTTTCCTTTCCTCACACTGACAGCATGAGGAGAGGAGAAGAAAGCTGATAACCAACATCAGTCCCAACATTGCCCACCAGTGCTGCTAATCAATGTCCACAAGTGGCACCTATCAGTGCTGCCAATTAGAGCCCATCAGTGCCTCATCATCAGTGTCACCTATCCAGTGCCCATCAGTGCCGCCTATCAGTACCACCTATCAGTGCTGCCCATCAGTGCCACCACTCAGTTCCCATCAGTGCCACCTCTCAGTTCTCATCAGTGCCAAATCATATCAAAGAATTTTTGTACACATTTTTACACCATTAGTGGGGCTGCAGCAACCACCAATTTTCGCGCGGCAATAAAATTTGAGGAATCACACATGTAGGAACATTTTTTTGAAAAACAAACAATTTTCTAATCAATGATGGGAGAATTGTGCGAAATCGGCCAATAAAATGTAATAAGAAAAAAAAAATGTGCATGTGCAAGAAAAGAAAATTTACGGAGAGAAAAGAAGATTCCCGGCCACGAAAATTCTTTTCTGTAGCAACATGAGGTAAAATTGAAGGATTGGTCGGCCGAATTTCAAAAATCAATGGTGGCATCATCGGATCACAAATAAAAAAATAAAAAATTCAGATTTTGAAAAGAAAATTAGTTTGAAATTCGACCATGTATGGGCTGCATAATGCCGGCCGTACACGGTTCGAATTTTCGGAAGAATTTTCTTTCGAAAATGGTATCAAAGAATTTTCGTACGCATTTCGCACCATTAGTGGGGCTGCAGCAAAAAGAAGTTCCCGGCCACGGAAATTATTTTCTGTAGCCACATGAGGTGAAATTGAATTTCGAAAATCAATCATCGGATCACAAAAAAAAAAAAACTTTCTGATTTTGAAAAGAAAATTAGTTTGAAATTCGACCATGTATGGGCTGCATAATGCCGGTCGTACACGAATCGAATTTCAAAAGAATTTTCTTTTGAAAATTGTATTTAAGAATTTTCGTACAAATTTTGAACCATTAGTGGGGCTGCAGCAACAGCAGATTTTCGTGCGGCAATCAAATTTGAGGAATCGGACATGTTGGAAATTTTTTTCAAAACAAAAGATTTTTGTAATCAATGATGGGAGAAAAGGAAAAAAAAAAATGCGCATATGCAAGAAAAGAAAATTTACGGAGAGAAAAGAAGATTCCCAGCAACTAAAATTCATTTTTGTAGCAGCATGAGGTGAAATTGAAGGCTTGGTCGGCCGAATTTCGAAAATCAATGGTGGCGCCATTGGATGACAAGAAAAACGAACTTTCTGATTTTGAAAAGTAAATTTGTTTGAAATTCGACCGTGTATGGCCTGTATAAGTTTAAAAAAAAATACTTTAACCACTTACCATCCCTCCCATTATCATATGACGTCTGCAGGAGGGATCTCCCATCCTGGGTGGGCGTCATATGATGTCCTGGGCTTCCCGGATGTTTGGAGGCGTGTGCGGCCCACACCGAGTCACTCGGGAGCCCATGCGCATTACGTGGATCTGTGTGTGAACGCACAGATCCACGTCCTGTCAGGTGAGAGGAGACCGATCGTATGTTCTCAGTACAGAGGAACACCAATCATTCTCCTGCCCTTGTGAGTCCCCTCCCCCTACAGTTAGAATCACTCCCTAGGTAACACAATTAAGTATCGCCTCCTAGTGTTGACCCCTTCATTACCAGTGACATTTATACAGTAATCAATGCATTTGTATAGCACTGATCACTGTATAAATGTGAACGGTCCCAAAATGGTGTCAAAAGTGTCCGATATGTCTGCCGCAATGTCGCAGTCACGATAAAAATTGCACATCACCGCCATTACTAGTAAAAAAAAGAAAATAATAAAAATGCCATAAAACTATCTCCTACTTTGTAGACACTATAAATTTTGCGCAAACCAATCAATATACGCTTATTGCGTTTTTTTTTTTTTTTTTTACCAAAAATATGTAGAAGAATACATATTTAGAAATACAAACTGAGGAAAAAAATTAGTTAAAAAAAAAAAAAATTGGGATATTTATTATAGCAAAAAGTTACAAATATTCTGTTTTTTTTTTTCAAACTTGTCGCTCTTCTTTTGTTTATAGCGCAAAAAATAAAACCCGCAGAGGTGATCAAATACCACCAAAATAAAGCTCTATTTGTGGGGGAAAAATGATAAAAATTTCATTTGGATACAGTGTTGCATGTTCCCACACTTGTCATTCAAATTGCAACAGCGCTGAAAACTGAAAATTGGCCTGGGCAGGAATGGGGTGGAAATGCCCTGTATTGAAGTAGTTAAAGTAGTTAAATTAAAAATAGTTTATTCAATATTTTGTTACATTCAAAATTACACAGAAATGATATTTCTGATACAAAAGGTCTTTGCACTTTTTTACTTTTTTACATGACACTGAAAAAAAATATTACTAAATAACAATGAAAAAATAGAAATAAATGAAGATAATCAGAAAAACATAATAATATAAAAACTTGGGGGAAAAGAGGCGCAAGAAGTTAATTAGGTTTTATTAGGGTTACCTAAGGCATAATAAGTGGTTAAATAGGAATACGTTTTATTTTTATTTTTTATTTTTACTTGTAGGTTTTTTAATGTCATATTTAAATCAGAAATTTGATCTACATATGAATGAAATGGCAAAATTGAAACAATGCATTGATTAATTATACTCAATGACACTTGAAGACTGTCTGCAAGTGTTATTTTATAAAGGTGAAGTAAATGGGGGAGGCAGGGCAGCAGGGGGAGAGGAGCTGGATAAGATGGCTCCTAAAAAATTTATTTTTCAGAATTTTTCTCTTGCAATTCAAAATCCTCAAGTGGTTATAGTTGATAATGAGAAAAGAAAAGGAATTTTGGGACTTTAAATGAGGCAGGAACCAAAGGGGTAACTGCCTCCATGCCTATCACTGATTAAAATTGAGAGCAAATGGTGGGACTATGTATGAAGGCCTGGCTCACAGTCTCCGCTATAATTCATCCCAAAGGTGTTCTGTTGAGTTGAGGTCAGGACGTTGTGCAGGACAGTAAAGTTCCTCCACCCCAAGCTCACTGACTCTTAAGGCGTCAACATACCAAGACATTTTGGACAATTTCATGCTCCCAACTTTGTGGGAACAGTTCGGGGATGGCCCCTTCCTGTTCCAACATGACTGTCCACCAGTGCACAAAGCAAGGTCCATAAAGACATGGATGGGCGAGTTTGGGATGGAGGAACTTGACTGGCCTGCACAGAGTGGTTATAAAGGATCTTCAGTCCGATCTTTTGCATAGCTTTGGATTGAGTAGGGAATGGTTATTAGAACTTTTTCTGGTATTATTGTGTCTCCACTGGGGAGCTTTATTCTCAATTCCTATCCTGGAGAAACAACGAAATTCCCAACAGAAATAGGAAAACCCACCTTTGACTGTTGTCACCAGATCAGTCACCAGATCAGATGTTCCCATTGGGAGATTTTGTTTCTACTTCTATTAGGTGGATATACTATAATTAGATTTTTTTTTTAACACACTCAGTTCAGGTGAATAGACACCCGAATAAACTCTTACCTACTCTCAGGGCCGTCTTTAATATTGATTGGACCCTGGGCAAAACTTTTCTTGGGGCCCCCCCATGCAGTTTTGCTCTCCACCAGCTCTGAGACATACAATATATAGCAGCTAGACCCAAAATCAGTTTACTGAATCAGATCAGGTAGCTATTGCGATTGGTTGCCAGAGGTTACAGTGTATCATTACCGCTCACTGACTTGTTGCTAGAGGTTACACTACATATTAAGGCTCACTGATTAGTTGCTAGAGGTTACAGCACATGATTTCTGCTTGTTGATTGGTTGCTAGAGATTACTGTGGATATGACCTCAGGAGGGCATGATATACATATAAATGCCGCCGGCCGCTGCTATTTGCATATGAATGCCGCCACAATTTACATATGAATGCCGGTAATTTACATGTAAACGCAGATTCTGCAGGTGGGTCATTTGTACACAACAATAGGGCAGAGCTGGGCAGCATTAGTAGCAGCACTTCACACTGAGATATTGGGACACAGGACTAAAACTTCAAGGGAAGAGGGAATTTCAACCAGGATAGTTGGCAAGTATGAGGCAGCTGCTTTGGGCCCCACTACAATGACAGGGCCCCTGCCCCTTTTGCCCTGCCTTAAAAACGGCCCTGCCTACTCTAAAACTAGAAAACAGTTCCACTTTGACTCTTGTATGGTATTTCAGGTTTACATCAAAGTGAAGGAAGGGGGAGAAGGCAACAAAGGGGATTTGCAGGATGGTTTTATGGGAGGGGAAGTCCTTTGTTTTTCTTCTGCCCGCTATCGTTGGGGCCCTTTAAGAAGAGTTGTTGCACTTAACAACGGTTTTAGTAAACAAACATGCAGTATAAGTGAAAAGATGCAGTATACTCAATGACTCACCTTCAGTAACTCAGTCTCTGCTAGCAGTGTGAAAAAATGGGCAGTGCCCTCTCACCAGTCCCTGTTGTGATACTGTAAACTCTTCCTGTAGAAAGGGGGGCCTCCTTAGTCTCTCCCACAGAATGCCTCTAAAAATTTAGAAGTGGGAGGTACAGGGTAAGAGGATGCTCTGGTCTCCTTGCGGCAACAGTGCAGCTACAATTACTGCGGTCTGCTGCACTGCCTCAGTTGTGCTCTGCTGGTCTGGCCTCTCAGCAGTTTGGTCAATATTCAGCAGATGTGCTCTCATAGGTTCACTTGGCGCCAAGAGGAAGAACTCGGCTATGTTTTTTTTTGTTTTGTTTTTTTGGACAATGGAGCTCCTTTATAACTTGCCCATTGGAGTCAATGGGACCAGGCCATAATCACAAGCAAATGGAAAATAACCATTCGGCAAAAAAAATTAAAAACATTCAGGAGGTGATCAAGCAAGATCCCCCCCCCCCCCCCCCTGAATGCATGGAAGCCCTTACTCTACCATCCAATAAAAGGCATGTTAGTGGATGGTAGAACCTGCCACATGTGTGAACCTGGCCTTAATAAGGCATTTAGCCAAGTGAAAGCATGAAACATTAGGGTTGAAAAAAGTAGAGCTTTTGAGTAAACACTACATTTAGTGTGAAACGCGTCAGTGTTTTTGGTTCTGTATTACTTTGCTGTGACATGTACAGTGTGATCCTGATGTTCTAATAAAGGCACAAGAAATTTCATTTGGAGTGCGGCTGTCCAGAATTTTCTACTCACCTTGATTTAGATGGTAGAACCTGCCGCATGTGTGAACCCGGCCTTAATAAGGCATTTAACCAATTGAAAGCATGAAACATTATGGTTGCAAAAAATAGAATGTTGCTTTAAGAAATTGCAATTTTTTTCGTATATCTTAATTATTTATTTTACGATCAGGACTTTAAAAATATAATTTACAAAAAAGTGAGTAAATATGAAATATTGAATATGAAAGCTTTGTGTGCTCCCTTTCAGCCAGCAGGTGGCACTCTTACCTTCTGCTTTTGCTAGATCTCAATAATTCAAGATAATATTTACACATGTGGATAGACCCTTACCTGCAGTGGTGACCCATCCATAGAGGGCACACAGGTGCCGCCTCCTCTATCCATGCGGCCGGCTCCCTAATCTACATATTAGTGGCACCGCGGATTCCAGTGCAGGGCAGGGTGTTTTTTTTTTTTTTTTTTAAGCAACTGATTAGAGCCAGAGGCTCTAAGAGGCTTCAAAAAAAGGGTTGGCTCGGAGCGCACAGCATTGCACTCCGAGCCCACCCAGTTGTGTGACAATAAGCAAATACCTTTTCGCTATCATCACACTAAAGTTCCTCCCCGCCAATCAGGAGGCAGGTCTGCGAGACCTGTTTCCCGATTGGCCAAAGCATCAGGAGATTGGATGCCTAGTGCTTTGGCGGAAGAGGAGACACATGGCGGAGCAAGCTGGAGGAGCAGACACCGGAGTCGCGGTGGCCACTGCCCGCACTCCAGGAGAGGTGACCACAGCCCTGCCACACGACCAGGTAAGTGCTGGACCATGGGGGGGGGGGGGATTCCGTTTCATTGCCGCCATACCATCATGGTAGCTTGTTGTATGTTTGCTGCCCTCCCCAAAGAAGAGCCCACCAGTGGCCACTGCCTACCTATCTCTACTCCATACAGCTTCATCTGAGATTTTAATCAGAGAGAGAATGCCTGAAAGAAAGCAGCTGCTGTCTCCTTAGCTAAACCACAGTGCTCCGGGAGTCATTTACAACAAGTAGCTTAAAACTTGAATAAATAATATACAAATTAAAAAAATAATTGAAATTGACTCAATCAATATATATATATATATATATATATATAATTATTTTTTTTTTTTGCTATAGTACTGTCCTGTAACCTGCTTTCCTGTATTTCAGCTATAACCGTGAAGACAAAACGTTGGACTCATGGTGAGGCTGTTGATTCTCCCACACAGAAGGTTGTAGCCTTTTTCTTGGGTAAGAGGAACATAAAACATTATATTTCTGTTTTAGGACTACTTATGTATTAGATTTTTTTCATGTGGGAAAATGAAACCCTCCAGCCCCCTTAATTCTCAAATTTCATTTGTGACCAAGTCACTCCCAGACATTTTCTTACCCCTCCCCCCACTCATTTTCACACCATGCTTCACAGTTGATGCAAAGGTTAAAAGCTTTACTGTATGTGTGGATTAGGCTTATTCACTTCAAGGTAGATCTAATCCCTAACAGTGTGGCAGTGATAAAGAACCGTGTATCGTAAACAACTGCAATTTCTTTATTTCTTTTTCATAAAATACGGTTTTCACTTTTTACCTGGAATAAATGAGAAAAATCTGCCCAATAAAAAAAATCCCAATCTAATCCTTTCCCACTGTGACTTTGATTAGAATTTTAAAGCCAATCAGGGCTTTACATGCACATGCACATGCGCTCACAACAAACATACTGACTTGTCAGGACCAGGGTCTGAACCTGCGACCTCTGCTGTGTCTGGCAATGTCTCTTCTTGCTCAGCCAACCTGGGATGCTGTACAATTCCTTGAATGATCTTGCTTTGAACCTTGTTTCTTTTGACCCTTGAACTTTTTGCTCCTCCCATGAACGTCCTATTTTAGCAATGTGTTGGTACTTCCTGTTTGCCAGATTATTGTGCTCTCTCTGGCCAATATCTCGCTCTTGTCACTCCTGCTGCCATCCATATCTGCTAGTGGACCCTGACTTGCTCACCTCCTGGTGGGCGATCCTAAAGGGTTGGTGGTGCACCAAAAGGAAAATTCCAGTGCCGAAACTGAAAATTCAGGATGCACCGAAACAGACATTTGGAAAAAAAAAAATAATAATAATTGAATTAATGTGGCTGGCATTTTTGCATTGAAGTGAAAGGAACACGATTTCGCATTAAAGTCAATAGGAGGCGTTTTTGCATTGAAGACAATGGGACACGATTTTGCATTAAAGTCAATGAGGTGCAATTTTGTAATGAAGTCACTAAGGGGCTTTTATAGCATTAAAGTCAATGGTATGAAGTTTTTCTTTGAAGTCAATGGGAAACAATTTTGCATTGACGTCACTAGGGGGCATTTTTTGCATTGAAATCAATGATACACAATTTTACATTGAAGTCAATGGGACGCAGCATGCCAATATTGGCACCTTTTTTTTCTATCGGCAAGACGCCGAAATGCCTATTTTCGGTCAATAATTTTCGGCAGCCGATATATCAGTATATCCCTATAAAGGACCGCTACCTGATACTAACATGCAGCAAAATCCACCTCCACCATCAGGAGCTCTGGTGAGCTCTGGTTAGTGTTTAGACCCCGCACCTCGGATATGGGCCCCTGTCATCTGCCAGGGTAACCTGATGCTTCACTTATCCTTCTGGTCTATGGGAGCCTCTCTACTGCTATAGTTACTGGCTTCTGAACCTAACCTTTACAGTGATAGAAGGAGAGCACAAAATGACCTCATTAGTATTAGCTGCTCACTGTCCAGTCACAGGCTGGGGCGGGCAAAGAACCTAGCTGTTTTGCAATAAATATCAGTCTACTGTGCGTGGCAGAGCTGTGTATATCTCAGGACTGGATGGACGGCGATGCAGTTCCTTTGGTATATAAAAAATGCCCTGTTCTGTTGGAGGCAAGACATATTTATGCAAAGACTTCCCTTGGCTCAATATAATAGATACAAATCACAAAGGGACGGAGGCCCTAACCCCACATCCAGCTCACGCTACTCCACTCTACCCTACGGGTTCCCTGCAAGAGTCCTTTTGCCGAACTGCATCCGGACCATGAATACAACAAAAGCCATTGCTCAAAATGATCCTAAACTTTATTAAAGAGACAAGTCACCAATGAAAGAGAGATACCGTAGTTTACGCGTTTCTGCCAAAACGGCCTTCGTTTGAAATGCGTAAACTGTGTCTGTTTTATGTGTGACTTGACTTCTCAATAAAGTTTATTTTGGAAGATCAACAATTGATACAATTGTAAGTGGAGGTTCATTTTAAAAAAAGTGGACAATAATACATTTTTATATTAATAGCATTTTATAAAATAGGTGTGTTAGAAGGAATCTTTGTCTTTTACCTTTTAGGTAAACAGGACAGGAACTGGATAAACCTCGCTGGTATCCCCATTAAAGTCTTTTCTCTGGTCTTCCAGATCATCAGCCTCATTACACTGACTTGTTGTGGTGAGTAGACCAAAAACGCAATTTATTGGACCGCAGAATGTCTTCTGGATTCATCTATCAATGACGGCACCCATCTTCTGGACAACTTGATTGCATAATTATTCATGAAAGCAGGGGCATTGCTAGGTCTACAAAAGATCTAGGGCTAGAACCCATAGCAGTGAAATAAACTTGGACAGGCATATACCTGTATATAATATACGTGTGTGTGTGTGTGTGTGTGTGTATATATATGTATGTGTGTATATATATGTATGTGTGTATATATATATATATATATATATATATATATATATATATATATATATATATATATACATATACATACACACACACATATATAAAATATTGTTACCTATCTGAGTGCGGATCCCATGGTTTGTTATGATTGATTGGGTCCCAGAGCCCTCCTTGTTACATCAGGGTCCCCAGAGAGCCCCCCCACTTACATCAGAGTCCCAGGAGGTCCCCTTATTACATCAGGGTCCCCAGACGGCCTCCCAACTTACACCAGCATCCCCAGAGAACTCCTCATTACATCCGGGTACCCAGAGAGCTCCCCTCTGAAACCAGGGTCCCCAGAGAGCCTCCTTACTTACATCAGGGTCCCCAGAGAGCCCCTCCTTACATCAGGGTCCCCAGAGAGCCCCTCCTTACATCAGGGTCCCCAGAGAGCCCCTCCTTACATCAGGGTCCCCAGAGAGCCCCTCCTTACATCAGGGTCCCCAGAGAGCCCCTCCTTACATCAGGGTCCCCAGAGAGCCCCTCCTTACATCAGGGTCCCCAGAGAGCCCCTCCTTACATCAGGGTCCCCAGAGAGCCCCTCCTTACATCAGGGTCCCCAGAGAGCCCCTCCTTACATCAGGGTCCCCAGAGAGCCCCTCCTTACATCAGGGTCCCCAGAGAGCCCCTTCTTACATCTGGGTCCCAGAAAGCCTCCCCTTACATCAGGGTCCCCAGAGAGCTCCCCTCTGGCACTAGGGTCCCAGAGAGCCTCCCTACTTACATCAGCATCCCCAGAGAGCCCCTCCTTACATCAGGGTCTCAGAAAGCCTCCCCTTACACCAGGGTCCCCAGAGAGCCCCTCCTTACTTCAGTGTCCCTACAGCTGTTCCTCCTCTAGCATTAAATATAAGCCTCCTAAAGGACATGTGGACTGGCTGTGGACATGGTACAGGAGATCATGGGCTGTGGACATGGTACAGGAGGTCCTGGGCGGTGGACATGGTACAGGAGATCCTGGGCTGTGGACATGGTACAGGAGATCCTGGGCTGTGGACATGATACAGGAGATCCTGGGCTGTGGACATGGTACAGAAGATCCTGGGCTGTGGACATGGTACAGGAGATCTTGGGCTGTGGACATGGTACAGGAGATCCTGGGCTGTGGACATGGTACAGGAGATCCTGGGCTGTGGACATGGTACAGGAGACCCTGGGCTGTGGACATGGTACATGAGATCCTGGGCTGTGGACATGGTATAGGAGATCCTGGGCTGTGGACATGGTACAGGAGATCCTGGGCTGTGGACATGGTACAGGAGATCCTGGGCTGTGGACATGGTACAGGAGATCTTGGGCTGTGGACATGGTACAGGAGATCTTGGGCTGTGGACATGGTACAGGAGATCCTGGTCTGTGGACATGGTACAGGAGATCCTGGGCTGTGGACATGGTACAGGAGATCCTGGGCTGTGGACATGGTACAGGAGATCTTGGGCTGTGGACATGGTACAGGAGATCTTGGGCTGTGGACATGGTACAGGAGATCTTGGGCTGTGGACATGGTACAGGAGATCCTGGGCTGTGGACATGGTACAGGAGATCCTGGGCTGTGGACATGGTACAGGAGATCCTGGGCTGTGGACATGGTACAGGAGATCCTGGGCTGTGGACATGGTACAGGAGATCCTGGGCTGTGGACATGGTACAGGAGATCCTGGGCTGTGGACATGGTACAGGAGATCCTGGGCTGTGGACATGGTACAGGAGATCCTGGGCTGTGGACATGGTACAGGAGATCTTGGGCTGTGGACATGGTACAGGAGATCTTGGGCTGTGGACATGGTACAGGAGATCTTGGGCTGTGGACATGGTACAGGAGATCCTGGGCTGTGGACATGGTACAGGAGATCCTGGGCTGTGGACATGGTACAGGAGATCCTGGGCTGTGGACATGGTACAGGAGATCCTGGGCTGTGGACATGGTACAGGAGATCCTGGGCTGTGGAAATGGTACAGGAGATCATGGGCTGTGCAGACATAGTACAGGAGATTACATGGGTTGTGGACATGGTACAGGAGATTGCATGGGTTGTGGACATGGTACAGGAGATCCTGGGCTGTGGACATGGTACAGGAGATCCTGGGCTGTGGACATGGTACAGGAGATCTTGGGCTGTGGACATGGTACAGGAGATCCTGGGCTGTGGACATGGTACAGGAGATCCTGGGCTGTGGACATGGTATAGGAGATCCTGGGCTGTGGACATGGTACAGGAGATCCTGGGCTGTGGACATGGTACAGGAGATCCTGGGCTGTGGACATGGTACAGGAGATCCTGGGCTGTGGAAATGGTACAGGAGATCATGGGCTGTGCAGACATAGTACAGGAGATTACATGGGTTGTGGACATGGTACAGGAGATTGCATGGGTTGTGGACATGGTACAGGAGATCCTGGGCTGTGGACATGGTACAGGAGATCCTGGGCTGTGGACATGGTACAGGAGATCTTGGGCTGTGGACATGGTACAGGAGATCCTGGGCTGTGGACATGGTGCAGAGATCCTGGGCTGTGGACATGGTGCAGAGATCCTGGGCTGTGGACATGGTACAGGAGATCCTGGGCTGTGGACATGGTGCAGAGATCCTGGGCTGTGGACATGGTACAGGAGATCCTGGGCTGTGGACATGGTACAGGAGATCCTGGGCTGTGGACATGGTGCAGAGATCCTGGGCTGTGGACATGGTACAGGAGATCCTGGGCTGTGGAAATGGTACAGGAGATGACATGGGTTGTGGACATGGTACAGGAGATGACATGGGTTGTGGACATGGTACAGGAGATGACATGGGTTGTGGACATGGTACAGGAGATGACATGGGTTGTGGACATGGTACAGGAGATGACATGGGCTGTGGAAATGGTACAGGAGATCATGGGCTGTGCAGACATAGTACAGGAGATGACATGGGTTGTGGACATGGTACAGGAGATGACATGGGTTGTGGACATGGTACAGGAGATGACATGGGTTGTGGACATGGTACAGGAGATGACATGGGCTGTGGAATGGATACTTCCCTCTTACTGCTTCCAGACTTACTATGCAGGGATTTCTCTTTCCTGAGATCTTCTTTCAGGACACCGAGCTTCTGTTCTTCCTTAGTAATGCGGCAAAGTATGTTCGCCACTCTATCCTGGAAAGAAGGTAAGGACTCCCCTTGCATAGGGACAAGCCCAGGATACAATGCAGCTTGAGCACATGGTGTAGGCCTCTGTGCCTCTAGAGAGCCTCCGCCTTCGTCTTCCCCATCATGGTCCTAGCTTGCTGGGGAAAAGCCTGTAGGAGAAGCCCCAGGCTTGCAGCTTCTCCCAGCTGAGACCAAGGCAAAATGAGCCAACAGCACCCTACAGAACAGCACCACCTGGTGGAGAAGCTCCTCTGGTACAGATACTGATGTGACTGGCTCATTGTTCTCTGTACTGCGCTGCGGTACACGTCAGAGCGTTATAAATGTATAATAATAATAGTGTGTGACGGTGGGGAGGTATTAGAGTGTACATTTTTGTTTATTAAAAATCTTACAAACATGATAAAAACATATTTACATATATAAAAAATAAATAAAAATATATAAACAAAAATCGCTTACATCAGCATAGCAAAAATATAAAGAAAACAAAATATACCAACCTAAACAAAGCCCTAACCTCTACCTAAACACACCCTCAGGATAAGAAACCATTACACATTTAACCCATGCATGCAGGCTTTTTTCAAAATACAATCTTATGTAAAAATCTAAAATCTAAGACATTAGAGTGTAAGCTCCTCTTGTGTGGAGATTGATGTGAGCGGTATAATATCCTCTGTATAGCTCTTGTCAGTCCAAGTACAAGGTAACTGTAATGTCTCTCGCTCTCTCTCCAGGGGATATACACGGAACAAGCTGGTTCATAGCTGCTACATCATTTACAGTAATAGAAATGTTTCTTACTGGCATTTGGATATATTTTGCATTGAAATGTGAGTTACCAGTATCTATCTATCTATCTATCTATCTATCTATCTATCTATCTATCTAATCTAAATTTTCCAATTTTTTTTCATGTTCCAACCAAAAAACGTAAATATATTTTATTGGGATTTTCTGTGACAGACCAACACAAAGTGGCACATAATTGTCAAGTGGAAGGAAAATGATAAATTGTTTTACAAATAAATATGTGAAAAGTGTGGGGTGTACATTTGTATGGCGCCCCCCGGAGTCAATACTTTGTAGAACCGCCTTTCTCTACAATTACAGCTACAAGTCTTTTTGGCGATGTCTCTACCAGCTTTACACATCTAGAGAGGAACATTTTTGCCCATTCTTCTTTGCAAAATATAGTTCTGTCAGATTGGATGGAGAGCGTCTGTGAAAGGCAATTTTCAAGTCTTGTCACAGATTCTCAATTGGATTTAGGTCTGGACTGTGACTGGGCCATTCTAACATCTAAACCATTCCATTGTAGCTCTGGCTGTATGTTTTGGGTCGTTGTCCTGCTGGAAGGTGAACCTCCACCCCGGTCTCAAGTCTTTTGCAGACTCTAACAGGTTTTCTTCTAAGATTGCCCTGTATTTGGCTCCATCCATCTTCCCATCAACTCTGACCAGCTTCCCTGTCCCTGCTGAAGAAAAGCATCCCCACCACATGAAGCTGCCACCACCATGTTTCACAGTGGGGATGGTGTGTTCTTGGTGATGTGCAATTTATCGCCACACATAGCATTTTGCTTTTAGGCCAAAAAGTTACATTTTGGTCTCATCTGAACAGAGCACCTTCTTCCACATGTTTGCTGTGTCCTTCACATGGCTTCTCACAAACTACAAACAGGACTTCTTATGGTTTTCTTTCAACAATGTCTTTCTTCTTGTCACTCTTCCATAAAGGTCAGATTTGTGGAGAGCACGGCTAATAGTTGTCCTGTGGACAGATTCTCCCACCTGAGCTGTGGATCTCTGCAGCTCCTCCAGAGTTACCATGGGCCTCTTGGCTGCTTCTCTGATGAATGCTCTCTTTGCCCATCCGGTCAGTTTAGGTGGACAGCCATGTCTTGGTAGATTTGCATTTGTACCATCCTCTTTCCATTTTCGGATGATGGATTGAACAGAGCTCCGTGAAATGTTCAAAGCTTGGGAGATTTTTTTTTATAACCTAACCCTGCTTTATACTTCATCCACAACTTTATCCCCAACCTGTCTGGTGTGTTCCTTGGCCTTCATGATGCCGTTTGTTCACTAAGGTTCTCTAACAAACCTCTGAGGGCTTCACAGAACAGCTGTATTTATACTGAGATTAAATTACATTCAGGTGGACTCTATTTACTAATTATGTGACTTCTGAAGGCAATTGGTTCCACTAGATTTTAGTAAGGGGTATATCAGAGTAAAGGGGGCTGAATACAAATGTATCCCCCATGCTTTTCACATATTAATTTGTAAAAAATGTTGAAAACCATTTATAACTTTTCTTCCAATTCACAAAATTTTTGGTGGTAACATGACAAAATGTGGAAAAATTAAATTTTAATTTTAATACTTTTTCAAGGCACTGTATCTACAGTATCTAATCCTCTCTCTACAGTATCTATCTATCTATCTATCTATCTATCTATCTATCTATCTCTCTCCAGTATCTATCTATCTCTATAGTATCTATCTATATATCTCTACAGTATATATCTCTATAGTATCTATCTATCTATATATCTCTATAGTATCTATCTATCTATATATCTCTATAGTATCTATCTATCTATATATCTCTATAGTATCTCTTTCTCTCTATCTCTCTCTCTCTCTCTCTATAGTATCTATCTATCTACAGTATATATCTATCTAGGCTTAGTACAAATGTTATTTTCCAGGTGATGGAGGAAACATGAATCTTGTGAAGAAATATCTGGCCTGGTGCTGCTTTGTTCTGGAGTGGGCACAGTCGCTGGCATTTCCGTCTTGCATACACTACTTGTATTTCTCTCTGTGTAAGTAGAACTTTCAACTTTCCACAAGGGATGTGGGAACAATTTCAGTTGATGGGTGAAATGCAATTAAAGGCTTACACCGACCAGAACCCCTTTTCTAGTATTGGATAGAGTGGCACCTGGCTGGAATGTCCCATTTTAAGTCCTTTCTATGTACCCATAATGGAGAATAATCTCTCTTCCTGTTCTGTCTACTGTACATGGTTCATTTTTTTTGTTTAACCAGCTGGTTGAATGAATAAAAAAATGGTCTCCTTCCCCCATCCACACATACAATGTGGATGGGGGAATCCCTCCTGCTGTGATATTGTATTTTGCCAGCAGGGAACATTCCCCACTGTCAGAATACAATGATCAGTGTCTCCAGCTATAGCCAACGGTGATGATTGTTTGGGAAAAAACCCGACAGGCTGGTTGTACGCAAGCTAATGGTTAGATACATTTGTGTACAACCAGCCTGTCCATACATGGTTCTAAATCTGGCCAGTTCCTGCTGAAGCTAAACTATGTATGGCCAACTGAAAGTGGTGGTAAACCTCAGATATGAAATATGAACAAAGCATATCCCTCTATAGTGTGTGCTTGACTCAGTCCAGAGCACTAAGGGGGTTATTTACTAAAGGAAAATCCACTTTGCACTGCGAGTGCACTTGGAAGTAAAGTCTCTGTAGATCCGAAAGGGACATGCAAGGAAAATAAAAAACATTTCAGCTTGCACATGATTGGATGATAAAATCAGCAGAGCTTCCCCTCATTTCAGATCTACCCCTTAGATTTAGAGCGACTGCACTTCCAAGTGCACTTGCCGTGCAAAGTGGATTTGCCTTTTGTAAATAACCCCCTAAGTGTCATTTCTGTCTGCTGCCTCCTTCTTCTGCTATCAGCATGAGTCACTTCTGACAAGTTTTTCTGACACCAAGAGAAAAATGGTGACAGGGGAGGGACCTCCAGCGGATTGACAGCCTCAGTTCTGTTCCTGTGTGCTGTGTAAAGGGGAGGTGTGTCCCTTCCCTCCAATCAGCTCTCAGAACTCTCGACACTGAGTGTAACTTCAGCTTTCCACCTCCCTGCTTTTCAGAGCTGAGAGGTCCTGTGTAAATTCTGCACTTTGAGAGGCATTAGGGCAGGGATATGCAATTAGTGGACCTCCAGCTGTTGCAGAACTACAAGTCCCATGAGGCAAAGCAAGACTCTGACAACCGCAAGCATGACGTCCAGAGGCAGAGGCATGATGGGACTTGTAGTTTTGCAACAGCTGGAAGTCCGCTAATTGCATATCCCTGATTTAGAGGAAAGATTGCTGCAGATAAAGAGGTACAACTTATGTAGGAGGATTTGTTTCATCTCTGTGTATCCCATGAGACCAGTCACCTCACTGGGTGTATGGAAGGGTTATCACAACTTTAATATTCATTACCTGGACAGGAAGTGAGGAGACCTCTTTCTCATTGGAACACAGCAATGAAATCCTGGCCAAGGTTGTCACCCCATATGTTAGGTTATTTTGTTTTTTTTCCTAAACTAGCCCTATAGAGTGTTTGCAGATGTCTATAAGACTGGTAGTAGAGCTGCACGATTAATTAATGAAAAAAAAATCACAATCTCAATTTAACCCCCTCACGATCTTAATCCAGCATTTCCACAATTCTATGTAACAATTGGAGTCCGCCCGGTCCCGCAGGCATGGTCACGCTGTAAGTGAGCACGTGTGCCTGCTAGCCTCGCCAATTAACCACTTACAGACCGGACCATTTTGCTGATCAAAGATTAGACCACTTTTTGCGATTCGGCACTGCGTCGTTTTAACTGACAATTGCGCAGTCGTGCGACGTGGCTCCCAAACAAAATTGACCTCCTTTTTTACCCACAAATAGAGCTTTCTTTTGGTGGTATTTGATCACCCCTGCGGTTTTTATTTTTTGCGCTATAAACAAAAATAGAGCGACAGTTTTGAAAAAAACGCATTCTTTTTTACTTTTTGTTATAATAAATATCCCCCAAAAATATATAAAAAACATTTTTTTTCCCTCAGTTTAGGCCGATACATATTCTTCTACATATTTTTGGTAAAAAAAAATCGCAATAAGCGATTATTGATTAGTTTGCGCAAAAGTTATAGCATTTACAAAATAGGGATAGTTTTATGGCATTTTTATTAATAATTTTTTATTCTTTTTTTTTTTTTTTTTTACTAGTAATGGCGGCGATCAGCGATTTTTATTGTGACTGTGACATTATGGGGGACACATCGGACATTTTTGGGACCATTGTCATTTATACAGCAATCACTGTTATACAAATGCAGTGATTCCTGTGTAAATGACACTGGCAGTGAAGGGGTTAAGTGTTCCTAGGGGTGTGTCACTAACTGTTGGGGGCTGGGCTTTCATTTAGTGAACACTGATCTCTGCTCCAATCACATGGAGCAGAGATCAGCGTCACTAGCTGCTAGGCAGAATGGGGAAATGCTGTTTACAACGGCATTTTTTCCATTCAGCCTCCCTGTGAGACGCGGGTATGCCCACGGCGATCGAGTCCGCGGGACCCGCGACCGGACTCATGGGGGTCCCGACCGGCACGCGAGCGGCGGCGTGCTCGCGATGGCAGGGCGGCATTAAAGATTGGACGTACCTGTACGCCAATATGCCTGCCCGTGCCATTCTGCCGACGTACATTGGCGTGCGCTGGTCGGGAACCGGTTAAAGGGGACATACAGGTACTCCCATTTGCCCACCACTGCCATTGTGCTGACGTATATCGGCGTGTGCTGGTCGGCAAGTGGTTAAGGACCAGGCCCTTTTCTGACATTTGTTGCCTGCAAGTTAAAATCAGTATTTTTTGCTCGAAAATTGCTTAGAACCCCCAAACATTATATATATATATATGTATATGTATATGTATATGTATATGTATATGTATATAATTTATTAGCAGAGACCCTAGAGAATGGCGGTCATTGCAATATTTTATGTCAAACTGTATTCGTGCAGTGGCCTTTCAAATGCATTTTTTTGGGGAGAAACAACAGTAAAGCTAGCTGAAATTATTTGGTATAATGTAAAAGATTACGCTGAGAATCTAGATCTTTATTCTAAGCGAATAACAAAATTGTGATTCTCATTCTATCGAAAATCGTGCAGCTCCAGCTGGTAGGCAGATTTTTCCTGCCGGGCACAACTTAAATTTTGTCCGGGTTCAGCAGGAATAAAAATACTAAAAGAGCATCGTGATTCCTTAATCAATACTCATGATATCTGTTTTCCAGACACGGCAAATGTCACTCTTTGGGCTCTGATTGCCTTCCCTCCGGCCCTCGTGATTTTGAAAATCGGGATCTTCATTCTATGTTGTAAGTATTGTAGAGAGATCCTGTTGATTACCCTTACCTTCCTTTACCCTTGTCCATTCACAAATTGTCTTGAATTCTATTCACAAATTACAAGATATTCTGTGAATAGACAAGCAAAGATCCTATTGTTTATCCTCCATTTCACCTTTCCTTGTCTATTCACAAATCATCTTGAATTCTGTTTACAAGCTACTAGACATTCTCAGAATAGACACGGGGGAGAACCTGTCATTTACCTTTCTTTTCCTTCCCTCTTCCAAATACACATTATATTGTAGACATGTGCATTCGTTTTCGTCCGAATGCATTTTAGTCCGAATTTCAGCTATTTTCGTTTTCGTTTTGACAAACGATAACGAAAGCACAACATCCGAAAAACGAAAGATCCGACATAAATAAATGCTTTATTTTCGTTTTCATTGTTACAACAGTTCGATATAGAATAGGAGATTCGACATGACTCTGACAACAATCTGTGTCTATAGAACCTGTGGTCAAATGTGCCTAACCTTACCTCTATTAGTCCAAGATTATATAGAGAAAATATTCGACAGAGAGAAAAGATTCTGCAAGTTACTGTCCTAAAAAGTGGTTGGGAACCCGGGTCCTGCCCCAGGGGACATGTATCAATGCAAAAAAAAGTTTTAAAAACGGCCGTTTTTTCCGGAGCAGTGATTTTAATAATGATTAAAGTGAAACAATAAAAGTGTAATATTCCTTTAAATTTCGTAGGGGGGGGTTGTCTATAGTATGCCTGTGAAGGGGCGCATGTTTCCCATGCTTAGAACTGTCCCTGCACAAAGTGTCATTTATGCAGGAAAAAAAGTCCTTTAAAATCACTCGCAGCTATTATGAATTGTCGGCTCCGTAATACAGAGAACACTCATTGAAAGTCATTGATAAAAAAATAAAAAATAAATTTAAAAAAAAGCGTGGGGGTCCCCCAAATTCAATTACCAGGCCCTTCAGGTCTGGTATGGATATTAAGGGGAACCCTGCCTCAAATTTAAGAAAAAATTTGACGTGGGGTTCCCCCTAAATATCCATAAGCAGACCCTTCAGGTCTAGTATGGATATTAAGGGGAACCCCGCGTCAAATTTAAAAAAAAATTGACGTGGGGTTCCCCCTAAAAATCCATACCAGACCCTTTATCCGAGCACGCAACCTGGCAGGCCGCAGGAAAAGAGGGGGGGGGCGAGAGAGCGGCCCCCCCTCCCTCCTGAACCGTACCAGGCCACATGCCCTCAACATTGGGAGGATGCTTTGGGGGTCTGTGACCCCTCAAAGCACCTTGTCCCCATGTTGATGAGGACAAGGGCCTCATCCCCACAACCCTGGCCAGTGGTTGTGGAGGTCTGCGGGCGGGGGGCTTATCAGAATCTGGAAGCCCCCTTTAACAAGGGGACCCCCAGATCCCACCCCCCCTGTTTGAAATGGTAAGGGGGTACAAAAGTACCCCTACCATTTCACAAAGAAAGTGTAAAAAATGGTTAAATAAAACAAACACACTTTTGAAAAATTCCTTTATTAAAAATAAAATAATAAAAAAAAGATTCCAGCGGCGGTAATCCACTCTTGCTATCCAGCGACGGACGGTCATCTCTCCAGCGATGGCTCATCTCATCCAGCGCAGCGATCCATCCTTCTTCTGTCTCCGTGTAGGAGACACTGCAAGCATTCCGGCGGCTGACGTTTCCTATATACGGAGGGCGGGGCCACCCGTCACCTGACCCGCCCCCCTCTGACGCAAGGGGAAACCCGGGGTTCCCTGTGACGTATGGGTGACCCCGCACCCCTCTGATGTAACACAGGCAGGTTTCCGTTACATCAGAGGGGGGCGGGGTCACCCATACGTCACGGGGAACCCCGGGTTTCCCCTTGCGTCAGAGGGGGCCGGGTCAGGTGACGGGTGGCCCCGCCCTCCGTATATAAGAAACGTCAGCCGCCGGAATCCTTGCAGTGTCTCCTCCACGGAGACAGAAGAAGGATGGATCGCTGCGCTGGATGAGATGAGACATCGCGGGAGAGATGACCGTCCGTCGCTGCATAGCAAGAGTGGATTACCGCCGCTGGAATCTTTTTTTTATTATTTTATTTTTAATAAAGGAATTTTTCAAAAGTGTGTTTGTTTTATTTAACCATTTTTTACACTTTCTTTGTGAAATGGTAGGGGTACTTTTGTACCCCCTTACCATTTCAAACAGGGGGGGGCCGGGATCTGGGGGTCCCCTTGTTAAAGGGAGCTTCCAGATTCTGATAAGCCCCCCGCCCACAGACCTCCACAACCACCGGCCAGGGTTGTGAGGATGAGGCCCTTGTCCTCATCAACATGGGGACAAGGTGCTTTGAGGGGTCACAGACCCCCAAAGCATCCTCCCAATGTTGAGGGCATGTGGCCTGGTACGGTTCAGGAGGGGGGGGCGCTCTCTCGTCCCCCCCTCTTTTCCTGCGGCCTGCCAGGTTGCGTGCTCGGATAAAGGGTCTGGTATGGATTTTTAGGGGGAACCCCACATCAATTTTTTTTTAAATTTGACGCGGGGTTCCCCTTAATATCCATACCAGACCTGAAGGGTCTGGTTATGGATATTTAGGGGGAACCCCACATCAAATTTTTTCTTAAATTTGAGGCAGGATTCCCCTTAATATCCATACCAGACCTGAAGGGCCTGGTAATTGAATTTGGGGGACCCCCACGCTTTTTTTTTAATTTATTTATTTTTTTATCAATGAGTCTTCTCTGTATTACGGAGCTGACAATTCATAATAGCTGCGAGTGATTTTAAAGGACTTTTTTTCCTGCATAAATGACACTTTGTGCAGGGACAGTTCTAAGCACGGGAAACATGCGCCCCTTCACAAGCATACTATAGACAACCCCCCCCCCTACGAAATTTAAAGCAATATTACACTTTTATTGTTTCACTTTAAGCATTATTAAAATCACTGCTCCTGAAAAAAAGGCCATTTTTAAAACTTTTTTTTTGCATTGATACATGTCCCCTGGGGCAGGACCCGGGTCCCCAAACACTTTTTAGGACAGTAACTTGCAAATTAGCCTTTAAAATTAGCACTTTAGATTTTGAACGTTGGTGTCCCATAGACTTTAATAGGGTTCTAAAGTATGCTATATACTAGCTCCGTCGAATCTTCTTTATACATTCGACAGACACCATAAGCCTTCAAAGACAGATTTGACCGTAATTCATGTGGATTTTCGGACGAATGCAATTTTTGAACGAAAAACGAAATAAATAAAAACGAATTTCGGGAGTAACTAAATAAATTAAGTTTTCAGACGAAAACGAAATTCCGAAACGAAATATTTTACTCTGCACATGTCTATTATATTGAATTTGGATCCCAAAAATAGAAGAATTTCTCCTAATAGAGAAGGCAAGGTCCTGTCATTTACCTTCCTTTCCCGATACCCTTGTCCATTCACAGAAAGCTTTGTATTGTGTGAAAGATTACAAGGTGTTCTGTGAATGGACAAGGGTAGATCATGTTGTTTACGCCTCTTCTTTGGAATTATGTTCACAAAATACTATAGGCTCTCTGAAGAGACAAGAGGAGATTCTATGGTTTACCTTTCCTCTTCCCTTGTCAATTCGCAAATCACCTTGAGTGCTATTAACCGGGTGTTCTCTTTGTTTTAGGAACACTATTTTGGTGTGGTGAATCATTTTTTCGTTCTCTTAATAGACAAGGGGAGATCCTGTCATTTACCCTTGTCTTTTTTTTAAACCCTTGTCCAATCACAAATTCTTGATTTCTGTTCACAAAATACAAGATGTTCTGTGAATAGATAAGGGAAGGTACTGGCGTTTATCCTCCCTTTCATCTTTTATTGTCTATTCTCAGAATGCTATGGTTTATACTCCCTTTACTCTTCCCTTGTCAATTCACAAATCACCTTGAGCACTAACCGGATGTTCTTTGTTTTAGTAACACTACTTTGGCACAGTGAATTCTTTTTTTTGTTCTATTAGACAAGGGGAGAGTCTGTCAGTTATCCTTACCTTCCTTTACCCCTGTCCATTCACAAATTGTCTTGAATTCTGTTTCCAATATAGAAGACATTCTCTAAAGTGACAAGGCAGGATCCTGTCATTTACCCTCCCTTTCCTCTTCCCTTGTCCACTCAGAAATTGCCCCTAAATCTATTCACAAAATACAAAACATTCTCCTAATAGACAAGGAAAGATCCTGCCATTTACCTTCCCTTTCCTCTTCCCTTGTCCATTCATAGAAATCTTAGTATTTTGTGAAAGAATACAAAATGTTCTGCGAATGGATACAGGGAAAGAAAGGGTAACAAACAGTCTCTCTTCAATTTATGAGAGCCGCAATGCCAGAAGTTCAGGGCTGACAGTAATATCCAGTATGAATGATAACCATTGTTATAGAAAACGTATATCTGTACTAGACATGTGCAATTCGTTTAGTTTGAATTGTTTTTTTAACTCATTTTTCAATTTCTGATTTTTCGCATTTTCACATTTCTGAATTTCGGTAATTTGGAGATTCGGAAATTCCAATTTTCAGAGATTGGGAAATTCGAAATTTCAGAAATTTGGAAATTCCGAAATTGGAAAATTTCAAAACGTCTGAAAATCGAAAATTTCAGAAAATGGAAAATTCTAAATTTCACAAATTCGCAAATTGGAAAATTCGGTAATTGGAAAATTCAAAACTTCGGAAATTCAAAATTTCAGAAATTGGAAAATTCGAAATTTCAAAAATTGGAAAATTCGAAATTTCAGAAATTCGGAAATTGGAAAATTCCGAAATTGGAAATTGGGAAATTCCAAACTTCGGAAATTCAAAACTTCGGAAATTCGAAATTTGAAACTTTGGAAATTTGAAATTCAGAAATTCAAAAATTTCAGAAATTAGAAAATTTGAAAATCTGAAAATCCAAAAAATAAGAATGAACATCTGAAAATTCAAAAGAATGAAAATCAGAAAATTTAAAAAACCCGAAAATCTGAAATAACTAATAATGAATATTAAATTATAGGTATTGGAATTTCCTTTCAAATTTGACTGTTATTGAAGTCACGTATTATCTGAAATAACGAATGCTGCATCTAAACAAACGGAATGACGTAACAATCTAATAATAATATATATATATTTTTTTTTAATTTGTTCCACTCCATTTGTTTAGATGCAGCTTTCGTTATTTCAGGTAATTTGTAACTAAAGATAAATTTGTATTCATTACATTCAACAACAGCCAAATTTGAAAGGAAATTACAATACCTATAATTTAATATTTATTATTAGTTAGTTATTTCAAATTTTACTGGTTTTCTTTCTTTTTTTCAGATTTTTCAAATTTGCTAATTTTCGAATTTCCGAAAAAAGCAACAAAAAAGGAATGAAACAAAAACTAAAACTTTTTTTGTCAGTGCACATGTCTAATCTACGCATCAAACCTCCTGGAGTTTCACTTTAACATTTCATTTATTTATGTATTTTGTTGCTTAGGCTGGAAGAAAAATAATACTAACACGAGTGAAGAGACCACATTGGATGCTGGTGGTCCGTTATGAAATTACATCAGTGGAGGGGGGCCTCGGAGGGTCAAAAGAAGGAAATCTTTATATTAGTCCACCTGAATTCTATTGGTGCAACAAAGTCCCATGGGAGATATCTTTTGTCTACTGTGCAGATCATTCGTCTAGGCGAGTGTCAATGTTAAATCTGTGGACATTGCGATGGCTCAGTGTTTGGAGCCATCTACTGACACAATTTAGTAATGCACGGACACTATGATTATAAGCACAAAGACTTTTATAGGAAGTACTGTTTGTTTTGACAAGAGGTTTGACCTTTGTTACCCAGGAGTCTGTGTGACCTACCCATGGACACTCTCTCTTGCAGTGCATGCTGGGTAGGGTATAAAAAGGACTGCAGCGGCCATATTTGGTCTCTTGGGACCACGCTGCCTGCGCGGAACTGTGTGGAGGGTTCACAGACACATCAGCAGATAGTCACCACGGAGTGAAAACCAGACTGTTTGCCAGGTGATTTGACAGAGCCTGAGAGCTGGTGATCAGATTGACGAGGTTCAGAGACGCTTGTCGGAGTAGCGGAGGACCGGATCCAGTCAGCGGAGCGACACAGAGCATTTGGCCCAGTCCAAGCGGGAGCATGCTGCAGCTATCGGACCAAAGCCATCACCCAGAACTCTGATCCAGTTGGCCAGCGGGTTACGGCCCACCGTAACGGAAGCATAACTGAGCAACTGACATTGAGCAGGCTTGGGGCCCAGTTCAGTTTAGCGCCCAAGTGTGATTACAAGTTCTTGGAGTTATACCTAGAGTATTCTAAGTTAACTTTTCATTCATCCCTTTGGATTACAATTACCTGAGGAACCATTTAAGCCATCAAAGAAAGAAGATAAAGGAGAAGATACCTTAAGTGAGGCCTCACATAGACTTTAAGTAAGGGGAGCTCCCAGGTCCAGATAGATAACATACTTGTATATCGCTTATTGTATCTGACTGTCGATTCATGCTGCACTGACGTTATACGTTGGGACTACAGTGCAACCCATGTAACCACTTATTCGTTATACTCTCAGTAAAAGTATTTCTGGTTAAGAGTACAAGTGTGTGGTCTACTGTCTTTCCCCACCAGGTGGAGCCAGCGGATCCTGAGGGATGGATACAGGTTCCCTATACTGTTTATATTCTACTGTATTATTGTTGCATCACAACTGTGTCAAGAGGACAGAGTCATACACAAGGGGGTTTTCTCAGAGTACAGGCCCAATTTAAATTAACAGCTCCTTTGGGGGTCAGTGCTACACTACTAAAAAAAAAATAATAATAAAAATGTTTTATAGGCGCTACAGCGCTAAAAATATCACCTGCATAGCGCCTGTAAAGAGCCTCTCCTGTCATACTGGAGCGGTACGCTGGCAGGACGTTAAAAAAAATCCTGCAAGTCGCATCTTTGGAGCGGTGATACACCGCTCCTTCACCTCTCCTGCTCATTGGTCTGAATGGGCACTGATGCAGAACCAGCGCTTTGCAGGTCGTTTTAACCCTTTTTTCGGCCGCTAGCAGAGGTTAAAACTGCACCGCTAAAACGACAGTAAAGCATTGCTAAAAATAGCTCTGTTTTACCGACGGCGCCAGCACCGCCCCCCAGTGTGAAAGGGCTCTTATATATACACACAACTATTTTTGTAATCCTTGTTAAAGATTGTTAAAAGCAATACATGATTGCATTGCAAGCATGCATGTTCTCAATATAGCGAGTAGTATAAACCTGGAAGTTTGGCTGGGACCCCCCCCCCCCCCGACACTCGGTCGGGCGGCTCGGGTGGCAGTCATGGCCCTCGTGGGCGTGAGGAGGCTCAGGAGAGAAGTCGGGTTGCTGGCAAACGGTGGCAATGTGCTGCAGGCAGAAGGGAGTCGGCCCCGGCCGGGACTGGCAAGCACTGGGCATAGGCTGCCGTGGGATCCGATCCTGGCTTTCCAGCAGTGCCTCTGCCAGCACTGCAGAATGCCACTGGACTGGAGTCAGAAAGAGGAGATACAGTAACAGAAGACACTCTCTGGCCTGGGCTGAGGGACTCGCTGGCTGCTCCCTCTGCTGTGGTGCGGCCGGGGGCGGAGAAGGAGAGGAGGTGGGTGGACCCGGAGCGATGCGCAGGACAGCTCTGGGTAAGGCCTCGCTCACTCAGCCGACATCACTGGTTGCTAGACGCGAGGCGGGGCGTTGTTATCTCAGGGTGGCCGTGTGTCCTTGTTTCATTCCGGGACACTGCATTGTCCTGGAATGAAGGTGCCTGGGATACAAATTTGAATTAAAGTGGTTGTAAACCCATTACAACCAGTTTAACCTACAGGTAAGACTAGATTAAGGCTTTCCTGTAGGTGCAAAAAATATACCTAAAAGGTTTAGGAGATATTTGCAGAACTAGCTACACCGCAAGCACCGTAGATATCGGACGCAGGCGCACCTAGAGGCGATTCAGTTCGCATTGTGCGCTATACAAGTATTTCATTCATTCATTCACTGAGCGTCCCGCTTCTAACGGCGATGATGCTGTTAGTGACGGCACCAGCGCACATGTGCGGGAGTTACGTCAACGCGGCTCCGGCCAGTCACAGTGCCGGAGCCACGATACCCGGAATCGGATACACGGAAGTGACTCCGGCGGCGTCAGAGGAGGCGAACGAGGGCCGCTTCGGGGGCTTCGATCTTAGGTAAGTAATTCATAATGAGCTAGTATGCTATGCATTATGCCTTTGTCTTGCATGGGTTATTTTTTAATTTTTTTTTTTACAATTTCTGAGGCTTTACTTCCTCTTTAAGGGATAATGCCAGGCAATCCGGGACACGTGGGCACCCTAGACTGAATACAAATGTACCCCCCACACTTTTCACATATTTATTTGTAAAACATTTTGAAAACCATTTATCATTTTCCTTCCACTTCACAATTATGTGCCACTTTGTGTTAGTCTATCACATAAAATCCCAATAAAACACATGTACGTTTTTGGTTGTAACATGAGAAAATGTGGGAATTATCAAGGGGTATGAATACTTTTTTCAAAGCACTGTAAATGGGCTCTTAGGTCCGGTTCACGCTGAGGCAGCACGACTTCCAGCGCGACTGCCTCAGGCGACCTGGACGTGACCGCTGCGGCGACCCCCAAAGTCGTACAGGAACCTTTTTCTAAGTCAGAGCGACTTGAGTTCCGTTGTACAGAACGGGACGCGACTTGTCAGGCAGCTAAGTCACCTGACAAGTCGTCCCAGTGTGAACTGACCCTAAGGGTTCAACTATAAGCTATTGTAAACTATTTTATTAGTGTGACTAATCTAGATAAGTTACCTCGCTTTTGTTCCGACTCTGGATCAGGAGGCTTGTGCCAAATGAATTAGCATTGCTACATACTTCCCTGGAGAAGGTGATCTAGGTGTGGCCATAATGATATCATTTGTCATATCCTAAAGCATTCCACCTGTAATCATTATACAATCTGGCCAGATGAAGGTGGATGATGAAACATTGCATAATACAGATTTGTCTCTCTATATACGTAAACTATAAATAAATAAATGAACATGTCTGTACTTGTTTTTTTCAACTTCTTTTTCATTCAAGTTTTTATATAGCATTTTTTTACCAAAAATATGTAGAAGAATACGTATCGGCCTAAATTGAGGAAAAAAAATGTTTTTTTATATATTTTTGGGGGATATTTATTATAGCAAAAAGTAAAAAATAATGCGTTTTTTTTCAAAATTGTCGCTCTTTTTTTGTTTATAGCGTAAAAAATAAAAACCGCGGGGGCAATGAAATACCAACAAACGAAAGCGCTATTTGTGGGGAAAAAAAGAGACGTCTATTTTGTTTGGGAGCCACGTCGCACGACCGCGCAATTGTCAGTTAAAGCGACGCAGTGCCGAATTGCAAAAAGTGGTCTGGTTTTAAGCCAACAAAATGGTCCGGTCTGAAAGTGGTTAAACCAGAATTATATATATATATATATATATATATATATATATATATATATATATATATATATATTAAAAAAAAGGTCAGATATTAGTATAATTATCATGAGCAAAAGAATAATGAACAGGATATACTGTACACTATCTATAAATGCCAACTGTATGAAAGCGTTTGTTAACCCCAAAAAAAAAAAAAAAAATAGATCCTGCTCCTTTTAACTGCTTCAGCCCCAGAAGGATTTTCCCCCTTCCTGACCAGAGCACTTTTTGCGATTCGGCACTGCGTCACTTTAACTGACAAATGCGCGGTTCTGTGAGGTTGTACCGAAGCATAATTGATGTCCTTTTTTCCCCCACAAATAGAGCTTTCTTTTGGTGTTATTTGATCACCTCTGCGGTTTTTATTTTTTGCACTATAAACAAAAAAAGCACTATAAACAAAAAAAGAGCGACAATCCTTGTCTACTAATGTGTATTAGCATTTACAATGAAAGTATATGGACGTTTCTAGGGCTTAGTGTTTGGCGCCATCTAGCGGCCAAACACTGAAAGTGGACTTAAATGATTTTTGCTTTCACAAGCATTGAACTATTTACAAGAAGTGACTGTTATTTACATTGGAGAGTTGACCTTTTTACCCCGGATCCTGGGTGACCTACCCATGGACATCCTCTCTTTCACTGCATGCTGGGTAGGACATAAAAGGACCCTGAGCGGCCATCTTAGGTCTCTTGGGGAACACATGGCCTGCCTGTGAGGACTGGTGAAGAGGTCTCCCGGAGGAAGCGGCCTATTGCCTTTACAGAGCGCAACCCTGCTCGGTTGTGTGAGTGACCTGAAGTGCCAGAGACACAGTGATCGGATTGAGAGAATCCAGAGACACTCGTTTGAGCATCGGAAGACCAGGTCTACTTATCATAATGGAGCGGAGTGACGGAGCCGGCTGACGCAGAAGCAAGCTGCAAACAACTGACCAAAGTTACCATACCAAGCTTCCGATCCAGTTGGTGAGTGGGTTGTGACCCACAGTTTTCTAAACTTTGCACCTAGACTTTAAATCACGTGACGGTGATGCTACGCGTGATGGAGAGGAGACTGTGACAGCGCACGAGTGAGTCTGGCAGCACAGCAGTTGCAGACTCAGGCTGTTGATCTGACTATTCAATGCACTCGCTTATGTTTTTTTTTCTTCCCTTTGTAAACGGAACCTATCTGGAGTGGAGGAAGCAGTAAGATATCCCCCCCGCTTAGGTGACTTATCTGTCTTGAAGTTGGATAAGTGTGGAGATCTTCCCGGGATATCCTTATCATCATTTTGAAGATTTCTATGGGATTCACTCCCCTCAACATCTACCTCCTTGGATAAGTACAGCCTATTTACTTTTGCATATAACATCTTTAACCACTTCAATACCCGGCCATAGTCATATGATGTACACAGATGGGATCTTCCATCCTGGGTGGATGTCATATGATGGCCTCGGTATTGCGCCGCACCTGCCGGTCACATGTACTGTGCAGTCACAGCGCTTGTGCACGCGCCTAGGGCGCGTGCAGAGCGCCGATCGGGGATGCGGCTTGTCACCCTGACACAGCCCAACCCCGATCGCAGTAAAGAGCCAATGAAATTGGCTCTTTACCACGTGACCGGCTGTGTCCAATCACAATCGGTCACAGAATGTAAACAAACCGCGGTAACGAGATGTTACCGGGTTCTCCTCCTCACACATGATCGTGTGTGAGGAGGAGATTGTGGTAACATCTCGTTACCACCCAATGTACACACTACACACTGATTACCCCCCCCAATAAAGAGGGCCTATCACCACCCATCAAAGTACCTGTCATCACCCATCACATCCCATCTGAGTACCTGAGTAGCTCTCAGCCCATCTGAGTACCTGAGTACCTGTCAGCCCATCTGAGTACCCGAGTACCTGAGTACCTGTCCCAGCCCATCTGAGTACCCGAGTACCTGTCCCAGCCCATCTGAGTACCCGAGTACCTGTCCCAGCCCATCTGAGTACCTGAGTACCTGTCAGCCCATCTGAGTACCCGAGTACCTGAGTACCTGTCAGCCCATCTGAGTACCCGAGTACCCGAGTACCTGTCAGCCCATTTGTGTACCCGAGTACCTGTCAGACAATCTGAGTACCTGAGTACCTGTCAGCCCATCTGAGTACCTGAGTACCTGTCCCAGCCCATCTGAGTACCTGAGTACCTGTCCCAGCCCATCCGAGTACCTGTCCCAGCCCATCTGAGTACCCAAGTACCTGAGTACCTGTCACAACCCATCTGAGTACCTGAGTACCTGTCACAGCCCATCTGAGTACCTGTCACAGTTCATCTGAGTACCTGAGTACCTGTCACAGTCTATCTGAGTACCTGTCACAGTTCATCTGAGTACCCGAGTACCTGTCACAGTTCATCTGAGTACCCGAATGCCTGTCACCAGCCCGTCAGAGTACCCAAGTACCTGTCACCAGCCCATCTGAGTACCCGAGTACCTGTCCCAGCCCATCTGAGTACCCGAGTACCTGTCCCAGCCCATCTGAGTACCTGAGTACCTGTCAGCCCATCTGAGTACCCGAGTACCTGAGTACCTGTCAGCCCATCTGAGTACCCGAGTACCTGTCAGCCCATTTGTGTACCCGAGTACCTGTCAGACAATCTGAGTACCTGAGTACCTGTCAGCCCATCTGAGTACCTGAGTACCTGTCCCAGCCCATCTGAGTACCTGAGTACCTGTCCCAGCCCATCCGAGTACCTGTCCCAGCCCATCTGAGTACCCAAGTACCTGAGTACCTGTCACAACCCATCTGAGTACCTGAGTACCTGTCACAGCCCATCTGAGTACCTGTCACAGTTCATCTGAGTACCCGAGTACCTGTCACAGTTCATCTGAGTACCCGAATGCCTGTCACCAGCCCGTCAGAGTACCCAAGTACCTGTCACCAGCCCGTTGGAGTACCCGAGTACCTGTCACCAGCCCTTCGGAGTACCCGAGTACCTGTCACCAGCCCGTCGGAGTAACAGAGTACCTGTCACCAGCCCGTCAGAGTACCCGAGTACCTATTTGCAGCCCATGCCTCATAGAATATACATTTGGGTGTTTGCTTTCCAAAATGAGGTAATTTTGTGGGTAATTCCATTGTCTTGGTGCTCCAGGACCTGCAAAAGTGTGATAGGTAGGAACGAAATGAGATGTGTCATTTATGCTCCTAGAACGCCTGAAGGTACCACTTCCATGTTGGACCTCTGTATATGGCCAGGCTGTGTAAAAGTCTCACACATGTGGTATCGCAATACTCAGGAGGAGTAGCAGAATGTGTTTTGGGGTGTAATTTTTGCTATATACATGCTATGTGTTAGAAATATCTTATAAATGGACAACTTTGTGTAAAAAAAAATGATTTTAATTTTCTTTCCACGTTTTCTGAAGACTTGTGTAAAAAAATGAACCCTTCGAAAGACTCATAATGCTTCATAGAATATACTTTGGGGTGTTTGTTTTCCAAAATGGGTTAATTTCGTGGGTAATTCAATTGTCCTGGTGTTCCAGGGCCTTCACAAACGTAATAGGTCGTTAGGAAACTAGAGGTGTCATTTATGCTCCTAGAACACCTGACGGCGCTCCCTGCGTGTTGGGCCTCTGTATGTGGACACGCTGTGTAAAAGTCACACACGTGGTATCGCCATACTCAGGATGAGTATCAGAATGTATTTTGGGGTGTAATTTTTGCTATGTACATGCTTTGAGTTAGAAATATCTTATAAACTGGCCACTTTGTGTAAAAAAATATATATATTTTAATTTTCTTTCCACGTTTTCCGAAGACTTGTGGAAAAAAATTAACTGTTCAAAAGACTCATTATGCCTCATAGAATATACGTTGGGGTGTTTGCTTTCCAAAATGGGGTCGTTTTGTGAGTAATTCTACTGTCCTGGTGCTCCAGGGCCTTCACAAATGTAATAGATCGTTAGGAAATTAGAGGTGTCATTTATGCTCCTAGAACCCCTTACGGTGCTCCCTGCATGTTGGACCTCTCTGTGTGGCCAGCCTGTGTAAAAGTCCCACACATGTGGTATCACCATACTTGGCAAGAGTTGTGGAATGTATTTTTTAGGTGTAATTGGAAGTATGCATATGCTGTGTATGAGAAATAACTTGTTATTATGCCAATTTTGTAAAAAAATTAAAAATACAAATAAATTCTTCTTTTTCCCAAGAATTGTGGGAAAAAATGACAACTTCAAAAAACTCACCATGCCTCTTACTAAATACCTTGGACTGTCTACTTTTCAAAAAGGGGTCGTTTGGGGGGTATTTGTACTTTTCTGACATTTCAGAGCCTCAAGAAATAAGATAGGCCGTCAGTGCATCAGGTGTGATCAGATGTGATACATTTTCAATGATTTGCACCATAGCTTGTAGACTCTATAACTTTCAAAGAGACTAAATAATATCCACTAATTTGGTATATTTTTACCAAAGAGATGTAGCCATATAAATTTTGGCCCAAATTTATGAACAAAAATGACTTATTTGCAAAATTTTATCATAGAAACTAAAAAAAAGTGTTGTTTTTTTTCAAAATTTTCGCTCTTTTTTCACTTATGTCGCAAAAAAATAAAAAACCCAGTGGTGATTAAATACCACCAAAAGAAAGCTCTATTTGTATGAAAAAAATGATAAAAATTTTGTTTGGGTACAGTGTTGCATGACTGAGTAACTGGCATTCAAAGTGTGAGAGCGCTGAAAGCTAAAAATTGGTCTGGTAAGGAAGGTGTGAAACTTTTCCTTTCTGGATGATTAGTATTTATCACAATTATTTAATTTATGATTTATTATTATTATTTCAATTATTTAATTTATTTATTTTTATTGAATACCCATCTAGTACACCTGTTGTGTTATTTAATTTCATTAGTTCCATCTTTAATTTAAGTATTAATTTAATATTTACTTGCTATTTTTTTCCATTCAACAATAGTTGATCACAAGAGGATTGGAGTAATCCTGGGAGACATTTGTTTTTTTTCCCCTTTGGTATCCTTTATTTATAGGTTATAACTTGTAGGACTTTCTTAGCACTTGGCACTTTTAATTTAACACTTGGGTTTAGCACGTGACACCTTGTTGGTGTGGTCATATTATAGAAGGTTTATTATAATCCTTTTTTTGGGATAATTGAATATATTAAATTATTTCATACATCTTTTTCTATTAGGCACTTGGCACTTTGAAGATAGCGCAAGGCTATTTATTATATTAATTATCCCTTTCATGACTAAGCCTATTTTTGGCATTTGGTGTTTACAAGTTAAAATCCATATTTTTTGCTAGAAAATTACTTGGAACCCCCAAACATTATATATATATTTTTTTTAGCAGAGACTCTAGAGAATACAACAGCGATTGTTGCAATATTTTATGTCACACAGTATTTGCGCAGCAGTGTTTTAAACGCAACTTTTTGGGAAAAGGGACACTTTCATGAATTAAAAAAAAAGGAAACAGTAAAATTAGCCCAATTTTTTTGCATAATGCGAAAGATAATGTTACGCCGAGTAAATAGATACCAAACATGTCACACTTTATAATTGCACGCACTCATGCAATGACGACAAACTACGGTAGCTAAAAATCTCAATAGGCGACGCTTAAATTTTTTTAACGGTTACCGGATTAGAGTTACAGAGGAGGTCTAGTGCTAGAATTGTTGCTCTCGCTCTGACGATCGTGGCGATACCTCACATGTGTGATTTGAACACCGTTTACATATGCGGGCGCGACTTCAGTATGCGTTACTTTGCTTCACGAGCTCGCGGGGACGGTGGGCGCTTTAAAAAAATTATTTATTTATTTATTTTAAAATTAATAAATTGTTTTTTTGTTTTTTTCTAATTTTTCATCACTTTTATTGCTGTCACAAGGAATGTAAACATCCCTTGTGACAGTAATAGGTGGTGACAGGTACTCTTTATGGAGGGATCGGGGGTCTAAAAGACCCCCGATTGCTCCTGTGCACTTCAAAGTATTCATATAGTGTGTATATATAGTGTATATATTTTTAAATCCGGCGCCATTGGCAGCCGAGTAAACGGGAAGTGACGTCATGACGTTGCTTCCGTGTTTACTATTAGGAGACTGGAATTAAGCTGCTTACGGCTTCATTTCAGTCCCTGCCCAGCAGCCGGAGGCATCGGATTGTGCATCGTTGCTCCCGATTGAGCGGGAGCACCGGTAAGAGCGGCGGGAGGGGGGGACGTTCCCTCCCGCTCCTCCGGCATAAGAGCCAAGTGGCTTTTAGCCACATCGGTTGTTATGGCTGGAAAGCCAATCGCCCGCTGTGAAAAACGGTACTGGGATGATGCCTGCAGGTGTGGACATCATGCCGGTATAACCCCTGGAAGCTGAGTACGCACATCTGCGTATACTCGGCGGGAAGGGGTTATATAAATTCTATTTTGGTTGGCTGACCTATTGGGAGTGTTTGCAGCTGTTTTCTTTGAGTTTCAGTTTTATCCTTTATTATTTATTTTTATCCATTTTTGCGCTTGAGTATTTTTGTTTTTATTACGAGGAGGAAGATGCTGCTGAACTATTCCATCAGCTGATAAATATGGCACAAATTAGTTAAGAGACTCCCCAGAACTTTCTATTCCGAGCCATTGAACTCAAGGACCGCCTGCTGTCTATATCAAAGTGGGAAGGCGCTGGAGAGCACTTTGGAGCCAAATTGGTTCAGAAAAGGTCCTTGACTACAGGACTAAGGAGTGATTATATCAAGCTACAGTTGAAGCAGTACCTGGAAGATCCCTGAACTCCAGATGAGATACTCATTGAGAAAATTAATGAGACAGACAAGATGGAGATCGAGAGAGATCAGAAACAGAGGAAACTTCAACCTCCAAGCACCACAAGTGCCAAAGTACAACAGTTAGAGGTCCCCTCAAGCAATGGAGAACTCAGTGTCCTGAAAGCGAGTGCTGAACAGAGATTGTGGCTTTTGTCTACTCACCATCTATCCACAAGTCAGCTTGGACTGGAGAAACTGCTCTAGACACAGAAAGAAATACTGGAAATGATGACTATGTTGATGGAAAGGCTGGCGGAACCCAAGACAGAAGAAGTCTCGCCACCCAAGGCTTTGGGGGCCTCTACCACTAACCACCCTATGAAACCAATGAAGAAGGTCTGTTTCAAATGTGGAGGATTGGAACACCTCAGGCAAGTGTGCCCTAGCCCAATAGCAGAGACAAAATCCCAAAAGTTGGCAGAAAACTTCAGACGGCCCCAGTGAAGGAGTCAACTGGGCACCCAGTTACCATAGCGAACTCCAAATCAACCCATATGCGCCAGACCCCTGAGACTGCAGCCAAGGTGGAAAAAGGAGAGGCTACCAAAACCAAGTGTAAAGATACAAGCCACTAAGCAGGCCAAAAGTACCACTTCCAGTGGACTTCCTCCCAAGTTAGTGGGGCCCTCTCCAATTGTCCCTATCCAGGTAGAGGGGATATACACAAAAGCCCTGCTGGACACTGGAGCTCAAGTGACATTGCTCTACAGGGACTTTTATGACAAACATCTCAAGCACCTGCCCTTACAAAAACTGGGGAGCTGGAGATATGGGGATTAGGGATACAGAACTTCCCATATGATGATTACCTGCCTGTCAAGCTCACTTTCGACCCGAGTACAGCAGGGAAGGCGGAAACCTTTGACACCTTGGCAGTGGTGTGCCCTTACCCTCCAGGAGCTGAAAAAAGTTCCCTCATCATTGGGACGAACACTGACTTGGTGAGAAGACTACTTGTACCGCTTGTACAGCAGGAAAGGACCCTACCCATAAAAATACACCCAATGCTAGCCCAGGTGTACCGAGACCTTAAACAAGAAGAGAAGGCCCCAGAAGAGGGAGTGGGAAAAATCTGGCTTCTGGACAAGAAAGAGAGACTGAGAGACTGGTTCAGCCAAGTGAAGTAGTCTGCCTGAGAGCCTCCATTAATTTAAGCTGGAAAAGACTGGGCCCTTTCATTGTTCTTGCTGAACTCAAAAGGACGGGCATTATTAGAGAGTCCCGGAGTCCTTACGCCTCTCCACTAGTGGTGGTAAGGAAGAGGAATGGGTCCCTACGGCTGTGCATTGATTACAGGACCCTGAACCGGAAGACCTGTACACCACACCTTGGATAGAGGATGCCTTGCAGAGCCTGTTGGGGGCGAAGTGGTTCAGTGTGCTGGACCTAAAAAGCGGGTACTATCAGATTACCATGTGTCCTGAAGATAAGGAAAAAAACGCTTTTATCACTCCTGTGGGTTTCTTCGAGTTCAATCGAATTCCGCAAGGTCTGTCTGGAGGACACCCTCTCTTGAACTGCATGCTAGGTAGAACATAAAAGGACCCTGAGTGGCCATTTTAGGTTTCTTGGGGAATGCATGGCCTGCCTGTGAGGAATGGTGAGGAGGCCTCCCGGAGGAAACGGCCTATTGCCTTTGCAGAGCACAACCCTGATCGGTTGTGTGAGTGACCTGAAGTGCCAGAGACACAGTGATCAGATTGAGAGGATCCAGAGACACTCATTTGAGCATCGGAAGACCAGGTCCACCTATTGTAACGGAGCGGAGTGACGGAGCCGGTTGATGCAGAAGCAAGCTGCAAACACCGGACCAAAGTTACCTGTCACGTACCTGAGGGGAGACTGAAATGACGAGGTCGGCCTCTTTTGTATCTCCAGCCCAGGTCCCGCTGAGAGTGGAACAGAAGGAGCCAAGGGACAGGAGGCACACGAGTGCCTGCAGATGGAAGCCCGGAATCCTGAAGCAGGAAGTCGCAACTGGTAGCAGGACTGTGGTTGCAGAGCAGAAATTCGCAGCTGGTAGCAGGACCGTGGTGGCAGTAACGCTGAACCAAGCAGGGCACCTAAGCAAGGTCACAGGAATAGCTGGGTTCATCAACAGGCAGGCAGTAGGGTACCGGAACATCAGGCAGAGACTGGTCAGATGGGAAGCCAGGTTCGTCAACAGGCGGGCAGCAGGGTACCGTAGCATCAGGCAGAGACGGGTCAAATGGGAAGCCGGGATCAGGAATCAGAGATCAGGTATAGCAGAGTTCAGAGCAGGGTCAACGGTAGCCAAGGTCAGCAACGGGTAATCAGACAGACAGTGCAGATTTCAGAGTAACGGGAACTAAGCTGAAAGACCAGTCAGCACTGGTCTGCTGCTGGAGTCCCTCTTAAATAAGCTACGTTTTTTTAAATTGTCGCTCTATTTTTTTGCGTATAGCGCAAAAAATAAAAACCGCAGAGGTGATCATATACCACCAAAATAAAGCTCTATTTGTGGGAAAAAAAGGACGCACATTTCCTTTGGGTACAATGTCGCACGACCGCGCAATTGTCAGCCAAAGTTTCGCACTGCCGACCTATGTGTATATATATATATTTATATATATATATATATATATATATATATATATATATAAATACTTGCTCTAAAACTCTGTTTTGCAAAGACATAACAAACAAACAGCAAGCGGCACGTGAAGCCTCTTTTGCCGCCACTCGACTCCCTCCCTGTCAGCAGAGCAGCTCAGGGAAGTGTCAGCGAGACACTAATGCATTCCATTTTCAGAAATCCTCACTCCGCAATGAGGGGGAGGCACACATTGTAATAGATAGGAAACATTGTTTTGTTCTCTAAAATTGCTGTAGCTGCGATTGTCAGCTCTTGTGATGGGGAAGAGAATGGGTGCAGTTCGGGGGGGGGGGGGGGGGGGGGGCGTGTCGGTCCCTGTTTCCAGGAGGAGAAGGGCTGTCATTGGCCATTGCTAAATCCAATCACAGTCCTGCTAGCCTTGTCCATCATCTGGAGGAAGATTGCTCTGTTGGTTGACACTACCAATTTCAGAAAGAAGGGATTTCATTGTGATTGAGAAAACCCCAATCAGGTGACAGTTTGTGGAATTACTGTTGAGCTTCTGGGAACTTTGTTGAAATTATTCCTGAACCTTTGCGTCACTGACTACTGAACCCCAACACTCTGCCAGAGCCAGTATTCAGCGCAATGAAAATCACACCCAACTTTTCCTGTGGCACAGAGCGCCGCACTTTGTCTCAGCTGTGGGGGCCCAACTTATAATCCTGCACACAAGACCACTGCTTTCAGAAAATGCCGCTGACCCAAGCTCATCATTGTGCATCCATTCCAGGTGCTTGTATATGACATCACACGCATCCCATACATCACACACATCACATACAAGCATGTGGGTTGGGTGCCAGAGGTGGATCATCAGGATGAGTGTGCCAAGACAGGTGGATGTGTCTCATCTCTGCTTCCTTTCACCACTCTGCATTTCACATACATCATAGATGAGAAGAGGGTACAGCGGTGGAGCAAATGAGCAGGAGGGGTACAGCAGTGCGGCAGATGTGCAGAGAGGTACAGTGGTATAAGAGATGAGAAGGAGGTTCAGCAGTGGGACAGAAGAGCAGAGGGATACAGTGTTGGGGCAGATGAGCAGGGGGGGTTCAGTGGTGAGTCAGAAAAGCAGGGAGGGTAGAGCAGTGGGGCAGATGTGAAAGGAGGTGTATTGGTGAAACAGTTGAGCAGGGGGTTCCAATGGTGGGGCAGGAGAGCAGGGGGATCAGAGGTAGGGCAGAAGAGCAGGGGGGTAGAGAGGTGACACAGATGTGCAGGAGGTACATTGGTGGCGCAGATGAGAAAGTGGGTTCAGTGTTAGGACAGATGAGAAGGTGATTCAGTAGTGAGACAGAAGAGCATGGGGATACGGCGGCGGGGAGGTACAGTGGTGGGGCAGATGAGAAAAGGGGGTACATTGATGGGGCAGATGAGCAGGGGGGTTACAGTGGTGGGACAGAAGAGCAAGGGGGTACAATGGTGGGGCAGATGTGCAGGGGAGGTTCAGTGTTGGGCCAGATGAGAATGGGGTTACAGTGGTGGTAAAGATGAACAGTGGGGTTCAGTGTTGGGGCAGAGGAGAAAGGAGGTACATTGGTGGGACAGATGAGCAGGGGGTTACAGCATTGGGGCAGAGGAGCAGGGGGGTTCCGGAGGAGAAAGGAGGTACATCGGTGGAACACATGAGCAGGGGTACAGTGGTGGGGCAGATGTGAAGGGGTTACAGTAGTGAAACAGATTTGCAGGGGGTGCAGTGATTTGAAGTGTGGAGTTGCAGGAATTGGGGCTGATCTGAGGCATGAGAGTGCAGGATGTTACTTTCTCACTACTAAAGTAGTTTATAGCACTTACTTTATAGAAAATCCTTTTTGTGATTGAGAGTGTGAACATTTATTTTGTTATAAAATCGGCACTCTCAATTTCTTATGCCTCGTACACACGATCAAACAATCGGGTGGAAAAGTCCAGCAAACTGAAGTCCGCCGGACAATCCCCCCGTGTGTAGCCTCCGGCATACTTTTTTGACCCGAAAGTACGGCGGACTTAGAAAGTAGTTTTGCACTCCAATCTTCCCGCCGGACTCGCATTTCGGCGGACAATCCGGCCGTGTGTGTGCCAGTCCACCATACTTTTGAAATGAGCGGACTTTTCCCGCCCGGAGAAAAGTCCGCTTATTTCGAGCGGGTCTCCAGGTAGGCGGGGCCCGCGAAGGAGACGTCGCTGGCCCCGCCACCTGGTATGGACTTAAAGGGGAACCCCAACGCCAAAAAAAATCGGCATGGGGTCCCCCCCCAGGTTCACATCAGACCCTTGTCCGAGCACGCTACCCGGCCGGCCAGGAAAGGGGGGCACGAGCAAGCGCCCCCCTCCTGAGCCGTACCAGGCCTCGTGCCCTCAACATGGGGGGTGCCTTGGGAAGGGGGGCCACGCAGCCCCCCCACCCCAAAGCACCTGGTCCCCATGTTGATGAGGACAAGGGCCTCTTCCCGACAACCCTGGCCGTTGGTTGTCGGGGTCTGCGGGCGAGGGGCTTATCGGAATCCGGTCTTCTGTCGCCGCTGTGCTCTAAAAGGTTGCCTATCCCTGCTCTATAAGGACACCCAAATGTACTCTACACACACACACACACACACACGATAAAGAGACAGAGCTTCAAAGTAGGTACACTTCTTAAGGATGTTCTTAAAATACTAACCCAAAAAACACACTCTCTGAGCATGCCCAGAAGAATCCAAGTGCTGTTCTCACACAAAAAGCACAAAATGAGCCACCTCTGTCCAAAATTAAGCACATCATCCAGCATGCTACAAAATGACAGATGGGACAGACACCCACCCCCCCCCCCCCCGGTTCAGGGGGGCAAACAAAGAGCCTAACATGGGCAAAAGTTATACAACAAATACCATTGCAGTCTATGTGAACTGACTTGTTCATTTTGCTAGTCCCCACTTGGCAGGCTTACATTCTAGTTATTGGCATTAAAATGGGAGAAGTGCCTTTAACCACTTAAGCTCCGGACTAATTTGCAGCCAAAGGACCAAGCCCATTTTTGCAATTCAACACTGCGTCACCTTAACTGACAACTGCGCGGTCGTGCGACGTGGCTCCCAAACAGAATTGATGTCCTTTTTTTCCCCACAAATAGAGCTTTCTTTTGGTGGTATTTGATCACCTCTGCGGTTTTTATTTTTTGTTATTTTTTTTTTTTACAAAAATAGAGCGACAATTTTGAAAAAAAAATGCAATATTTTTTACTTTTTGCTATAATAAATATCCCCAAAAAATATATTAAAAAAAACATTTTTTTCCCTCAGTTTAGGCCGATACGTATTCCTCTACATATTTTTGGTAAAAAAATCACAATTAGCAATTATTGATTGGTTTGCGCAAAATTTATAGCGTTTACAAAATAGCGGATAACTTTATAGCATTTTATAAATTTTTTTTTTTTACTAGTAATGGCGGCGATCAGTGATTTTTATTGTGACTGCAACATTATGGCGGACAGATCGGACATTTTTGACACATTTTTGGGACCATTGTCATTTATACAGCAATCACTGCTATACAAATGCAGTGGTTCCTGTGTAAATGACACTGGCAGTGAAGGAGTTAACCACTAGGGGGCAGGGAGGGGTTATGTATGACGTTATGTGTTTTTTTTTATTGTAGGGGGCGTGGCCTACTATGTGACGTCACTGATCGTCCTTCCCTATAAAAGGGAAGAGACGATCGTGACAGCCACACAGGGAAGCACGGGGAGAGGTTTGTTTACACAGACCTCTCCTCGTTCTTCAGCTCTGTGACCCCATCGCGGGACACCAGCGGCAATCGGGTCTGCTGGTCCCGCGGCCACGGTCACGGAGCTCAGGACTGGGTCGGGAGCACGCCGCCGCCGGCGCGCTCCCGACCCACGGCGCGCTCCCGACCCACGGCTGGGCACTTAAAAAGCAATGTACAGGTACGTGCCATTCTGCCGAAGTACATCTGCGTGAGGCGGTCCTTAAGTGGTTAAAAATGCAAAATTGCTTAAAAGCTAGTAATTTGGGGGGCTTACTCTGCCTGTAAAGTGGTGCATCATGTATCCAAAATGCTGCTTCAAAGATGTACAGCTTTAAAGAAAATGTACAAATCTACATTGCAGCTGCAAGATTTTGACCCAAAACGAAAAATAGCCCCCCCCCCCCCATACATACAAGGTCATTTGGATCTGTTAAGGCTTAAAATGAGAACCCCCATGTGAAAAATTCCACCCCAAACTAAAAAAATATTGTGCCCCTCCCACACACTGAAAAACCCCTAGCCAAACAAAGCAAGCCAGCCCATGAAAGAGGGGGGGGGGGGGTTGGATGCTTGGGAGCAGGGGGGGCTCGGGCACCCCAAAAGTCAACCACCTTGTTCACATATTCAGGGAGACGAGGACCTCTTCCACACAACCCTAGGCTTGGGTTGTGGGGGGCTGCAGACAGGGGGCTTTACAGAATGTGGAAAGTCCCTTTAAACTAGTGGGTACGAAGTGCTTTGTGGTTGGTATTGCGCTGAGCCCAACGTGCCCCAAAGGCAGATAGCTATGTTGATTGCATGTGGCCTTGTATGTTTCAGGAGGGGGTTGGGCGATTCCCTCTTCTCGCACCTTTCCTAGATGGCCCTGTTGTATGCTCTGAAAAAGGATGTGGTTTGGATTGGTGAAGGCAGCTCACAGCCTTTGGAGAATAGAGTGGAGTGTGGAGTTCCCCTTTAACCACTTGCCACCATAACCACTAGTAATGGGCACCTAAACCCCCCTCCTGTCCAGACCAATTTTCAGCTTTCAGCGCTGTCGCATTTTGAATGACAATTACACGGTCATACAACACTGTACACAAATGAAATTTTTATTTTATTTTTTCCCACAAATAGAGTTTTCTTTTGGTGGTATTTGATCATCTCTGCTTTTTTTTATTAAAAAATTTAAAAAGACTGATTAAAAATTAAAAAAATTATATATTTTTATATTTTGTTATAAAATTTTGCAAACAGGTAATTTTTCTCCTTCGTTGATGTACGCTGATGAGGCTGCACTGATGGGCACCGATGGGCTGCACTGGTGGGCACCGATGGGCTGCACTGGTGGGCAACGATAGGGCGGCACTGGTGGGCACTGATAGGTGGCACTGATATGTGGCACTGAAGGGCATTGATAGGTGGCATTGGTGGGCACTGAGAAGTGACACTAATAGGTGGCACCGATAGCTGGCACTGATAGCTGGCAGTGATGGGCACTGATGTGTGGCAGTGATGGGCACTGGGTGGCAGTGATGGGCACTGATAGGTTAAACTGAAAGGCAGCACTGCTAGGTGGCATTGATGAGCCACTGATTGGCACCACTGGTGGGCATTGATAGGTGGCACTTGTGGGCATTGATAGGTGGCACTCATGGGCATTGATAGGTGACAGTGGTGGGCACCGTTGGCAATGGCATGTGGCACTTGCAGGCACAGAGGAGGAGGCAGATGTGCCTCCTTCCTCTTTGAGACCGATGTTCCTTGAGCGTAAAAAAAAAATTGTCAAGTTTAGAGGTGCGCAACCCACGCAATTGCATGTACGTTGCTTAACATTTACTAAGATTTTGGCCACGCAGTAAACAAACGCATGTGAACGAGAGCAACAGCCGCTTGCGCATGCGCACTGCTTACATTGATCTCGTGCAGTTCTAAGCGCACTTGTGGGCACAGCAGGCTTTCTCTGAAAAAGTTATTTTCTTATTCTATTTTGGGCATGTTTGTTACTTGGGCAGTTGTTAGTAAACGTCCTCACATCACCCCATAATATTGGCACCTCCATCTTCTGTCAATATTGAGTTGGAGATGCCGTGCGCCATGTCCATAGTGGTGCACAGATTGCATTCTCCCGTGCGGCGAGATCACTATAGTAAATGAGGGATTCGCTCTCTGTTCCCAGCGTACCGTTTCGTAAATATGAAAATGTGCGTTGCACCTCGGCGTGCGCCTCTACTGATGGCGCGCGGCTTTTTGTAAATCACCCCCATAGAGTTTTAATTTCTACACACGCTTACAATATTATAATTGTTTCCTTTTTCCTATTCTGCGATTACAAATTGTACTGTCGGCTAGAATCTGTAGAGGGCACGGCATAGATTTTATGTAACCTCTGTCACAATGTTTTTTTGTCACAATGTTTTTTTTTCAATAGGCATTCCATGGGTCAGTCCCCCCAAAAAATTATACATCAGCAGGGCTTTTTTTTTCATGTGGTGGTCTACATTTTCGGCACCTCCAGCACTGAATGTATGTATCGCTCATCCATGACTTTATGGACCTTGCTTTGTGCACTGGTGTGCAGTCATGTTGGAACAGGAAGGGGGCCATCCCCAAAAATTATGGTGTGGGGTTGTTTTTCAGGGATTGGGCTAGGGTTGCCACCTCATCCCTTTAAACCCGAACACATAACAACGGAAAAGACAGGGCCAGGCATGACAGTGTGTTTAGGGGAAACAATGCATGGGTTAATATGAAGAGCTAAGAGGGGAGGGGACAGTGAGTAAAGTCCAAGGGGGAGTGGTAATATATAAGGAGGAGGCGGGGCTGGGCTGGGGAACAGAAAGTTGTGGAGAAAGAAAGGAGGAGGCAGTTTTTCCCACCCGCCCTCCCTATATGTTGTCTGTGTTTGTTGGTTTATGTGTTTTCTTTCTTTCAGGAGCATGGCAGATGGTCGTCATGCCAGCTGTGGATTGGCAGTGTTTTGTTGGTCTTTGACAGTGGCAGTAAACATATGTGATGGAAAGGGGTGGGGGGCTCATCGGTAGTATGTGCCCCTCCGGGTTTAGCTGGAATACTGTAATGGTTGCACTGCGGGAAGGGGGTTGTCTCCGAGCTGATTATCCGCTGGAGGCCTATCGTGTGGAAAAAGGTCCCGCAGTGTATTGGTGGAATCTGTGTTGGAGTTCCGGGGGGCCGTCAAAGACCAACAGACTGGAGTTAAACAAGTTGTTACGGAGGGGATATTTTGTTATATATTTGATATTGGAGTTATTTATATGGTGTAAATAATAAATAGGCTGCTATGGCCATTTATACTCCAAATAAGGGGTGGTCTCATCATTTTAGAAGGGTAAGACATGGGGATGTTGGAGTACAGGTGGTATAGCAGTAAGAGGCAGGTTGGGTACCTCTGAACTACACTGGTCATGAGTAGGGTTGAGTGAAGCTGAACTATAAAGTTCGGGTTCGTACCGGACTTTTGGGTTTTTGGGTCCCAGACCTGAACCGAACAGTTTACTGTATGTTCAGGTTCGGTGTTCGGTAATGTAATGGCGCTTTTTTAACAGCTGCAGGGCAGACAATTAAAATTCATTTAACTCATGTGCCCTTAGAAGCCATCACAGCCATGCCTACTAATGGCATGGCTGTAATTGGCCAGTGCAGCATGTGACCCAGCCTCTATATAAGCTAGAGGCACACAGCACAGCACGTCACTCTGCTTTAGATAGAGTAGGGAAAGGTTCCTGGCTGCTGCTTTGAGGGAGAGAATTAGATAGGAGTGCTGATTCAGAAATCGAATTACTCAGCGCTCTACCTTGATTTTCTTGTGTGGGTGCAGTGCACAATCTTTTTACCCTGCCCTGAGCCCAGTGCCAGAGAAAAGATAACTTTTATCCATCTGTTAGGTTGGCATTGGCAGGCATTTTATGCAAGCTCAGTGCACCAGCACTGCATATGTTACTGTGAGATACACCCTTTAGGCCGCGTACACACGCGGGGACTGTTCGCTCAACTTTGTTCGTCAAACAGCTTCAGCGGACAGTCCGCTCAAAATTAGCATGGACGGACTTGCCCACACACGACGAACGAACAGTCCTCTGAAACCGTGCGCGATGACGTGAACGGCACGTACGACGGGACTAGAAAACGACGTCCTATACACTGCAATGCAACCTTCGGCGTGTAAATTCTTTCTGAGCATGCGCGAGACTTAGTTTGACGAACAAGCCTACACACGAGGGGACTGTCCGCTGAAACAAAGTTTCAGCGGACAGTTTTTCGGAAATTCCGAAAAACTTTGTTCAGCAGACTGTCCGCTGAAACTGTCCGCTGAAAGTTGAGCGAACAGTCCCCGCGTGTGTACGCGGCCTTAGATACTGTTGCTCTATTCTGCTATTCTAAAAACACCCATTTAGGGCCAAAATAAATATTTTACAGTGTTTCCTGCATATCTGTACATGTGAGATACACACTTCAGATACTGTTCTTCCATTTTGCTTTTTTTTATCCGGTTTCGGTATTACTGCAATGTAGGCTGTGTTTAGGTAAGGATCAAGTGGGGTTCCCTGTGTCTTTGCGTTAAAATTTTTTGTCAAATGTGGAGTCAGGGTGGTGGTAAATGTCTTGTAATAGGGGTTAGGAAGACCATCTGGGCCTGGAGCAGAACCTGATTTGAGGTTCTTAAGGACTTCCTTTTATGTATTTTATGTTATTTTAAGTTATTTCCCTATACACATTTGTTTGCAGAGCACTTGCCATGCTCTTAACAACATTTGCAGCCCTCTAGCCCTTTCCATTACTTTTTTAGAGCCATTTTAGTCCTCAAAAGTTTGGGTCCCCATTGACTTTAATGGGGTTCAGGTTCGAGGTCAAGTTCTGGTCCCGAACTCAAACTTTTTTGCGAAGTTCGGCCGAACCCGAAACATCCAGGTGTCCGCTCAACCCTAGTCATGAGTTACACAGGTTCTGAGGATAATTCAATGCAGATAAGACACCAAGTGAAGTTAATTACCACCTTAATCAGCCACAGAACATGTGTAATTAATATGTGTTTGGTTTTAAAAGGATTAGGTGGCAACCCTAGTTGTGACAGGAAGAGGCCATCCCCAAACTGTTCACACAAAATTGAGAGCATGTAATTGTCCAAAATGTCTTGGTATGCTGACGTCTTAAGACTGGATTCATACCTATGGCAGTTTTAGTGCTTTTTGCTTTTTGTTGGGAAACACTGCTCTGTGGTCTTTGCTAAAAATATATATATATATATATATATATATATATATAAATTATATATATATATATCTATATATCTATATATATATAATTTATATATATATATATATTTTTAGCAAAGACCACAGAGCAGTGTTTCCCAACTCCAGTCCTCAGGGCACCCCGACAGGTCATGTTTTCAGGAAAAGGCGCTGATCGCCGCCATTACTAGTAAAAAACAATAAAAAAAACATAAATCTATCCCAGTGTGTCAGTTAGTGTTCGACTGTCCGCTGCAATATTACAGGCCCATTATAAGTTGCTGATCGCCACCATCACTATTAAATGAATAAATAAATATTCCATAAAAATATCCCACAGTTTAGACACTATGGGGGTTATTTACTAAAGGCAAATCCACTTTGCACCACAAGTGCACTTGGAAGTGCAGTCGCTTTAGATCCGAGGGGAAGATCTGAAATGAGGGGAAGCTCTGCTGATTTTATCATCCAATCAAGTACAAGCAAATATGCTGTTTTTTATTTTCCTTGTATATCCTTCTTGGATCTACAATGACTGCACTTCCAAGTGCACTTGCAGGTGGATTTGCCTTTAGTAAATAAGCCCCCCTATCTTTTACGCAAACCAATCAATATACGCTTATTGGGATTTTTTTAACCAAAAATATGTAGCAGAATACATATTGGCCTAAATTGCTAAAGATATTTGCTTTTTTTTTTAATTTTATTATTGGATATGTTTTATAGCAGAAAGTTAAAAAAAAGTTTTGTTTTTTTAATTGTTGCTTTTTATGTTTATTGTGCAAAAAAATAAAAATCGCAGAGGTTATCAAATGCCACCAAAAGAAAGCTCTATTTGTTGGGGGGAAAAAAAAGAACATCAATTTTATTTGGGTACAGCGTCGCACGAACCGCGCAATTGTCAGCTAAAGTAACGCAGTAAAGCTTTACAGTAAAGTCATTCATGCTGCCAATGTGTAAAATAATGATTTCGTTATTGCGATTTTTTCCCCTGTTGCGATTTTGATAAAAGCGTTTCACGATTATTTATATGCAAAGAATTCTCTCTGCTCTTCTGAAGCCGACAGTCATCAAAAGAAAGGAAGAAAAAAAAAACGAGCAGTCTGCCAAGAATCACAACATTCTTTATCAGTGAAACTTAAGTATAAACATTGTAACAATTTGTCAATGGAATAGACTTTCGTGTGTAAATGAGGAAAGTTTAACCACTTAACCGCTTCCCTTTGAATTTGCCGCCGTGCCATCGCGTGCGCTCCGGCCACGGCGCATGCCGGTCGGGACCTTCGTGAGTCCGATCATGGGATCATCTCACGGGGAGAAAGAACGGGGAGATGCCGATGTAAACAGCATCTCCCCGTTCTGCCTAGCAACAAGTGACACTGATCTCTTCTTCTCTACACAGCCACGCCCCCCACAGTTAGCAACACACCCCTGGGACACACTTAACCCCTACACTGCCAGCTCCTGGTTAACCCCTTCACTGCCAGTGTCAGTTACACAGGAATCATTGCATTTGTATCGCACTGATTGCTGTATAAATGCCAATGGTCCCAAAAATGTGTCAAAAATGTCCGATGTGTCCGCCATAATGTCTCAGTCACGATAAAAATCGCGCTCGGGTTTGGCACATCACGGATCTGGTGGACAGATTACTGGGAGGGGCTGGGGAAGACCCAGCTGTCATGGTGCACGTTGGCACCAATGACAAAGTCAGAGGCAGATGGAGTGTCCTAAAGAATGATTTTAGGGACTTGGGAGCTAAATTGAGGAAAGGGACCTCCAAGGTAGTATTCTCAGGAATACTACCGGTACATCGAGCCACACCAGAAAGGCAGAGGGAGATTAGGGAAGTAAACAAGTGGCTCAGGAGCTGGTGTGGTAAGGAGGGGTTTGGGTTCCTGGAGGACTGGGACAACTTCTCAGTCCATAACCGGTACTATAGAAGGGACAGACTGCACTTAAATGAGGAAGGTGCAGATCAGCTGGGATTAAGGATGGCCAAAAAGTTAGAGGGGTTTTTAAACTAGGCGATGGGGGGGGCAGAGATAGAGATAGTCAGCGTGGAGCATATTCCAGAGGGTAATATTAGGGTCATTAGTGGTAGGGTAACCAAAGCACATAAACCCAAGGTAAATATAGTAGCAAGCCCTAGTTGTAATCTCAGAACACCCAAGAGGATAGTATGTGACCGGTCAAAATATATTCATGCATTAAAATGTTTGTTCACCAATGCCAGAAGTCTGCCAAGCAAAATAGGTGAGTTGGAAGCTCTGGTGCATCAGGAGAGCTATGATGTAATCGGTATTGCTGAAACTTGGCTTCATTCCTCACATGACTGGGCTGTTAATATTCCTGGCTATGCACTCTTTCGGAAAGACAGAGTAAAAAGGAAAGGTGGAGGGGTCTATCTGTATGTGAGAAGTGATCTCAAAGCGAGTGAGAAAGAGAGGACCTGGTTGATGGAGAGTGTGATGAGTCTGAAGCATTATGGGCGAAACTGCATGCAGATGTGCGTAGTTTAAAGTTAATCATTGGAGATTGTTATAGACCACCCAATGTTAATGAGGAGGTGGAGATTCAGCTCCTTGCACAGATAGAAAGGGCTGCAAGGGCTGGGACAGTGATAATAATGGGGGATTTTAACTACCCAGAAATTGACTGGAGTAATGGCGCTGCTGGGACAGTTAAAGGGCAAAAATGTATGAACCTATTACAGGACAATTTTATGGTCCAGTTTATTGAGGCCCCAACTAGGAATGATGCTCTGTTGGACCTGCTAATCTCAAACCATGCAGAACGTATTACTAATGTTCAGATAAAGGGAACACCTGGGTAGCAGTGACCATAACATGATTTCATTTGATGTTAGCTGTAAGCAAAAATCACATACGGGAAAGATAAAAACACTTCAATTTCAAGAGAGCAAACTTTTCAAGGATGAGGGCTGCTCTCCAGGACTTAGACTGGGAGAGAATATTGGCATCAATGGGCACAGAACAGAATTAGGAATTCTTCAAAAAGACTGTTTGTAAAATCTCACTACAAAGTATATTCCTATGGGCAATAAGTTTAAAAGGCTAAAAATAAAACCTATGTGGCTCATGGCCAAAGTTAAAAAAGCTATAAACTATAAAAAAAGAGCTTTTAAAAAATATAAAAATGAAGGAATGCCAGTGTCATTTAAATGTTACAAAGAATATAACAGAATATGTAAAAAGGAAATCAAGGATGCAAAAATTCAAAATGAAAGACAGATTACAAAAGATAGTAGGACAAAGCCCAAAAAATTATTCAAATATATTAATAGTAAAAAGGTCAAGTCTGAGCATGTAGGCCCTTTACAAAATAATCTGGAGTGGGTGACTGGGGACAAAGAGAAGGCAAATTTATTAAATACTTTCTTCAGCTCTGTGTATACAAAGGAGCATGGGGGAGCTCATGTCCATAATGGGGGTGGTAGTGACGCAGCCCCAAATCCACAATGGCTCAAAAGTGATATGGTCCAGAAATATTTGGACAGAATAAAGGTGGATAAAGCACCTGGACCTGATGGCATCCACCCACGGATCCTAAAAGAATTGAGCTCTGTAATTTCAAAGCCATTGTATCTAATTTTTAGGGACTCATTAATGACAGGAATAGTACCACTGGATTGGCGCAGGGCCAATGTGGTGCCTATATTTAAAAAGGGAACAAAGTCTTTACCAAGTATCTATGGGCCTGTTAGTTTAACTTCTATAGTTGGGAAGATACTGGAGGGATTAATAAAAGACCACATAGACGAGTTCTTGCAGGAAAAAAATATTTTAAGCAACAGACAGCATGGATTCATGAAAGACAGAAGTTGTCAGACAAACCTGATTTATTTTTATGAGGTGGTAAGTAAAACCTTGGACAGAGGGGAGGCGGTGGACGTGGTATACTTGGATTTTGCAAAAATGTTCGATACAGTTCCGCACACACGGCTCATGTGTAAGGTAAAGTCTACAGGTTTGGAAATATCAGTTTGTAAATGGATAGAAAACTGGCTAAAAGACAGAATTCAGAGAGTCGTGGTTAATGATTCTTACTCTGAATGGTCTAAGGTTATCAGTGGTGTACCCCAAGGTTCAGTGCTGGGACCCGTACTTTTTAATATCTTTATAAATGATATTGGGTCTGGGATCAAAAGTAACATTTCTGTCTTTGCAGATGACACCAAGCTATGCAGTGGAATAACGTCCTTACAGGATGTCTCCAATTTACAAGCCGACCTCAATGCTCTGTCTAATTGGGCGACTATGTGGCAGATGAGGTTTAATGTTGATAAATGTAAAGTTATGCACTTGGGGGCTAAGAATATGCATGCATCATACATACTAGGGGGAGTACAACTGGGGGGATCCATAGTGGAGAAGGATCTGGGGGTTTTGGTAGATCATAAGCTCAATAATAATATGCAATGCCAAGCTGTGGTTTCCAAAGCAAGCAAAGTCCGTTCCTGTATTAAGAGAGGTATGGACTCCAGAGAGAGATATCATTTTGCCCCTGTTCAAATCATTAGTAAGACCTCATCTGGAATATGCAATTCAGTTTTGGGCACCAGTTCTCAAAAAGGATATCGGTGAACTGGAGAAAGTGCAGAGAAGGGCAACCAAACTGATAAGAGGCATGGAGGAGCTCAGCTATGAGGAAAGATTAGAGGAACTGAATTTATTCACTCTTGATAAGAGGAGATTAAGGGGGGATTTGATCAACATACAAATATATAAGGGGTCCATATAGTGAACTTGGTGTTGAGTTGTTCACTTTACAATCAACAAAGAGGACAAGGGGGCACTCTTTACGTCTAGAGGAGAAGAGATTTCATCTCCAAATACGGAAAGGTTACTTCACAGTAAGAGCTGTGAAAATGTGGAATAGACTCCCTGCAGAGGTGGTTATGGCCAGCTCAGTAGATTGCTTTAAGAAAGGCCTGGATTATTTCCTAAGTGTACATAATATAACTGGGTACTGACATTTATAGGTAAAGTTGATCCAGAGAAAATCCGATTGCCTCTTGGGGGATCAGGAAGGAATTTCTTCCCTTGCTTTAGCAAATTGGATCATGCTCTGCTGGGGTTGTTTGCCTTCCTCTGGATCAACTGCGGGTATAGAATTGGGTATATGGGATTGTATGATATTATTATTACATTTTTTTTTTTTTTTGTGGTTGAACTGGATGGACATGTGTATTTTTTCAACCTGACTAACTATGTAACTATGTAAGATTGCCACCATTACTAGTAAAAAAAAAAGTTATTAATAAAAATGCCATAAAACTATCCCCTATTTTGTAACTGCTATAACTTTTGCGCAAACCAATCAATACTCGGTTATTGCGATTTTTTTTTTTTTTTACTTATTACACTGCCACCTCCTGGTTAACCCCTTCCCTGCCAGTGTCATTTACACAGGAATCAGTGCATTTTTATAGCGCTGATCGCTGTATAAATGACAATGATCCCAAAATTGTGTCCGATGTGTCCGCCATAATGTCGCAGTCACGATTAAAAATCGCAGATCGCCATTACTAATAAAAAAATTTATAATAAAAATGCCATAAATCTATCCCCTATTTTGTAAACACTATAACTTTTGTGCAAACCAATCAATATACACTTATTGCGATTTTTTTATTACCAAAAATATGTAGAAGAATACGTATTGGCCTAAACTGAGGAAAAAAAATGCTTTTTTATATATTTTTGGGGGATATTTATTATAGCAAAAACTAAAAAATAATTTGTTTTTGTTTTTTTTCAAAATTGTCTCTCTTATTGTTTATAGTACAAAAAATAAAAACCGCAGAGGTGATCAAATACCACCAAAAGAAATACCCTAGAGAATAAAATGGTGGTTGTTGCAATATTTTATGTCACACTGTATTTGCGCAGTGGTCTTTGAAATGCAATTTTTTGGGGGAAAAAATTACTTTAACCACTAAAGGACCAGGTCTCTTTTTCAGACTCGGTGTTTACATGTTTAAAACAGTTTTTTTTTGCTAGAAAATTACTTATAACCCCCAAACATTTTATATTGTTTTTTTTCTAACACCCTAGAGAATAAAATGGCGGTCATTGCAATACTTTTTTTCACACCGTATTTGCGCAGCGGTCTTACAAGTGCACTTTTTTGGGAAAAAATTCACATTTTGAATAAAAAAATAAGACATCAGTAAAATTAGCCCAATAATTTTTTTATATTGTGAAAGATAATGTTACGCCGAGTAAATTGATACCCAACATGTCACGCTTCAAAATTGCACCCGCTCGTAGATGGCGTCAAACTTTTAGCCTCAAAAATCTACATAAGCGACATTTAAAAAAATTCTACAGGTTGCATTTTTTTCGTTACAGAGGAGGTCTAGGGCTAGAATTATTGCTCTCGCACTACCGATCGTGGCGATACCTCACATGTGTGGTTTGACTACCATTTACATATGCGGGGGCTACTCACGTATGCGCTCGCTTCTGTGCGCGAGCTCGTTGGGACGGGGTGTTTTTAAAAACCTTTTTTTTATTTTTTCTTATTTATTTAAAAAAAAAAAAATGGATCACTTGTATTCCTATTACAAGGAATGTAAACATCCCTTGTAATAGAAAAAAGCATGACAGGTCCTCTTAAATATGAAATCTGAGGTCAAAAGTCCTCAGATCTCATATTTGAACTTAAATGCAATAAAAAAAAAATGTAATTTGAAAAAATGGCAGTCCCAGCTATTAGCCGGGTGGAGACGGGCGATATATGCGATGCCATGAAGAGCTTACTAACCTGCCATTGGCAGGCAAGCGGCAATTTGGCCATACATCCTTTGCTAGTAGCAGGAGGCCTCTATTTTGATGTCCCGTTCGTGCAGTGGGTGTGAGTACCCCCAGTCAGGATGGATCGGGATCGTGCCGTGGCGGTATCGTATTGATTTAATCATTTCTCATTATGGCAGCCTGTTTTTCTGTGTTGTTTGTCATCTCCTTCTTTTTCATTTCCTGGTACATATGGCGGCTGGAGCGCATCTGCGTTCCAATCCGCCGCCTCTTCCGTTCGTTCTGCGCAGGCGCGTGCCTCGTTCGGATCGAGGCTTGGTCCGAACGTTCGCAGTTTTCGGAAGACGGCGGTGATCGCGCATGCGCGCGAACTCCGCTGACCAACGCCGGGGGGCGTGGTGACGTCACCATCGGCGCCAACATTTAAATAGCTTTCAGCTATGGTTGGGATTGCTCTGCGGGAGAAAGGCGGCTTCCCGGTGTGCTGTTTGTCTTGCTTGGAGGTATGTTCTGTTCGCCAGTAAGCTTTACTATTTGATTCCTGTTGGATGCTTATGGTATTTCAAATCTCTACAGCATACAGACTTTTTCATTATAGACGTATCATCGCCCCCCAGTGGCCAACCCTTACGCTGCAGGTAGGAATGTTATTTCCTTCTGCTGGTTTTATTTTGGGTAATTACTTTTGTTTTTTCTTGCTGTAGTCTTTTCTTCTCTATTTAGCCCTTCTAGGTCTGAACGTCATTTGTCGGCACGCAAAGATACTGACCAGTCTAGGTTACAACATCGTCATTCTACGTCAAGTTCTAGATGCTCTAAATCACCCTCCAGACACCATAGAGATCGGTCAATATCTAGATCTGGTCGTCATTCAACCCACCGTTCCAGCCGCTCAGAGAAAGCCTGCTGGGGTTGTAAATCTCACGTTCCAGAGGGTAAATCTCTCTGTGAGTCTTGTTATTCCAGAGCTATGAAGGAAAGAGGAGCCGGAGACCAGCAAGTGGAAGCATTGGTCAGGAAGGTGGTTCAAGCATCTCTGAACAAAGCAGAGTCTGATCGGATGTTTAATCCTCCTTCCGTTACAGTTCCAGTCGATGTAGACGCAGACCCTGTAATTCCGGGTCCCTCCAGACACAGTGTCTCTCCAAGTGAGTCTTTGGACAGTGAGATTGATGAATCAACTGCAGGTTTTGATTTTTCTCTTGTTCCGCAGCTGGTCAGAGCGGTCAAAGATGCTCTAAAATGGGAACATCCAGTTGAAGCACCCTCTAAACAGAGGAAGTACTTTAAGCACCTTAAGAAGGATCGCCAGAATTTCCCCTTCTTGGGTGAGCTCGGTGAGATTATTTCAGACGAATGGGGAAAAGTGGAGAGGAAGATCTCCTTGATTTCCAAGATTGCCAAAATGTACCCGTTTAAAAGTAAAGAAGGTAAATATCTGGATTCAGCCCCTCTTATTGATGCGACACTGATGCGTCTGGTCAGGCATGTTACACTCCCTCTTGAAGATACCGTTTCGTTCAAGGATGGTTTAGAGAGGAAGATTGACACCGACCTAAAGCGCATTTATATCACTGCAGGCATGGCCTGTAAGCCAGCTCTGGCTCTTGCAGCATTATCTAAAGCCATGGAGTCTTGGACGGATGATGTTGGTGCGGCTTTGGGAAGCGTTTCGGAAGAACTTATCCGGAGTTCACCAGTACATGAACTGAAGTTAGCATCAGTCTTTTTGGGGGAAGCATCCCTTGATATTATCCGCCTAGTGGCACGTGTCATGCTCTCCTCAGTTACTGCGAAGCGCGCTTTGTGGCTTTGTCCGTGGGTTGCAGATCCTGCCTTTAAACTGGCATGGTGTAAGATTCCCTTTGAGGGGCCCTCCCTCTTCGGGAATAAACTTGATTCTGCCATTACCCGTGCTACTGGGGGTAAATCAGGGTTCTTACCCCAGGATCGTCGCCTCTTGAGTCAGAGGAAAGTTCAGCCCAGACAAGAACAAGAGCGTGCTAGAGATGCTCGCCGTTACAGGCCTGGTCGGGAATTTAGGAAGAACTGGAGAAGAACTCAGTCTTCAGGCCAAAAATCCTCTAAGTCAACTACATCAGGGGGTAGAGAGGCTTCTAAGTCCTTTTGATGTGGGGCCTGTCCAGACGGAGCAAGTAGGGGCTCGGCTACTCCATTTTCGGCACGTCTGGGCAGCCTCGATTCAAGACTATTGGACTGTCAAGACGGTCTCCTCAGGTCATTCCTGGGTGTTCAACAGTCCGCCCATTTATCAGTTTGTTCCTACAATCCTACCACTTGTGGAAGAAAAAAGAAAGGTACTCCTGTCTTACACAGATTCCCTGTTGGCCCAAGGCGCTGCCATTCCGGTCCCATCCAAGGAGATATTTCAAGGGGTCTACTCCCCCCTTTTTATGGTCCTCAAAAAGAATGGCTCCTGGAGACCAGTCATCAACCTGACGCATCTGAACTCCTTCATCAAGAAGGAAAAATTCAAGATGGAGACATTACTAACAATACGTCAGTCAATACAACCAGGCGACTGGTTGATTTCCATAGACTTGAAGGATGCTTATTTCCATGTTCCGATCGCAAAAGAGTTTCAGAGGTACCTTCGGTTCGCAGTGGGCGAATTACATCCTCAATTTGTATGTCTCCCATTCGGGCATACAACATCGCCTCGAGTGTTTTCGAAGCACTTACTGGCTGTGGTAGCACTAATCAGGATCAAAGGTATTCGATTACACCATTACCTAGATGATCTACTGTTGCTTTCCCAAGACAGAGAACAGCTACTGTTACATCGAACTCAAGTCATCTCGACACTCACGGAATTCGGTTGGCTGTTGAACCGGGAAAAAAATCATCTGGACCCAACTCAGTCTTTGATTTTTCTCGGAGCCCAGTTCAACACGGTCGAAAGTACCATCTCCCTGCCAGTGGAGAAAATTCCAGTGATCCGAGACAGGATTCAGCCTGCATTGCATTCTCCTCTTCTCAGAGCCTCGCAGTGCCTCAAGATAATTGGCACTATGGTTTCCACAGCCCCCATGATAAAGTGGGCACAATGGAGGATGCGTCCCTTTCAGAAGGGTTTTCTTCTACAATGGGACCAGGGGTCTCGAGACCATCTGGTCAGGATAACCCCCTCCATGCGGGAGAGTCTCTTCTGGTGGCTCCAACGAAAGAACCTCCTCAATTGCCATTCCATAGCTCCCGTCTCTTGGATCACAGTAACGACGGACGCCAGCAACAAGGGCTGGGGCGCCCTGTGTCTGTCAGAAATAGCCCAGGGCGTATGGGAATTTCCAACCCAAGAGGTAGTATCCAATGTTCTAGAGCTTCGTGCTGCTCTCCGTGCTCTTCAAGCCTTTTCTCACCTGATTTCGGGGACCTCGGTTCTCCTAAGGATGGACAACACGACAGCAGTGTCTTATATCAAGAGACAAGGAGGCACCCGCAGTCTCTCTCTGCTGAAGGAAGTAAGCCCGATCATGTCTTGGGCTCAGATGAACTTGTCAAATCTGACGGCGGTTTATCTCCCCGGAATTCAGAATGTCCAGGCGGACTTCCTATCAAGGTTCTCCCTGGACAACAACGAGTGGTCTCTCCATCCCGAGATATTCACATGGATTCTGTCTCTGGGGATCCTGCCAGAAGTGGACCTGTTTGCCTCCCCGTGCAATTTCAAGCTGCAGAAATATTATACGAGGTGTCGTTGTCCTCAGGCCTTCGGTATGGATGCACTGACGGATCAATGGAGGTTTTGCACGGCTTATGCCTTTCCCCCAGTTCCGGTCATCCTGCGATTCCTTTCAAGACTCAGGTGGGAGAAAGTCAAGGTGGTGACAGTTGCTCCATTTTGGCCCAACAGGCTCCTAATGCAGCTGAGTTTTCGGGATCCAGTTCCTCTCCCTTCCAGGGCAGATCTCCTGCTACAGGGAACATCTCTTCACCCATGCCCGGCCCATCTTCATCTGATGGTCTGGTTCTTGAAAGGGGAAGGTTGGAAGCATTAGGATGTCCAAGTACTGCTATCGTTACTCTACTGAATGCTAGAAGGCCAGGTACTAATAAAGTCTATCAAAGAATCTGGGCGAAGTTTGCTGACTATATTTCTTCCGATGGCAGTTCCTCTAGTGATCCGAAGATTCAAGACATTTTGGGTTTCCTACAGACGGGACTAGACCTGTCACTATCAGTGAGTTCCTTACGAGTTCAAATTTCGGCAATTTCTGCATTCACTGGCGTTTCCTGGGCCAAACACCGTCTTGTCAGACAGTTTTTCAGGGGAGCAATAAGACTCAGACCCCAGAAAAAAACAAGATTCTCCAAATGGGATCTTCCTTTTGTCCTGGATTCCTTTTCAGAGGAAAGGCCTGAGCATGGTTCAATCATCTATCAAGGCTTTTTCTCTCAAAGCTGCCTTCCTGGTGGCTATAACATCGGCCAATAGGGTCTCCGAGATCAGCTCTCTGGGTTGCAAAGAACCCTTTCCGATGTTCTTTCCGGATCGTGTGGTCTTGGTTCCCATGTTAGAGTCAAATCCTAAGGTCACACCTGTATTTCATGAGAACCAGGAGATTGTTCTTTCTACTTTTCGGACTTCAGGAGATTCTAACATTCATCCTTTAGATGTTGGAGAAGTTCTAAAACAGTATTTAGAATCCACAGCTCCTTTTCGGACTTCTGACCATCTCTTTGTTTACTTCCATGGAAAGAATAATGGATTGCGTGCTTCTTCGAGAACCATTGCAGCTTGGATTGTTCAGGCTATTCAAGGGGCTTATAAAGCTAAGGGTTTGGCTCCTCCAGAGGCGGTGACAGCTCATTCTACCAGGAGCGTTTCAACATCATGGGCGGCTGCTCGTCATGTTTCTCCAGAAGTAATCTGTAAAGCGGCCTCATGGTCATCAATTAATACCTTTATGACACATTATTGTGTTGAGCCGGCTTCTTTATCTTCAGTTCATTTTGGTTTACATGTCTTATCTGTTGACGGTGCCAATTAAACCTTTTTTTCTGTTAACCAGCAATTTCCCACCCGGGTGTGTATGGCTAGTTATTTCCCATACGTGGGCTGCCATGGAGTCTGTCAGGAAAATGGAAAATGTATATCAAATACTTACCGTAATTTTCCTTTCCTGATGGACTCCATGGAAGCAGGAGTTCCCTCCCATTTGCTGGAGTAGGCTAAGTTACGGAACACGGTCTCTGTTCAGAAGCAAAGATTTATGGGAGTGGGGTCCTATGAGGTATGAGAGGCGGGATTAACCCATACGTAGGTTGCCATGGAGTCCATCAGGAAAGGAAAATTACGGTAAGTATTTGATATAAATTTTCAGTTTTTAAGAGGTATGGGCGGAAGTGACGTTTTGACGTCGCTTCCGCCCTCCTATGGTATAGAGACGAGTGGGGGCCATCTTAGCCACACTCGTCTCCATACCCAGCACAGGAAAGGACCCGATCGCCACCGCCGCTACCGGCGGCTCCGGTAAGCGGCGGAGGGCGTGGGAGAGTGGCGGGAGGGGGGGTGGCACCTCTCCCGCCGCCGATAGCGGTGATCTCACGGCGAACCGTTATCGCACACACGACCGGCACCTGAAGAGATGGATATCTCGGTTGTGGCAGCAGCTGCTGCCGTTACCAAGATATCCCTCTTCAAAAAATGGATGTACATCTGCGTGCACCGGTCGTAAAGTGCTTAATGAATAAAAAATAAAAAAACTAACCAGTAAAGTTAGACCAATTGTTTTTTTTTTGTATAATGTGAAAGATTTTATGTCATGAGAATTGTGCTTTTTTTATTCTAAGCAAAAAAAATTGTGATTCTCATTTCTTTTTCCAGAATCGTGCAGCTCTAGTTTCCCTCAAATTTTACAGTATGTATTCATTTTATACCCTTTATTTGATTTCTCCTTCCTTTCCTTGTTTAACTCACCAGCTTTGTTGCCCCCCCCCCCCCCCCCCCCCCATGCCATAAAACAAAATGGTGAATACCTACAGGGCAACATGCTCTATATATTTTATAGGATGTTACAACACCTGAACTTTATTATATTATATAGCTGCTATATAGTATAAAAAGTTAACTCATATACAGTATGTACAGTGGTGTGAAAAAGTGTTTGCCCCTTTCCTCATTTCCTGTTCCTTTTCATGTTTGTCACACTTAAGTGTTTCGGAACATCAAACCAATTTAAACAATAGTCAAGGACAACACAAGTAAACACAAAATGCAATTTGTAAATGAAGGTGTTTATTATTAAAGGTGAAAAAAAATCCAAACCATCATGGCCCTGTGTGAAAAAGTGATTGCCCCCCTTGTTAAAACATACTATAACTGTGGTTGTCCACACCTGAGTTCAATTTCTCTAGCCACACCCAGGCCTGATTATTGCCACACCTGTTCACAATCAAGGCATCACTTAAATAGGAGCTGCTTGACACAGTAAGGTCCACCAGAAGATCCTTAAAAGCTACACATCATGCCGAGACCCAAAGAAATTCAGGAACAATTGAGAAAGAAAGTAATTGAGATCTATCAGTCTGGAAAGGGTTATAAAGCCATTTCCAAAGCTTTGGGAATCCAGCGAACCACAGTGAGAGCCATTATCCACAAATGGCGAAGACATGGAACAGTGGTGAACCTTCCCAGGAGTGGCCGGCCGCCCAAAATTACCCCAAGAGCGCAGCGACGACTCATCCAAGAGGTCACAAAAGACCCCACAACAACGTCCAAGGAACTGCAGGCCTCACTTGCCTCAGTTAAGGTCAGCGTTCATGCCTCCACCATCAGGAAAAGACTGGGCAAAAATGACCTGCATGGCAGAGTTCCAAGGAGAAAACCACTGCTGAGCAAAAAGAACATCAAAGCTCGTCTCAATTTCTCCACAACACATCTTGATGATCCCCAAGACTTTTGGGACAACATTCTGTGGACCGATGAGACAAAAGTGGAACTCTTTGGAAGGTGTGTGTCCAAGTATATCTGGCGTAGAAGGAACACTGCATTTCATAAAAAGAACATTATACCAACAGTAAAATATGGTGGTGGTAGTGTGATGGTCTGGGGCTGTTTTGCTGCTTCAGGACCTGGAAGACTTGCCGTGATAAAAGGAACTATGAATTCTGCTGTCTACCAAGAGATCCTGAAGGAGAATGTCCGACCATCTGTTCGTGTACTCAAGCTGAAACGAACTTGGGTTCTGCAGCAGGACAATGATCCTAAACACACCAGCAAGTCCACCACCGAATGGCTGAAGAAAAACAAAATTAAGACTTTGGAGTGGCCTAGCCAAAGTCCTGACCTGAATCCTATTGAGATGTTGTGGTATGACCTTAAAAAGGCCGTTCATTCTCGGAGCTCCAGGCCAAACATGACCTCCCCCGACAGACGTTCTACAGTTATCTTCAAATAAGACACTTTGCACAAACCCTGGCCCCTAGACTCCAATTCTCCCCGCCCTCCCCATTTGAGATGATTATATTGAACGGTCGGAATGGCAGGGGGTTGATCTCGGATATATACCGCATTCTCAGCTCACACCACTCCCAGGCGAGGGGCAAGCACAAATATATGTTGAAGTGGGAGAGGGACCTGGGGGAGGAGCTCTCCCTTGAGGATTGGCAGGGGGTGTGGCGACAGGCAGCCAAATCTTCTCTTTGCACCCTTTACAAGGAAAATGCCTACAAGATACTCTTCCGTTGGTACCGGACTCCAGAGGTGCTGCACAAAATATATCCCTCCGCCTCTGATCGTTGCTGGCGCTGCCTAAAAGACAGGGGTACCCTGTTCCACATATACTGGACTTGCCCCTCGATATCCCCTTTCTGGACTCTGACCCAACAGCTCCTTGCCCGCTTGCTGGGGGTGCCCGTCCCGTTTGAACCCAAGTTCTTCCTATTTGGCCTGTCCCGAATTAAGCTAGCTAAACCGTCTCGGAAGCTTCTGAGACATGTTCTCACGGCAGCCCGATGCTTGATAGCCCACCGTTGGAAAAGCCAAACGGCCCCGACTATGGAAGCCCTTTATTCTAGAATAAAGGACATCGAACTCATGGAGAAAATGACTGCCAGAATACGGGACAGGCTGGAGGAATTCGATCTGGTTTGGGGGAGATGGCGGCTGCTGGAGGATTAGGGGCACACCGAGTTCGGTACGACAACGCGGATCACTGGTTTTCTTTTCTTCGTCTTTTTTCTCTCTTTCCTCTCCTGACTTTGACTATTGCTGCGGCGGACTCTTGCCGCTCTACTTTAAGTGTGTTGCATAGGACATATGGCAGAACTTACAGGGCCTCTTGGGCTTGGGAGCAGGCAGTTGACTGTGTGTGTCTCCTGACCCCCCGCTCTTGGCCAACCACATTATTATGCCTTGCTATATGTGCCCATGGTCCGTTACCATGGGTAGCTTGCTTATTTCTGACCTTGCTATGTTTTGTAATTGCATTGCTGCTACTACGCCTCTGTACTGCCTATCTTCCTGTGCTGTTAATGAAAATAAAGAAAACGTTATTTAAAAAAAAAAAAAAAGGCCGTTCATGCTCGAAAACCCTCTAATGTAACTGAATTAGACAATTCTGCAAAGATGAGTGGGCCAAAATTCCTCCAGGACGCTGTAAAAGCCTCATTGCACGTTATCGCAAACGCTTGGTTGCAGTTGTTGCTGCTAAGGGTGGCCCAACCAGTTATTAGGTTTAGGGGGCAATCACTTTTTCACACAGGGCCATGATGGTTTGGATTTTTTTCACCTTTTAATAATAAACACCTTCATTTACAAATTGCATTTTGTGTTTACTTGTGTTGTCCTTGACTATTGTTTAAATTGGTTTGATGTTCCGAAACACTCAAGTGTGACAAACGTGCAAAGGAACAGGAAATGAGGAAGGGGGCAAACACTTTTTCACACCACTGTAAAGGGAATAATAATACATGTCCCATATTGAACACAACTTAAGGCCCGTACACACGATCAGACTTTTTGACAACAAACATGCAAGTCAGCTGTTTTAAGACAACATCCGACTGTGTGTATGCTCCATCAGACAAACTTTCGGTTTTCATCTGACTTTTGTTGGCTGTGTAAACTGACAAACTTTCCCGCAACAAAAGTCCAATGGAGCAAAGTCCGATCGTGTGTACAGAAAACCATAGGACTTTTGTTCAAAGTACAAATGCACATGCTCAGAACCGATGGAAAAGATCAGTCAACAATACAGAAGTTGACCTAAGGTGGAGAAAAAGTGCAGAAAAACCACGCGATTTGGTGAAAGTTGGCTGAAAAAGTCCTGCCGTGTATATGCAATGCAAGTTCACGGTCAACGCCCTTTGTATAAAAATCCACGGGAAAGTTTGTACAAAGTCCGATCGTGTGTATGAGGCTTTACAATGATTTTTGTCCATTCCTAGTAAAGAAATATAAATTTTCCTTGATAACAAATATATATATATATGTAGCACTAACCCCTGAAGGATCTACTGGTTATTTTTGGGCTTACCGTTACCCTCCGTTCTCCTTGTTGCACGTCTAGGGGATGTCCCGTGGTAGATGGCCCAGTAACTTGAGACTGACAATAGATCCACTTGAATGGATTTTATTTGCAAAAACTCAAACCATTGAACAGTCTTTCAACTTGGGATCAGAGGGTTGGAAAGGAAAGTTCAGGTACTCTCAATGACAAAGTCCAAAAACATTAAGGAACTTGCTTACTTTGACTGTATCCAGAGTAAGGATGAGCTTCGAGTTCGAGTCGAACATTGCCGTTACATTAGAGAGGGATGGGGTCACCCATACGTCATTGGGGAAGCCCGGCTTCCCTCACTAGCGCCAGAGAGGGGCGGGGTCAGGTGACGGGTGGGCCCGCCCGCCCTCCTCATATAAGAAACGTCAGCCACCGGGATCCCCGCAGTGTCTCCTCCGTGGAGACAGAAGATGGATGGATGGATTTGCTGCGCTGGACTAAGAAATCACCTGTCACTGGATCAGATCAGCCATCGCTGGACCTCGGAGAGATGATCATCCGTCGCTGGATAGCAAGAGTGGATTACCACCGCTGGAATCTTTTTTTTATCTTTTTTATTTTTAATAAAGGAATTTTTCAAAAGTGTTTGTCTTATTTAACAATTTTTTACACTTTCTTTGTGAAATGGTAGGGGTACTTTTGTACCCCCTTACCATTTCAAACAGGGGGGGCGGGATCTGGGGGTCCCCTTGTTAAAGGGGGCTTCCAGATTCTGATAAGCCCCCCGCCCGCAGACCCCCACAACCACCGGCCAGGGTTGTGGGGATGAGGCCCTTGTCCCCATCAACATGGGGACATGGTGCTTTGAGGGGCCACAGACCCCCAAAGCATCCTCCCAATGTTGAGAGCATGTGGCCTGGTATGGTTCAGGAGGGGGGGCGCTCTCTCATCCTCCCCTCTAGCCTGCCAGGTTGCGTGCTCGGATAAAGGGTCTGTTATGGATTTTTAGGGGACCCCCCACGTCAATTTTTTTTTATTTGAGCGGGGTTCCCCTTAATATACATACGGCGGCACTGATAGGTGGCACTAATAGGTGGCACTAAGGGCCACTAATAGGTACCACTGATAGATGGGACTGATGGGCACTGATAGGTGGCACTGATAGGTGGCTCTGATAGGTGGCACTGATGGGCACTGGTAGATGACACTGATGGGCACGGATATTTGGCACTGAGGTGCAGCAATGTTGTTGAGGCAGATTGTGGGCACTGATAGGTGGCACTGTGGGCACTGATAGATGGCACTGTGGGCACTGATGTATGGCACTGTGGGCACTGATGCATAGCACTGCTGGGTGGCATTATGGGCACTGATGGGTGGCACTGCTGGGTGACACTTTTTTAATTCTCTGGGGGTTACTGGCAGGGGGCAGGTGGGCACTGATACACTGGCTGTGATCAGGACTGATGTCCCGATCACGGTCGCCGGTGATCGGCTTTTTTTCTTCTCTCCTCGCGCTGTCAGCGCAAGGAGGAAAAATAGCCGATTACCGGCTCTGTTTTGTCACATGATCAGCTGTCATTGGCTGACAGCTGATAACGTGGTAAGGGGTCGGGATCGACCCCTTGCTCGGATCCTTGATCAGACGAGTCTCATTGACTCGCTGATCACAGAGCGGGGCGCGCAGGCCGCTCGTGCACGGGACGACGCCAATAGACGTAGTCCCGGCAAAGGAGGTCTGCGCTGTAGCCATCATTCGGCTATAGCGCGGATCTCAAGAGGTTAATAGGGTTCTAAAGTTCACATGAAGTTTAGGTCTGTTCACAGGTTCTGGTGCGAACCGAACAGGGGGGTGTCCGGCTCTTCCTTAATCCAGAGAATAGCCATTCGCAGCTGGATGATCACTCAGGTTGGACAGTCCCTCTCTCACAAGGCCTAGCAGCCAACCAGGTGCTTCACTCAGGAACAAAGTCATTATCACTGACGTTGTTGCAGAACATGTAGGGAAACTAAGCTGTAGAACACTTGTAGGATACCTACACAATGCAGATCCATTAAAATATCCAAAAGGTAAAAATCCACTTTACAGAGGCAGACGATTGACAAGGCTCGCAGGAACTTCCTGGGCGATTTTTCTGCTTTCAGCGCTGTCGCACTTTGAATGATAATTGCGCGGTTTTGCTACCCAAACAATTTTTTTTGCATTTTCTTCACACAGATAGAGCTTTCTTTTGGTGGTATTTAATCACTGCTGGGTTTTTTATTTTTTACAAAAAAAAAAAAGACAAAAATGTTTGAAAAAATAATGTTTTATACTTTTTTTCTGTCAGTAAATTTTGTAACTAAGTAATTTTACACCTTCACTGATGTGTGCTGATGAGGCGGCACTGATGGGCACTGATAGGCTGAACTGGTGGGCATTTATGAGATGGCACTGACAAGGAGGCACTAATATGCCACACTTATGGGCAATGATAGGTGGCACTGGTGGGCACAGATAGGTGGCACTGGTGGGCACAGATAGGCAGAACTGGTGGGCACAGATAGGCGGCATGGATAGGTGGTACTGATGGGCACTGATGGGCATTGACGGGTGACACTGATGGGCATTGATAGACAGCAGTGATGGGCATTGATGGGCAGCACTGATAGGCAACACTTGCTAATCACTCGCTAATGGGCACTGATTGGTGGCACTTGTGGCCAGTGGTGGGCACTGATTGCTGCCACTGGTGGGCAATGATTGCTGGTAATGGTGGGCACTGATTGGTGACACTGTATTGCTATATTGTAATCAGGGCACTGATGATCAGTGCCCTGATTACATTCCTAGATTTACCCGTGCGTGGAGATGCCACTGATCGGCTCTCCTCGCCACACACACTGTCAGTGTGAGGCGAGGAGAGACGATTACGGGCATCTGTGTTTACAGGTGACCGGCTGTGATTGGACACAGCGAATCACATCAGAGATCGGGGTCATGCGCAACAGCGGCCGTTCTGTGGCGCCATCATATGACGTCGTCCCAGAACGAGAGCCGCACCGGCCCGCCGGCATTTGATGGTGGGCGGGCGGCAAGCCGTTAATTAAGCTTTAGCACTAAAACCTGGGATCTGATTGGTTTCTATGCAGATTTGTGACTCATTTAGCCCTCTCTAGCTTTAGTAAATAAACCCCCTAAGTGATACTTTTGACACTGTTTGTGGGGACCAGTGGCACTAATACAGTGATCAGTGCTAAAAACTATACACTGTCACTGTACCAGGGACATGCGGTGAGGTCAGTGGCTGGTGAGAGAAATAATTATAGCACTAGACCTCCTCTATAATTCTAAATATGTAACCTGTAAAATTTTTACAGCGTCGCCTATGGAGATTTTTCAGTACTGAAGTTTGGCTCCATTCCACAAGTGCGTGCAATTTTAAAGTGTGACATGTTAGGTATCTATTTACTCGGCGTAACATTATCTTTCATAGTATACAAAAAAATCATCCTAACTTTAGTGGGGATTGTTTTATTTTTATTTTTTTTATTCATGAAACCAAAAAAAAATGCGTTGGGAAAAATTGCTGCACAAATACAGTGTAACATAAAAAGTTGCAATAACCACCATTTTATTCCCTAGGGTGTCTGCTAAAACGAAAATATTATATTTGGGGGTTCTGACACTGCAGTTCCAGGCCCAGACCCTCTTCCAGAATATTCTCCCTGGAAGCAGGGGAGGCGCCTCAGAACTAGAGCACAGGTGGTCACACCCACTGCTACTCTGACCACTCCCAGCCCCCCAGATCAAAACAGACAGGCCTAGCTTGCAGCATAGGCCTGCCTAAATTTGCCTGTGCTGACAGTTCCTAGTAAAAAGCTATTACTAGAACCTACCTATTGGTAGAGACAAAGCTGCCCTAGGGGTTAAGTTTAATAGATTATATTGGTTCAGTTATATGTTTAACATGTATGATCCATCTATTGGTTACTCTACTGTTCTTTAACCACTTTCAGACCAGACCATTTTGCTGGCTTAAAGTGGAGGGCCACCCTGAAAAACAAAAGTACATTAAAATTTTGCAAAAAAATCATTAAAAAAATTAAAATTTTGTTTTAACTGGTTCCCGACCAGCGCACGCCAATGTACGTCGGCAGAATGGCACGGGCAGGCATATTGGCGTACGGGTACGTCCAATCTTTAATGCCGCCCTGCCATCGCGAGCAGCGTGCCGTTTGGGACCCCCGTGAGTCCGATTGCGGGTCCCGCGGACTAGATCGCCGTGGGCATACCCGCGATCGTCTCACGGGGTGGCTGAATGGAGAAATGCCGTTGTAAACGGCATTTCCCCATTCTGCCTAGCAACTAGTGACGCTGATCTCTGCTCCATGTGATTGGAGCAGAGATCAGTGTTCACTAAATGAAAGCTCAGCCCCCCCACAGTTAGTAACACACCCCTAGGAACACTTAACCCCTACACTGCCACCCACTGGTTAACCTCTTCACTGCCAGTGTCATTTACACAGGAATCACTGCATTTATATAGCAGCGATTGCTGTATAAATGACAATGGTCCCAAAAATGTGTCAAAAATTTCTGATGTGTCCGCCATAATGTCGCAGTCACAATAAAAATCGCTGATCGCTGCCATTAATAGTAAAAAAAAAAATTATTAATAAAAATGCCATAAAACTATCCCCTATTTTGTAAACGCTATAACTTTTGCGCAAACCAATCAATAATCGCTTATTGCGATTTTCTTATCAAAAATATGTAGAAGAATACGTATTGGCCTAATCTGAGGGAAAAAAAATGTTTTTATATATTTTTGGGGGATATTTATTATAACAAAAAGTAAAAAATAATGTGTTTTTTTCAAAATTGTCGCTCTATTTTTGTTTATAGCGCAAAAAATAAAAACCGCAGGGGTGATCAAATAACACCAAAAGAAAGCTCTATTTGTGGGAAAAATAGGACGTCAATTTTGTTTGGGAGCCACGTCGCACGACTGCCCAATTGTCAGTTAAAGCAACGCAGTGCCGAATTGCACGCGATGGCAGGGCGGCACATAGAAATGGACGTACCTGAACGCCAATATGCCTTCCCGTGCCATTCTGCCCACGTACATCGTCGTGCGCCAGTCGGGAACTGGTTAAATGGTGTTGCAAGACCACTGTTCGCATAACCAGTTCATCCTCTGACCGGGGCGGGTAGCAGTGCCGTATCACAAAAAATGGCCTGGTCATTAGGGGGGTAAATCCTACCAGGGTTGAAATGGTTAATTAGTATCAGTGTCAGTGTGTTTTAGGTAGGACACAACCAAAAAATAACCCAAAATAAATTCTCCTGATCGCAGCGATACAACATATGTGTATGTTAGTTATATGTACCCGTAGTACAGCACTATTCTTTTTGGGCTGCACCATATATACATACCACAACTAACATACATATATGTGGTATCGCTGCAATCCTCAGGAGCGGGAGAATTTATTTTGGTTTGTTCTTTGGTGGTAGGTTATGGAAATTTTCCTTTTAATGTTAAAAAAAAAAAAAAGTCAGGAGATACCAAATGAAAGCCCAATTTGTCCTGAAAAAAAAACAAAAAAACATGGTATAGTCCACCTGGATGCATAAAGTAGTTGTGATGATATGTAAATTTTTACCATACTTCCCAACTTTTTGAGATAAGGGAATGAGGGACACCTATCAGCAAAAGTATGCAGGCATAGGACACACCCCTTGCCACGCCCCTTAAAGGAAAATTGTACAAAAAACAAGATTGATTAAACCCAGGGGTGCTTTTTCTACCACTACTAATTCTTTATATCGGCTTTTGGAATTTACAAATGCAGCAATTTAGAAATCAGATGAAAGGATTTTACGCTGGAAAACACTTTTTAATAGGTAAACAGTGCATTTTATATAAAACTATATAGATCAGACCAAAATGAGGGACAAATGAGGAGCAATGAGGGACAGAGGGACATTGCTCCAAATCAGGGACAGTCCCTCGAATTCAGGGACAGTTGGGAGCTATGGTTTTACTAACACATTTCACAGTTGCAAAAGTGTACTTAGACATTTAGATTTGTTTTACCCATAGGTGTGAAGGTGTTAGATGATCTACATTTAGTTGGCTTCTATTGTACATACAATGATCATCTTCTGTGATTGCTTTATTTTGTTCTCTAGGTGTTGCAGCTTCATTGAGGGTTTCTGGCCAATACGGCTCCGATCTTCACTTTCCACTGGCGCGGTTATGCCGGGAGCCTTTTCTCGATATTTATGCTGGAGAAACTTTAATTGGCAATTACGTTGAGCACATACTACAGGGTTTAAAGGAATTTAAGGATCGCCTTCAGTTTGACCATGAGAGCTGCACATTCATAATAAAGGATTTCTCAGAGGTGGATGGTCATAATTTCAAATTCATTAACTATGGTCCTACAATTCGGATGGATTTCGAAGTCTTTGTCCCTGGTAAGTTTTTGAGCTTACTCTACATGAACAATTTACAGAATTTGGAGCTGAACTGCAGGCATGTTAAAATAAATATTGTGAGATTACATAGTAGTGGGAGTGGCCTTGACTTCCTACCAATGTGTTGGACCTCCCATCTGGGTTGGCGAGTTATTGTAAAACGGTATGACTGTGTTGCAGTGGCAGCTGGTGCTCCATTTTGGGGGGATGCCAAACCTCAAAACCCCTACCCCCCCCCCCCCCCCGGGAAGCGGGACTGAAGAGCAGGGAAGCGGAAGTGTCAAAGGCGTCTGGATGATGTGCAGCACCAAGCCAGATGGAGAATGGAAGCCCGTGCATCTCCTCTTGGCCAATTGGGTCTCTCAACCGGCTTTCTGATTGGCTGGGAGGAAAAGCCGGAATACAATAGTGAATATTAATAAGCTATTGACGCATATGTGGGTGGGCTCAGGGCGCCCCGAGCCCACCCTTTTTTTAAGCCAATTAGAGCCTCTGGATCTAATCACGTGCTTCGGAAAAAAAAACCATTGGAATCCATGCATCCGGTGCCCTGCATGTAGATTAAGGGAGGGATGCATGGATTAGTGGGGCGGCACTCCATATGCGCCATTGCTGTTTGGGGTGGAGGAACTTGACTGGCCTGACCTCAACCCGATAGCACAAAAAACACATTGGGATGATATAGAGTGGAGACTGTGAGTCAGGCCTTCTTCTCCAACATCAGTGCCTGACCTCACAAATGCACTTCTGGAAGAATGGCCAAACATTCCCATAGACACACTCCTAAACCTTGAGGACAGCCTTCCCAGAAGAGTTGAATCTGTTATAGCTGTGAGCTAATGGGTGGGCCAACTCAATACCCTACGGACTAAGAATGGGAAGCCATTAAAGTTCATGTACGTGTAAAGGCAGGCATCCCAATACTTTCAGTAATATAGTGTATAATAAAAGTCTGTGGGAAAGCACGGGTAACCCACAGAAAAACCAAAGGTAACTGCGATTCACAGCGGATCAGTGTGAAACTGCCCATAGATCAAAATTTTTCTTCCAAATTGGCATTGGTCACTAACAATCTTTATTTGCTAAATTGTTTACAGCTGGGCTCTGCAGACTAGGCTTCTGTCGCTTCCCTCTGGTTCAGGAGGTCAATGGAAACTTCTAGAGGCTAGTGGGCAGATGTATAGAGGCAGGTATCTGAATATTGATGAGAGTTTTGACCACTCCTTAGGTAGGAGGCCTGGCAGGGTGGTAAAACTGGCCCATAAATATTGAAGAACCTGGCCAACAGGGGTAGTTGTTGGCAGGTGGAAGATGGAGTGCTGAGGATTGTGTGGCCTGGGAGGGGACCCTAGGGCTGGTGGACTCTGCCTCCAGGCTGGAGCTGAGTAGGGATGAGCCGAACACCCCCCGGTTCGGTTCGCACCAGAACTTTCGAACGGACCCCACGTTCGTTACGAACGTTAGAACCCCATTGAAGTCTATGGGACTCGAACGTTCGAAATGGAAAGTGCTAATTTTAACGGCTAATATGCAAGATATTGTCCTAAAAAGGGTTTGGGGACCTGACTCCTGCCTCAGGGGACATGGGTCAATGCAAAAAAAGTTTTAAAAACGGCCGTTTTGGCGGGAGCACTGATTTTAATGATGATTAAAGTGAAAAAAAAAAAGTGAAATATTCCTTTAAATATGGTGCTTGGGGGGGTGTCTGTAGTATGCCTGTGAAGTGCCACGTGTTTCCCATGTTTAGAACAGTCCCTGCACAAAATGACATTAAACGGAAATAACACCATTTAAAACTGCTTGCGGTTTTAATGTTATATCTGGTTCCTGCAATATGGTTGAAAATCATTGAGAAAAATGGCATGGGTAGCCCTCCCTGCCCATTACCAGCCTATTTGGGTCTTGTACGCATATTAAGGGGAACCCTGTACCCATATTAAAAAAAGGAAATGCGTGTGGCCCCCAGGCCCTATATACTCAGAACAGCAGTATACAGGCGGTGCAAACAAGACAGGGACTGTGTAGGTTTGTTGTGTTAAGTTGAATCTGTTTGTAATTTTCAACTGGTACATTTTTAAAGTGTAGCTCCAGTCAAAAAAACGATTTTTAAGCTTTTTGGAAAACATAGGGAAGGGTTATCACCCCTGTATAATTTGTTTTGTCGTCCATCTTTTTTCATCTCACTTGCTGCTGTCTCCTTGCTTTTTGCAAGTAGGAGATGTTTGTAAGTTGGATGTTTGAAAGTAGGGGCCTGCCCTATATGCTCTGCAGAAATGGCGGAACAAGGTGTTGGTTTTGCCACAACATTGTAAGCCCTCAAAGTGACTCTTGGTGGGCGCTGGAGCGCCCAGCTGTGAACGATTATATCAAGAATTGTAATTACATGCCATTGTTGAACAGTGGTAGAAAAATTGACCTTTGGTGGTTGTGGTGCTGGTGCCACAACACTATAAGTCCTCACCGTTACTCTGGGTGGGCACAGGAAGGGGCCCTCCTGTGAAATATTATATCAAGAATTGTAATTACATGTCCCTGTTAAACAGGGGCAGAAAAATTTGGCCTTAGGCACTGCTGCTGGTGCCACCACACTGCAACCTCTTCCATATACTCTAGTTTTTTTGCTGGAATTAGCCCTGCTGCAAAGCATTGCATCAAAAATTGTACTTAAACGCCCCTGTAAAACAGGGGCAGAAAAATTGGGCCTTAGGCACTGGTGCTGGTGCCACCACACTGCAACCTCTGCCATATACTCTAGTTTTATTGCAGGAATTAGCCCTGCTGCAAAGCATTGCATCAAAAATTTTAATTAAACGCCCCTGTTAAACAGGGGCAGAAAAATTGGGCTGCTGGCATCACCCAGAACCAAAAATGTTCTTCCAACATATCAGCAGAGGAGGAAGAGGATAGACAATCAACATAACAGGACAGTCACTCAGCATCAGCATAGGCAGTCTTGAAGGGATGTGGTATTTCAAAAAAAATTATTCGGTTACATCAGCTTCAGGTGCTTGGTAGCTGTGGGTTAACCCATGACTGATTCATCTTGATGAAGGTCAGTCGATCAACTGATTCGGTGGACAGGCGCACCCTGTGATCGGTAACAAAGCCACCAGCAGCACTGAAGGTGCGTTCCGAAAGAACGCTGGATGCAGGACAGGCCAGTAGCTCAATTGCATACTGTGCAAGCTCTGGCCAGTGATCCATCCTCAAGACCCAGTAAGCCAGAGGATTTTCGGTGGGAAAGGTGTCCAAGTCTGACCTTGCCCCTAGGTATTCCTGCACCATGTAAATTAGATGCTGGCGATGGGTGCTGGAACCAATCATACCTTGGGGCTGCGGACTAAAAAATTGTCTGAAAGCATCAGTCAGACGGCCACCTTCTCCACCTCTCCTTCTGACCGATGCCTCAGCAACACGTTGTCCAGGACCAGGAGTTTGTAACCTCCCAGTCTCTGGGAACGCGTTGTACTGAGCTTTCTGCAAGGCCTCCCGGAGATGTCTCATCCTCTGCTCCCTCTGCGATGGCAAGATAAGGTCGGCAACCTTACCCTTGTACCGTGGATCAAGGAGAGTGGCCAGCCAGTAATGGTCCCTCTCCTTGATCCGAAGAATACGAGGATCCTTCCGCAGGCTTTGCAGGATCAGGGAGGCCATGCAGCGTAGGTTAGCTGAGGCATTCGGTCCGGAGTCCTCTGGGTCACTAAGGACAACATGATCCGCAGCTACCTCCTCCCAGCCACGTACAAGTCCACGTGTTTCTTGGGACTGTAAATCATCCCTATAAGACTGCTGCTGCTGCTGATGCTGAGTGCCAGCCTCCACCTCCATGCTGACACAATCATCCTCCTCCTCCTCTTCCTCCTCCTCATCCTCTTCCTGTGTGATGGGTGGCACAGCAGGAACACTGTCTGGATAAAGGGGGCCTTGAGAGGCAAGGAAGTCCTCCTCTTCCTGCCTCTGTTCTGCCTCAAGTGCCCTGTCCATTATTCCACGCAGCGTATGCTCCAAGAGGTGGACAAGAGGTACAGTGTCACTGATGCATGCACTGTCACTGCTCACCATCCTTGTGGCCTCCTCAAACGGTGACAGGACAGTGCATGCATCCCTGATCATGCCCCACTGGCGTGGTGAGAAAAAACCAAGCTCCCCTGACCCTGTCCTGGTGCCGTAGTCACACAGGTACTCATTGATGGCCCTCTGCTGCGTGTGCAGCCGCTGCAGCATGGCCAATGTTGAGTGCCATCTGGTGGGCATGTCACATATAAGGCGGTTCTTGGGCAGGTTCAACTCCTTTTGGAGTTCAGCCAGCCGAGCACAGGCATTAAATGATCGGCGGAAATGCACACAGACTTTCCTGGCCTGCTTCAGGACATCATGTAAGCCGGGGTACCTGCCCAAGAACCGCTGCACCACCAGGTTAAGGACGTGAGCTACACAGGGCACATGGGTTAGTTGTCCCTGTCGGAGGGCGGAGAGGAGGTTGGTGCCATTTTCGCAAACCACCATTCCTGGCTTAAGCTGGCGTGGCGTCAACCACCTCTCGGCCTGCCCCTGCAGAGCTGACAAAACATCCGCCCCAGTGTGGCTCCTGTCCCCCAAACAAACCAGCGCAAGCACGGCATGGCATCGTTTTGCCTGCGTACTGGCCCCTGGAACGCCTACGGAGCAACGCTGGTTCTGAGGACAGAGCACTGGAAGAGGCCATGGATGAAGAAGAAGAGGAGGGGGTGGAGGAGAGAGGTGTGTCACAACCAATAGTAGCATTTTGGAGGCGTGGTGGCGGAACAACCTCCAACACTACTGCACCTTGTCCTGCATCCTTCCCAGCAGCCAGAAGAGTGACCCAATGGGCCGTGAAAGACAGGTAACGTCCCTGTCCATGCCTGCTGGACCATGAGTCAGCGGTAATATGCACCTTACCGTTGACCGCCCTGTCCAGCGAGGCAAGGAAATTGCCTTCCACATGCCGGTAGAGAGCCGGAACCGCACATTGTACAAACTCACGGAAGGGGGCCGAGTCTACCAACTGAAAAGGCAGCAGTTGAAGTGCTAGCAATTTAGCCAAGCTAGCATTCAACCGCTGGGCATGTGGATGGCTGGGAGTAAACTTCTTCCGCCGGTCCAGCAGCTGGGGCAGGGACATTTGCCTGCTATAATCGGACGTGGGTGTACCACTAGCAGAGTTCCCGGAAGCACTTGGCTGTGACACACCTAATTCTACACCTTCATTCCTCTCAGAGCAGGTTTCAGAGAGGACTAAAGGTCTAGTGGGGTTGGAGATGCCAGCTGATGAGGAGCAAGGAGAGGTCCGCTCTGTTCTTTGGTGTGGGTCTTTGAGGTACGCTTGCCAACGAGCTGCATGGCAGGTCAACATATGTCTGGTCAAGCATGTGGTGCCCAAGCGGCTGATGTTTTGGCCACGTGAGATACGCTTGAGACATATGTTGCAAATAGCAGCGGTGCGATCTGATGCACTCGTCTCAAAAAAGGCCCACACCAAAGAACTTTTAGAATAACGCGCAGAGGAAGCGCTCTGCGCAGGCGGAGCTCTGCGGTGTGATTCAGTCGGTGTGCTGCCCCTAAGCTGGCCCCCAGAGGGCATCCTGCCTCGTTGGACATGTGCCTCCTCCTCCTCCTCCTCCTCCTCCTCCTCCTCCTCCTCCCTCCTTCCAGGCACCCACGTGGAGTCAGTGCCCTCATCATCCCCTCCCTCTTCATCGCTGTAGCAAACCTGGCAGTATGCTGCAGCTTGTGGAACATGACTGCCAGATTGCTGTCCTTCTTGAGCATCCCCTCTCTCTGCGCTCACGCTACTGCCTTCCTCTAGCTGAGTGTCATCATCAGAGCCCACCAAACACTGGGCATCCTCCTGGAGCATGTACCCAACACTGTGCTCAAAGAGTTCAGGAGACTCCTCAGGAGGACGTGGTGGGTCTAGGGAAGAAGTCACTGATGATGACATTGAGAGGAGGGAAGACGATGCATTGGCAGCTGCTTTGCTACTACCCTGAGACTGGGTGAGAGAGGATGAGGAGGATGAAGAGGGCTTGGTCATCCACTCTACCAAGTCGTTGGCATGTTGCGGTTCAACATGTCCAGCTGCAGAAAAGAAGGACAAGCATGTCCCATGGCCACGTGCTGATGACAATGCACCGCGTCCACGACCAGCACTGTTGTCTCTAGACACAGAGCCTGCTTGCCCTCTTTTATCGGCTCGCGCCTGTCTGCCTCTCCTTGCTGGCCTTCCAGACATGGTAATGGCCTGAAGGGAGTTGGGTAAAACAGTAGTTGGGTAGTTTATATTGTGCTGGAGGCACACAACACCCACTAACTCCTGCAGATGCCTTTTTTATAGAACAGCAGAGATAAAGGGGTATATACAGATGTATACTGTGCTGTGCTGGAGGCACAGACAACTTCCAATAACTCCTGCAGATGGCAAGTGGGCTCAAATAGAGAACAGCTATGTAGGTGGATATAGCGGTATGTACTGGGTACAGAGCACGCAGACAGCACGCAGTATCTCCTAACACTACTGACTGCAAGCTCTATTATTAAAGATGGATCACTAGCTATATAGGTGAGGTGAATATCGCGGTGTATACTGCGGTCAGGGCACGCAGACAATAACCAGAAAACAGCAGAGATAAAGGGGTATATACAGATGTATACTGTGCTGTGCTGGAGGCACAGACAACTTCCAATAACTCCTGCAGATGGCAATTGGGCTCAAATAGAGAACAGCTATGTAGGTGTATTATAGCGGTATGTACTGGGTACAGAGCATGCAAACAGCACGCAGTATCTCCTAACACTACTGACTGCAAGCTCTATTATTAAAGATGGATCACTAGCTATATAGGTGAGGTGAATATCACGGTGTATACTGCGGTCAGGGCACGCAGACAATAACCAGAAAACAGCAGAGATAAAGGGGTATATACAGATGTATACTGTGCTGTGCTGGAGGCACACACAACTTCCAATAACTCCTGCAGATGGCAATTGGGCTCAAATAGAGAACAGCTATGTAGGTGGATTATAGCGGTATGTACTGGGTACAGAGCACGCAGACAGCACGCACTATCTCCTAACACTACTGACTGCAAGCTCTATTATTAAAGATGGACCACTAGCTATATAGGTGAGGTGAATATCGCGGTGTATACTGTGGTCAGGGCACGCAGACAATAACCAGAAAACAGCAGAGATAAAGGGGTATATACAGATGTATACTGTGCTGTGCTGGAGGCACAGACAACTTCCAATAACTCCTGCAGATGGCAATTGGGCTCAAATAGAGAACAGCTATGTAGGTGGATTATAGCGGTATGTACTGGGTACAGAGCACGCAAACAGCACGCAGTATCTCCTAACACTACTGACTGCAAGCTCTATTATTAAAGATAGATCACTAGCTATATAGGTGAGGTGAATATAGTGGTGTATACTGCGGTCAGGGCACAGACAATAACCACTACACAACAGCAAGATAGGAAATCAGAAAAAAACGATCGGTGTGTACTGTGTTGAAGGTACACAGAACACCCACTGCTTCAGATGCCAACACACTACACGAGGCCGCCTCAAAGGCGGCCTTATATAGTGTGGGGCGTGCACTACACAGCCTGAGCTATGATTGGCCACAGGCAGGATGCCTGTGGCCAATCATGGCTCTCCTCGCTGCTGGCGCTGCGATTGGCCAAGCATGCGGGGTCACAGTGCATGCTTGGCCAATCATGAGCCAGCAATGCACTGCGCCATCGCAGTGCATTATGGGCCGTGCGCGCCACACGAATTTTGACGCAAACGGACCAAGAGTTCGGATTTCGCCGATCGGACGAACAGCCAATGTTCGAGTCGAACGTACGTTCGACTCGAACACGAAGCTCATCCCTAGAGCTGAGGAAGGAAGGAGAGGAAGCTGAAGAGGGATCTCCACTTTCCTTCAGTCTCATACATAAGCCTCCCTCTGGTGCTACGGGGAAGCCAAAGGGATGTCCCCGTGCATCAAAGTGGGGTGGGATTACCCGGGGACATCACGGTGCGGCCCTGCCCGTAGTTATAAAAGAGCTATCACCTGTGAGGACGCGTCATACAGCAAGTGTCTCCCATGGAGGCGGGTCGTGCAGCTTCTTTTTTTTTTCTTTTTGGGTCCATCAGAGCAAGAGAAGAAGAAGACTTTGTGGGAAATTTTTATTTTTTAATAAAGGACTTATCCCAAGCCGTGTCATGTAATGTTTACTGTTTTGACACTTTTTTTTGTGAAATATACACTTGTACCCCGTTACCATTTCACACAGGGGAGGAAGGTGTTAAAGGGGGCTTCCAGATTCCGATAAGCCCCCCTCCCGCAGACCCCCACAGCCACCGGGCAAGGGTTGTGGGGATGAGGCCCTTGTCCCCATCAACAGCCCCCCAAAGCACCCTCCCCATGTTGAGGGCATGTGGCCTGGTACGGTTCAGGAGGGGGGGCATTCTCTCGTCCCCTCCTTTTTTCCTGTGACCTGCCAGGTTGGGTGCTCAGATAAGGGTCTGGTATGGATTTTTGGGGGGACCCCAACGCCATTTTTTTATTTTGGCACGGGGTTCCTCTTACTATCCATACCAGACCTGAAGGGCCTGGTATGGAATTTGGGGGGACCCCCCACACAATTTAAAAAAATAAATTTGGTTCAGGGTTCCCCTTAATATTCATACCTTAATATTCAGACCCAAAGGGACTGGTAATGGACTGTGGGGGAATCCCATGCTGTTTTTTTCAATTACTTTTATCTGTATTGCAGAGACCGACAATTCATTATAGCCGCGAGTAGTTTTAAATTACTTTTTTTCCTTTAGAAATGTCATTTTGTGCAGGGACTGTTGTAAACATGGGGAAACATGCGCCACTTTACAGGCATACTATAGATACCCCCCAGGTATGAAATTTAAAGGAATATTTCACTTTTATTGTTTCACTTTAAGCATTATTAAAATCACTGCTCCTGGAAAAATTTCAGTTTTTAAAACTTTTTTTTGCATTGATACCCCTGGAGCAGGACCCAGGTCGCCAAACACTTTTTATGACAATAACTTGCATATAAGCCTTTAAAATTAGCACTTTTGATTATTCATGTTCATGTCCTATAGACTTTAACAGTGTTCGCAAAAGTTTTTTGCCTGTTCGCATTTTCTGCTACAAACGGAACAAGGGGGTGTTCGGCTCATCACTAATCGTTGGTATCAGTAGGAGGAATAGTGCCCCAAGGGCTAGATAAAGGCAAGCAAATGGCCGCATCCGGCCCACAGGCCTCAGTTTGGAGACCACTAATTTATGCCAATACTGTAATGAAGTTCCATGGATGTATTTGGTCTTAAAAAACTTACAATTTTTACATTCACTGTCTAATATGATTAAAATTGTTATACCTTTCTAACTTATGAATCAGGATAATATTTACTATATATTTCAAATTAACTTCTGTGTAGTCCTGATGGAAAAAGACCCTTTAAACCCCTGAGACGTGTTGGATTTAATTGCATGTGTCCTTTAATAAAAAGACTACTAAATGCTTCTGGAGATTTACAACTTTTTGTCAAACATAGGCAGGGTACAAAAGCTGTAGCATTTAGCCAAACTGGACATTAGACATGTGCACTGACAAAACATTTGTTCGTTTTCGTTTCATTCGTTTTTTTTTTGCTTTTTTCAGAAATTCGGAAATTCAAAAAATTCGGAAATCTGAAAATTCAGATTTTCAAATTTCCAAATTCTGAATTTTTGAATTCCAAATTTCAGAATTTTTGGATTTTCGGAATTAGAAAATTCGGAAACAATAACTAACTAATAATAATTAACTATTAAATTCTAGGTATTGGAATTTCCTTTCAAATTTGGCTGTTTGTGAACATAACGAATACAAATTTATCTGAAGTTACGAATTATCCGAAATAACGAATGCGGCATCTAAACAAATGGAATGGAACAAATTAATAATAAATAATAATAATAATAATTATAATAAAAAAAGGTTTTATTATTATTATTGTTATTTATTATTGGTAGATCATTCCAAAATTTCGAAATTTCGAATTTTCGAAAATTCAGAAAATTTGAAATTCGGAATTTCAAAATTTCAGAAATTGAAAAACTTGAAAAATCGAGATTTCGAAAATTGAAAAATTCGGAAATTAACGAATTTGTCAAAATTTGTTAAAAAACTAATTCGGAGCTAAACATGCACATGTCTACTGGACCTTTCATTGGTTTTCCAGAGCTTCACTACAATTGTATGACCATTTATCATAAGTCATTTATGGAGAGCCAGTCTCCAATCTCCATGCACACACAAAATGGTGACCAGTTTTATATGGCTAGATCCAACTTTAGTTACATTTGACCTGCTGTTTATATTTGAACATTTTGTATAATGTAGATTGTGGCATGTGACTTTCTCTTTCCTAGCTGTTGGAGACACCTCTAATGAATACACCTCTAATGAAAACTTCTCTGATGAATGTACCTCAGGGCTCTTTGCTCTTGGCTTCTCAATGGATCCAATTATCTGCCTTATCTTCATCATCTTGGGTGAGTTTGGTCAATCATTCTTCTCCACTTCATCTCTCGTACCCGTTTACCCCTTACAGGCCAGAACAATTTCTACATCTTTGGTATGGCCTTGTTTATTCAGCTATAATCCTGCCGAAAAGCCCTACAAATAAGGGACTTTGAATGAATGTGCCCTAGGTCAGAGAGTAAAACATACAAAAACTATACTTATATATACATAACAAATGATCTTTAATTTACACTTTTATAAGAGTCCATCAAAAGTAGTCAGTATAGTCAAACCGTACAATTATACCCTAAAAACTTACACTATATTAGCAAAAGTAAAAAAGTCCACCAAATGATTTGGACCAGTACACAAAGCAAGGTCCATAAAGACATGGATGAGCAAGTTTGGGGGAGAGGAACTTGGCTGTCCTGACCTCAATCCAATAAAACACCTTTGGGATGAATTAGAACGGAGACTGCGAGCCAGGCCTTCTCGTCCAACAAATCCAACAAATGTGCTTCTGGAAGAATGGTCAAACATTCCCATAGACCAGTGTTTCTCAAATCCAGTCCTCAGGCCCCCCCAACAGGTCATGTTTTCAGGTTTTCCATTATTTTTCACAGGTGATTTGATCAGTTTCACTGCCTTAGCAATTACCACACCCATTTCATCTGAGGGAAATCCTGAAAACATGACCTGTTGGGGGGGCATGAGGACTGGATTTGAGAAACACTGCCATAGACACACTCCTAAACATTGTGGACGGCCTTCCCAGAAGAGTTGAAGCTGTTATAGCTGCAAAGGGTGGGCCAACTCAATATTGAACCCTACGGACTAAGACTGGGATGCCATTAAAGTTCATGTGCATGTAAAGGCAGGTGTCCCAATACTTTTGGTAATAGTGTATATGATATCCGGTTGGATCAGTCCAGCATATAGATCCCAATCTATTTAGGGTTAGTTATTTGGGCTGATTAGGGTTAACTAATGCCGTGTACACACGGTCGAAATTTCGGCCAGCAAAAGACTGAAGAGAGCTTTTCGTCGTAAAATGCAACCGTGTGTAGGCTCCATCGGAATTTTGCTGGCCGAATTTCCGCCAGCAAAAGATTGAGAGCAGGTTCTCAATTTTTCAGACGGAAAAAGTTTGTATAGGAAATTCCGATCTTGTGTATGCAATTCAAACGCGCAAAAACTCACGCATGCTCAGATTCAACTACGAGACGGAAGTTATTGGCTACTGTCTATTGAACTTCCTTTTTCTAATCCCATCGTACAAGTTGTACGTCACCACGTTCTTGACAGTCGGAATTTGGTGTGACCGTGTGAATGCAAGACATCTTGAGCGGAATCCCATCGGAATTCCATCGGTAAAACCATCAGAGCTTTTTCCAACCAAAATTCCGATCGTGTGTACGGGGAATTAGGCTTAATAAGGGATTAAATTGGAATACAGGCTTTACTTTGTGGCCAAGGCCAATTTAACACGCCCATTGAAATCAAAGGGACCATGCAAGCCAAACTTTTGGCTCAAGGTTGCAATATTTTGATTAAAAAAAAAAAAAAATCACAGTGTGGCAAACCCCCCCCCCCCCCCCCCCCAAAAAAAAACAAACAAACAAACAGGCATTTAGGAGGTGGCAGGATCACAGTCTGGAAACCTCTACTCTACTGCCCTTTTTATAGGGTGGTAGACACTCTGTGAACCTAGCCTTCATACGGTGTTTAGCCCAGGGAAAAGTCCAACATTGGGAGTGGTTTTGTACATATTTCCTTTCTTTCTTTACTTGAAATTTTAATTTACAAAAAAAGTGAATAAATATGAAATGCTATGTATGCTCCTTTTGTCATCCAGCAGATGGCACCCTTCTCTCCATTTCAGATTTTCTCCAATCCCTCCTCACCTCTTTCTAGAAAAAACAACACAAAAAAATATTTTGCCAGATCTCATGAATGTGAGCTAAAATGAACACATTTGAATAAATAAGAGAAAGATGTCAGAAACCATGAAATCAGACCGAGACAGAAGCAGTTAATGCACACTTGTTTAATAATAAAAGTAAAAAGAACAAACGTAGTCAAAACATAGCCAAAGTTCAGTAACTGGAACGGATAGTCAGCCAAGCCAGAAGTCAGGGATCAAAGTAGTGGAACAGCCAGCAGGATCCGGAGCCAGAAGGGATGTCAGCAAATCAAGTCTTTAAACAGGAACGCAGGAGATAGTCTCTGTGATGTTGACCAAGGCGAAGGCAGAGATCATCTGGACTGAACAGCTTAAGTAGGCAGGACTGACGAGCAGGATATCATCAACAGCTGAGTAACTGTGGAGAGATAGGAGCTGGCAATTAGCCTACAGCTCAGCTGCCAGCTCAGAGAAGGAAGGGCTGAGCCCAGCCCTGACAAGAGAATCCTTCACTTTCTATCCTCCTCCCTAAGTTTTGCTCCATCTGAGGTTTCAATCAGAGACAGAAATCCCCCCTAGTAGTTTGGATATATATATATGTTTTGTGTCCCCCAGGGCCACAAAAGATATATATTGTAATTATCGCTGCCTCGGAGGGTACAAGGAGGGGGCAGGACGAGCGCCGTCAGATTACATACAGGAGAATCTCCTGTTTACTCGGCGTCGTCTGAAATAGGAAGTCTCATCTCCTGGGCTGCCATTGGAAGACTGTTCTGTCTATCATAGGAGGCGGGACTTTGTATTAAAGAGGCCGCCGTGTAAACAGGAGATTTTCCTGTATGTAATCTGTCAGCGGTCGTCCCACCCCCCTCCCTGTTCCCTCTGAGGCTGCAGATGGGCATCGATCAGACTGTACTGATGGCAATGGTAAGGCTGCATTTGGGCAATGGTAAGGCTGCATTTGGGCAATGGTAAGGCTGCATTCATGGCAATGGCGAGGCTGCATTGATGGGCACTGACCCTTATTTTGCTTCACAGTTCTTTATTTAAAATTTTAGTTTTTCCTGAAACGTCCCTCTTAAAGTGAAGGCGCATGTTATACGCCAATAAATACGATATAACCAAATAACACACCCAAGTTCATCCTTAGTCCGGGATTCGTTGGGGGCCACAAAAGATATATATATATATATATATATATAATCACCCGAGCTCATCTCTTCACCACACACAGCTACAAAGGCAAGAGAATTCTTGTTGGGCAGTGTATTGGTGCTCGGGTGAACACACTTAGACCAAATTTTAATGGTTCAAAGAATGTCTGGCAAAATAGTCGGCCCTCACGTGTGTTCACTTCATCAAATCTAGCCTTCTTTGAAAAAAGTTTGGACACCTCTGCATTAGGTGAACCATCGTACTCTGGCAATCCTTTGTCCTATAAAACAGTAATTTACAATTTGAATGAGTAATAAATAAAGGAGAAGTATAGCCCAGAGCTCGTTTGGCCCTACTTCTCATGTGGATCACAGGATTACAGTACCTTCTGCACTCCTGTGACCCATTACAGGCTAAAGCACACTCCAGTCCAGGCTGGGAAAAGATCCTGACTTTAAAGCGAGGCAGCTGCTCCCACCCCCCCTCCACAGCCAGACACTCCAGTGAGCGCTGGAGGGGCAGAGCAGAGAGTAGGTGACTGACAGTCACCGGCTCCTTGCTCCAGTGAAGGCTGAGAACTGAGCGATCAATGGTGTCTGATCGCTCAGCTCTCAGTCTTAGAAGCTCCAGGGGACAGGTGCCCCATCGAACCGATGCTGCATCCACCTAGGTGAGTATGTGTTTAAAAAAAAAAAAAAATCCCAAACTTCTTTTTATAATATCAATTAAAAAGATAATGGAAATCAACTCAACATCATTATAGTTTACTTTAGCTATAGTACTGGCCTTTAACCTGCTTTCCTGTATTTCAGCTGAAAAGATGAAGGAAAAAAGCAGCTGTAATGATGGTGAGATTGTCTCTCGCATAAAACAGGCTGTCATTTCTTATACGGGTAAGAGGAACATAGAACATTATACTTCTTTGTTTTAGGACTACTTTTGCATGTGAACTGTTTTCGTGCTTAAGTTGGGAAACCAAAACCTTCCTTAACCCTCAAATTGAATTTGTCTGCAATTTAATTCTGGAGAATTTCCTACCTGTCCTCCCCATATCTTTTTTACACCATGCTTCACAGTTGCAAAAGCCTTACTATATCTGTGGGCTATATTGATTCACGTCAAGGAATATTGTTATGGCAATCAATACTTAAAGTGGTTGTAAAGGCATCCTATGCATTAAGATAAAAAGTCTTCTGTGTGCAGCAGCCCCCCCCCCCCCCAATAGTTATCTGAGGTCCCGCTAGCTCCAGCGATGTTGTAGGAATGTCTCAGCCATCCAGGACTCCCCTCCTCATTGGCTGAGACAGCAGCATTGCGCAATTGGCTTCCGCGAGGGCTGTGACTCAGCTCGGGTGCCCTCTTAGCTAGCTGCTTGCTGTGGGGGGGCACCCAAGAAGAGGGAGGGCCCAGGAGGGCCGAAGAGGGATCCGAGAAGAGGAGGAGGATATGGGCTGCCCAAATCCACTGCAACAGAGCGGGTAAGTATGACATGTTTGTTATTTTTAATTTTTACGAGAATTTAAAAATAAATTTAAAGTGTTACTAAACCCAGGACCCTGCATTCACTATATCTGGTTTCCTCTAGTACACAGAACATGAAAATGCAATTGTTTTAGTAAATATAAACTGCTAATTACCTTTTCTCATCAGCAGTATATACCGGTAGCAGTCTTGTGGCTTCTATCAGTGTCTGGTTAAAGCTTGTAGGAGGCGTTTTCATTCTCCTCTGACTGTCCTATGAGGGTGCAGGACCCCTGACCCTCTGTCTAGACAGCGCTGATTGGCCCTGTGCTGATCTCATGCACCCTCCCAAGAAGGAAAAAAAAAACTCTCTAGCAATACACACCAAACTGAGCATGTGCAGCCTGACTCCAGTGACTCTTTCTTAGCCGGACATGTTTTGGAGTCAGTGAAAAAAAGAGTATTTGTTCATACAGGATTAAACAGCCTTTTTACACAATGCTGAGGATTAACCCCTTAGGTTCCACAGTGAGTATAACAAGCATGCTTTACTGTATATACAGACTAATTTTACTGTTGTGGGTTTAGTAACACTTTAATCCCTAGCTGGGTGATAGTGCAGAAGCATGGTGTATCATAAACAATTTAGATAAATGTAATATTTTTAATATTTTTTGCCGGAAGAGAAGTGAGAAACTCTCACCAATAGGAACACAAGACAGGAGGGGCAGCCAACCTATCACTGCGCCACAGGCGGCTACCCCTCCTGCCCACCCCTTGTCCCGGCTCTGACTGTTTTATGGGTGACTCCTCAATGAAGTTTATCTTTGGGAATCAATAAGTGATACAATTGTAAGTGGAGGTTCAAAAAGGTTTAAAAAGTAGACTATAAAAGTTTTTATATTCACATTATTTTTTAAATTTTTTCATGTATTGCTAAAATTAATTTTAGATCACATGGTTTTTGCCTTTAGGTAAAGACAAAAACTGGATAAACTTTGCTTGTATCTTCATGAAAGTTGTTTCCCTGGTCTGCAAGATCATCAGCCTCATCTCACTGGTGTGTTGTGGTAAGTAGATAGAAAAACACATCTATTAGGCTGCCTAATGTCCTCTGGATTCAATAAAACCACACATCTTGTGGACAACTATTAATATTCACCATTTACCATTTATAATTACATTACTGACATGAGGGTATGTGGGAGGGAAATCATTCCATTGTTGTGTTTTCCAATGAATTTCACAAGCTTAGAAGACAGAGCAATAAACTTAGATAGGTTAAGCCTGACATGTCCAACCGCGGCTCACGTTCCGGTTTTCGAACGGCCCGTCTGGTAATTTGGACATGTATATCTTTTGTGACCCCGAATGAATCCCCGAGCGCTGGGGGGCCACACAAGATATACATGCTGGCTGCCTTGGAGGGGACAGGGAGGGGGCAGGACGAGTGCCGTACATACAGGTGAATTTCCTGTTTGCACGGCAGCCTCTGTGCTGCCATTGGACGACTGTTCTGTCCATCATAGGAGTGGGGCTTTGTATTAAAGAGGCCACTGAGAAAAAAGATTCTGCTGTATGTAATGTGTTGGCGCTTGTCCCGCCCCCTCCCTATCCCATCCGAGGTTTCAGATGGGCATCAATCAGGCTGCACTGATGGCAATGGTGAGTCTTCATTCATGGCAATGGGGGTGCTGCATGCATGGCAATGGTAAGGCTGCATGCATGGCAATGGTAAGGCTGCATTCATGGCAACTGTGGGGCTGCATTCATGACAACGGTGGGGCTGCATTCATGGTAACGGTGGTGCTGCATTCATGGTAACGGTGGGGCTGCATTCATGGTAACGGTGGGGCTGCATTCATGGTAACGGTGGGGCTGCATTCATGGTAACGGTGGGGCTGCAGTCATGGCAACGGTGGGGCTGCAGTCATGGCAACGGTGGGGCTGCAGTCATGGCAACGGTGGGGCTGCAGTCATGGCAACGGTGGGGCTGCATTCATGGCAACGGTGGGGCTGCAGTCATGGCAACGGTGGGTCTGCAGTTGGTGGGGCTGCAGATGGGCACTGATTAGGTTGCATTGATGGGCACTGACCCTTATTTTGCCAGGCACACACATTTTCCACAGCACACTGTAGTCAGAAAACCCTTGCAGCTTTGTTTTTGTGGCACTACCCCCTTAGGAGCCTCTTGAGTATATTAGGTTCCGTACTCTGCCTCTCAAAACCAATAACAGCCTCAGCCCTCTCTGGCACACCTGGCAATAGTGTAAGTGCAAGGACCAATGGGAAACACACATGTTATGATAAAACATAGAAATCGACTTTACTATAAGTTTTCTGTGGAAAAGTAATAGACAGTAACAATATATACTTTGTGTGTGTGTATATATGTATATATATATATATATATATATATATATATATATATATATATATATATAATGTCTAGTGAATCAACAGAATAGTAATAACTAAGACCAAGAGCAATATAGCTCAATACTATATTCAGGCTGCTTTAACCACTTCAGCCCCGGAAGGATTTACCCCCTTCCTGACCAGGGCACTTTTTGCGATTCGGCACTGCGTAGTTTAACTGACAATTGTGCGGTCGTGCGATGTTGCACCCAAACAAAATTGAAGTCCTTTTTTAACCACCAATTGAGCTTTCTCTTGGTGGTATTTGATCACCCCTGCGGTTTTTATATTTTGCGCTATAAACAAAAAAAGTGTCAATTTTGTAAAAAAAAGCTATATTTTTTCCTTTTTGCTATAATAAATATCCCCCAAAAATATAAAAACTAATTTTTTTTCTCAGTTTAGGCCGATATGTATTATTCTACATATTTTTGGTAAAAAAAAATTGCAATAAGTGTATATTGATTGCTTTGCGCAAAAGTTATAGCGTCTACAAAATAGGGTATAGATTTATAGCATTTTTATTATTAATATTATTTTTTATTTTATTATAATAATATTATTATTATTTTTTTATTAGTAATGGCGGCGATCTGCGATTTTTATCATGACTGCGACATTATGGTGGATACATCGCCATTTTGACACTATTTTGGGACCATTGTCATTTATCAGTGCTATAAAAATACACTGATTAATGTGTAAATGACACTGGCAGGGAAGGGGTTAAACACTAGGGGGCGAGGAAGGGGTTAAGTGTGTCCTTGGGAGGTGTTCTAACTGTGGGGGGGTGGTCATCTATTGACATGACAGCGATCACTGCTCCTGATGATGAGAGGGAGCAGTGATCTCTGTCAATGCACTAGGCAGAACAGGGAAATGCCTTGTTTACAAAGGCATCTCCCCGTTCTTCCGCTCCGTGACACGATTGCACACCCCCCCCCCCCCCGGCAGGCATAGAGTCCGCGGGACCCACGGGCATGGTCACGGAGCACACGGTGGGCGCGCGCACCCACAATGCCACAATTTAAAGGGGGCGTACCTGCATTTGCCCAGCCATGCCATTGTGGTGAAGTACATCGTCGGTCGCTGGTCGGCTAGTGGCTAAGGGAATGCAAAACCTGAGAATGTCCCCAAGAGCAGAAGAAAACACTTCAGCAATGGCAACTCTATGACAGGTTATTTACTTCTACATAAATCAGCCCAATGAGTCCAGGTAAGAAGAGAGCAGAGCAATGCCTCTCTCTTCTGTCCCCTGACACCACAGACCCAACTACAAACACTGTACTCAAATCAACATTTTAACCACTTGCTTACTGGGCACTTAAACCCCCCTCCTGCCCAGACCAATTTTCAGCTTTCAGCGCTGATGCACTTTGAATGACAATTGCGCGGGCATACAACACTGTACCCAAATGAAATTTCTATCATTTTTTTCCCACAAATAGAGCTTTCTTTTGGTGGTATTTAATTACAGCTGGGAGTTTTATTTTTTGCTAAACAAACAAAAAAAGATGCAAAAAAATAAAAAATCATGTTTAATAGTTTGTTATAAAATTTTGCAAACAGGTCATTTTTCTCCTTCATTGAAGTGCGCTGATGAGGCAGCACTGATAGGCTGCACTGGTGGGCACTGATAGGCTGCACTGGTGGGCACTGATAGGCATAGTTAAGGCGGCACTAATAGGCACAGATAAGGTGGCACCGATAGGCACAGATAAGGCAGTACTGATGGGCACAGATAAGGCGGCACTGATGGGCAAAGATGGGCACAGATAAGATGGCACGGATGGGTGGCACGGATGGGTGGCACTAAGGGGCACTGATAGGTACCACTGATAGATGGGACTGATGGGCACTGATAGGTGGCACTGATAGGTGGCTCTGATAGGTAGCACTGCTGGGCACTGATGGGCGGCACTGATGGGCACTGATGGGCGGCACTGATGGGCACTGGTAGATGACACTGATGGGCACTGATGGGTGACACTGTGGGCACTGATTGGTGGCACTGTGGGCGCTGATGGGTGGCACTGTGGGCACTAATGTGTGGACTGTGGGCACTGCTGGGTGGCACTATGGGCACTGCTGGGTGGCACTGACGGGGGGCACTTATTTATTCATGAGGTGGCACTGGCAGGGGGCAGGTGGGCACTGGTAAGCTGGCTGTGATTGGGACTGATGGGACAGCGCGAGGAGGAAAAATAGCCGATTACCGGCTCCGTTGTATCACATGATCAGCTGTCATTGGCTGACAGCTGATCACGTGGTAAGGGGTCGGGATCGACCCCTTGCTCGGATCCGTGATCAGGCGAGTCTCATAGACTCGCCGATAACAGAGCGCGCCTCAGGGGGTGCCCAGGCTGCTCGTGCAAGGGACGACGTCAATAGACGTCGTCCCGGCAAAGGAGGTCTGCCCTGTAGCCGTCATTTGGCTATAGCGCGGATCTCTAGTGGTTAAAGTTTAACCACCAAAGTGAACTATCCCGCACACCCTCTACATCAGGCATGTCCATAGTCCAGCCCATGGGCCAATTGTAGCCCGTATTCTGGTTTAATGTGACCCCCCTGGTAATTTGGATATAGACATCTTTTGTGGCCCCCAGGGCCACAAACTATATATACTGTATTTATCAGCGCTGCCTCGGAGGGGCCAAGGAGGGGGCGGCACGAGCGCCATCAGATTACATACAGGAGAATCTCCTCTTTACTCGGTGGCATCTGTAATAGGAAGTCTCTTCTTTTGGGCTGCCATTGGATGACTGTTCTGTCTATCATATGAGGTGAGATGTATTGTAATGTTTTACACAATTTTTACTAATAAATGTAGCACTTACTCTGAAGGAACGGCTGAATTTATTGGGCTTACCGTTACCTTCTTCACCTCGTATGCGTCTAGGGGTTTCCCGAGGTAGATGGCCCAAAAACTGCAGAGACTGACGACAGATCCACTTAAAGGGATTTTTATTTGCGAAAAGTAGTTAACAGCACAGTCTCTCAGCATAGGATCAGAGGGTTTAGGATCAGGTACTCTTAATGTTAAATTTAGTATGAAACAGTCTCTCACTTTGAATAAATCCAGAGAATAGCCATTCACAACTGGATCCTCACCCTAATTGGATAGTCCTTCTCTCACCAGGCCTAGCAGCCAACAGGGTGCTTGAGTCAGGAACAAGTCTCTGCCACAGACTTTGCTATAGAACACGTGAGGGAAACTTAAAAGCTTGTAGGACACTCGTGTGGTACCAGTATCTTGCAGCCAGTCCAGAGATACCGCACGAGATTGGATTCACTTAGGTCCTTCAACTTGTCCAGGCTCTTGTTGAGAAGCCAACCCTTGCGTGGCCTTCTCTTGAAGAGTCCTCCCCTGGATAACTTCACAGTTGCTGGGCCTCTCCATTAACCGAGATGGCACCGGACCACCTCCGAATCCTCCTTTCAGTTTCCTCGCCTCTGGCTAAAAGTAAAGTCAGGTGGACCCACACCCCAGGCCATGGATGTCCTGGGGGCTGGTCAGGCGGACCAGGACCATGCAGTCAGAACATACTTCTGGACCGGAACCCTGGAACACGTCACATCCGCACCTTAAGTACCCCCTCCAAGAAGGCACAGCAAGAGCGACACTCCCACTGGGCTGGTTCCGAGAGAGAATAACCTTAATGCACCTAACTAGACTGTGTTTCAATGCCTTCCAAAAGCGACAGCGCCCCCCATGGCCGGGCAGAACACCCTGCAGTCCAGTCAGATTGATGCTGAGGTCAAACATTTAGAACAATTAGACCTGAACCAAACAGCGGTTTTAAGGGTAACATTAAATTGCAAAAACATATAGTGCGTGCTCTTCAGGAGCCGGCGCTACATAAAGATTTTAAGAGTTTATCCATTTTGAGGGTTTTTCTTTATGCATTGGAATGTAAGCTCTTCTGGTGAAAACTGATGTAAATGGTATAAAATGCTCCTGTGCAACTTTTTGGTGCAACTTTTTGGTGTATGTCCACGCTTTGTATGTGAATAATATAAATACATGTAAATAGATAAGGTTCCATAAGGTGGCCTATAAGCACAAAGTCATTATAATTCTTTTTTTCTCTCTTCAGGGAGAATACATGGAACGGACTGCTTGTTCTTACCTGCTACTTCATTTACAGCGATTGATTTTTTATATACTGCTTTCTGGATAAATATTATCTACAAATGTGAGTTCTCAATCTCTCTTTCTCTCCCGTTCAAACTTTAATAATCTTTATTGGCAGGACCAAATACATGTTATCATTGCCAAGGCAATTGAGAATTTTGTATGGGTTAGATGGGAAGGGTAGTAGGGAAGTAATAGCTCCTAGGGCTAGGGCAATTTTGGGGGGTAATAAAAGGATCATATAAAGGGAGAAGTGGGTAAGTACATGTAGAAGGTTTGAAGTCCAGAGTTTTTCCCTTTCAGTCTGTGACCTATTGTGCAGCTATTTTCACCATTGGCTCCTCTTCTCCCAGTGAAATATGGAGTTTCTGTAGAAGTGAAGTCCAGGATGAGAGCAGAGAGTCTCTGGTAGTGAGTGTCCCTCAGTGATGAGTACTCGGGGGGGACCGTGGCAGTAAGTGGGCCTCATCTTTTAGGACCCCCTAGTCTTGTAGGTCTGTCTGTGGTTTCCGGATTCAATTCCAGGCCTTGGGCACTTGTAGCATCTTCAGGTAGGGGACCAACTTGTAGCCTCTCTGCAGTGTCAGATAAGCCAAATTGTTTATTATATCTTTTATATGAGATTTTGTCAGGCCACATTGTTGGGAATTTGGGATAAGCAAGGTGCTGATGAATTGCTGGACACATGTTTTGGACTGGTCCTTGTTCGTTGGTAAGGCTTTATGGTGGTATGAGTTGGGACTGCTGTTTTTTTTAGGTGGTGCCATTGTGATAGCGCCCTCTACTGTACTGCGAAAAAGTAAGGGAAATCAGCCCAGCTCAGACTGGCAAGCATTGTGGAAGGTGTTCTGGTGGACTTTGAGGAGATGCTTGCAGAATTCCAGATGAAATATTTCTTTGGGGTTGGAGCCCAATTTGGGTTGGTCTGGATAGATAAAAGGACCCTATATTTCTTTAACCACTTCAATACCAGCCTATAGTCATATGACGGAGAAGGGAACTCACCGCTCCAGGAGTACACATGGAGGCTGTAAACTGTCTCTTCGGCTGGGAAGCCACAGGTGCTGGCTATTACCAAAGGCAACAGACGAGAAAAAAAAAAGCTCTGGACTGCCGCACTCTTCAGAAAACCACTTTCTTTTATTGGAAAATCACATCACAGCTCAACAAACACAGCGAACAAGGGAAAATTGATGACGTTTCACACTAGCTGTAGGGCTATGAATAAGCACTATAGCTAGTGTGAAATGTCAGCAATTTTTCCTTGTTCGCTGTGTTTGTTGAGCTGTGATGTGATTTTCCAATAAAAGAAAGTGGTTTTCTGAAGAGTGCGGCAGTCCACAGCTTGTTTTTCGTCTGTTGCTAAAGTCATATGACGTCATATAGTCATATATATAGTCATATGCCACCCCCATCAAATTATTCTCTGCAGGTATTACCTTTTGTACCACCACCCCGTCCCTTTAGAATGTAAAGGAGCAGGACCCTCCTGTCCCTTCTGTATTGAACTGTACTGTAATTGTGTTGTGCCCCCATACATTGTAAAGCGATGCGTAAACAGTTGGCGCTAAATTGATCATATAATAATAATAATGACGTCTGCAGGGATCTCCCATCCTGGGCGGATGTCATATGACGTCCTCGCCTTCCCGGACGTCTGGGGGGTGCGTGCGCGCCCGCCGCATAGCTCGGGAGCCGATGCGCATGCCCAGCGGCCGCGATGTCCTCCGGGCACCCGCGACTGCTGGTAACAGAGCCGGGACGTGGATCTGTGTCAGGTGAGAGGAGACCGATCGTGTGTTCTCAGTACAGAGGAACATTGATTGGTCTCCTCCCCTTGTGAGTCCCCTCCCCCTACAGTTAGAATCACTCCCTAGGTAACACATTTAACCCCTTGATCGCCCCCTAGTGTTTAACCCCTTTCCTGTCAGTGAAATTTATACAGTAAGAAGTGCATTTTTATAGCACGGATCGCTGTATAAATGTGGTCCCAAAATAGTGTCAAAAGTGTCCGATATGTCTGTGCAAGGTTAATTAAAATGCTATATAGCAGTGATGGAGAACCTTGGCACCCCAGATGTTTTGGAACAACATTTCCCATGATTCTCATGCACTCTGCAGTGTATTTAAGCATCATGGGAAATGTAGTTCCAAAACATCTGGGGTGCCAAGGTTCTCCATTACTGCTATATACCTATCCCCTATTTTGTAGACGCTATAACTTTTGCGCAACAATCAATATTTATTCGTGCGATTTTTTTTTTTTTTTTAACCAAAAGTATTTAGAAGAATGCAAATCGGCCTAAACTGAGAAAAAAATATTTTTATTCTTTTTTTAAAAATTGGGATATTTATTATAGCAAAAAGTAAAAAATATTGTGTTTTTTCAAACTTGCCGCTCTTCTTTTGTTTATAGCACAATAAATGAATACCGCAGAGGTTATCAAATACCACCAAAATAAAGCTCTATTTGTGGGGGGGGGGGGGGGGGAATGATAAAAATTTATTTGGGTACAGTGTTACATGACTCCACAATTGTCATTCAAAGTGTGACAGCCTTGAAAACTGAAAATTGGCCTGAGCAGGAAGGGGGTGAAAATGCCTGGTATTGAAGTGGTTAAATAAAGGATGATCAGGTTGATTACACTGTCAGAGATTTTAAGCCAGCCTCTTACCTGTGGTTTTAGGTGGTACAGCTATCTCCTGATGGCATGGAAGGCTCTGCATGCCTTGTCTTTTAGGGCCTCTATGGCTGGCTTGAAACCCCCTGATTCATTTCTAGGCTAAGGTTTGTGTCGATATTATATTCATCAAGACTGCAATTGTTTAATGTAAGCTATAAACCCATTATTTGTTTTGTGTTCTTCCTTCGGAACACCATGACTTTGGTTTTCTTGGGGTGGATGGGTAGTGCCCATGTGGCACTGCATTTCTCCAGCACTTTCAGGCTGTCTTGTAGGCCCCTCTCTGTTAATGACAGTAATAGCAGGTCATCCACATATAGCAGGAACTTCACCTTGGTGTCGTGTAGCGCAGTGGCAGTGTGTCCATAAAGGGTGCAGGAGAGCCGCCCCCTCTCTCCTGGCACCGCTCTATCACCATAAATAGATTCATGAATTGCATGAATCTATCTATGGTTCGCTGCTGACACCCCCTATTCCGGTGTCTGGCCCCTTTTCGGGCACCGGGCACCTGAATTACAGTGGCGGGAGTGTCTTTTTGGAAGCACCTGATTAGAGCCATAGGCTCTAATAGGCGACCAAAAAGGTGAACAGCAGGCGCAATGCTCTGCGTTCACTGTTCACTCAGCTGTGTTTTAGCAAAGCAAAGGAATTCACTTTCCTAACACTGAGCCGCCTCTCAGCCAATCAGGTGCTTGAGTCTGTTACCTGTCACCTGATTGGCTGAAGCGTCAGGTGCTGTGATTGGAAGCCTGATAGAGAGGACGCCGCCACTGACCCGCTGCAACAGACGAAAAACAAGCTCTGGACTGCCGCACTCTTCAGAAAACCACTTTTCTTTATTGAAGAATCACATCACAGCTCAACAGACACAGCGAACAAGGAAAATTGCTGATGTTTCGCACTAGCTGCAGTGCTTAATTATAGCATGACCCGCTGCAAGACTGGTAAGTGCCGGGCAATGCATACTGGCAGCATTCAATGGGGCACAGTAGCTGCTATTGATGGGCACACTGGTAGCATTTGATGGGGCACTGTAGCGGCTATTGAAGAGCACACTGGCAGCATCTGATGGGGCACAGTAGCGGCAATTTATGGGCACACTGGCAGCAAATGATGGGCGCAGTGGCAGCAATTGATTGGCACAGTGGCAGCAATTGATGGGCGCAGTAGCTGCGTTTGATGGTACAGTGGCTGCGCTTGATGGCCGCAGTGGCTGCGATTGATGGGCGCAGTGGCTGCGATTGATGGGCGCAGTGGCTGCGATTGATAGGCACAGTGGTTGCGTTTGATAGGCACAGTGGCTGCGTTTGATGGAACAGTGGCTGTGTTTGATGGGCACTGTGGCTGCGTTTGATGGGCACTGTGGCTGTGTTTGATGGGCACAGTGGCTGCGTTTGATGGGCACAGTGGCTGCGTTTGATGGGCACAGTGGCTGCGTTTGATGGGCACAGTGGCTGCGTTTGATGGCACAGTGGATGCAATTGATTTTTTTTTATTCAGTTTGTTTGCGCCCCCCCAAAAATTTTGAGCACCAGCCAGTTCATTGATGCTGAAGAGGATTGGACGGAGCGGAATGTCCAACAGAAAAAGTCAGACGGGAGCTTTTCATTGTAAATTCTGATCGTGTGTAAGCCCCATCGGACTTTTTACGTTGAAAATTCTGACGGACCTCGAAAGAGAACATGTTATAAATTTTTCCGACTGAACCAATTCCTATCTGGAAAACCGCTCGTCTGTATGCTGTTCCGACATACCAAAAATGACGCATGCTTTGAAGCAAATACAAGACAGAAGCTATTGGCTACTGGCTATTGAACTTCCTTTTTCAAGTCCCGTCATACGTGTTGTACGTCACCGCGTTCTTGACGGTCGGACTTTGGTGTGATCGTGTGTACGCAAGACATTTCAGTTGCAGCGGAATTCCATCAGAATTCCATTGGAAAAAAACCTTCAGAGTTTATTTATAATGGTCGTGGGTACACGGCATTAGACTGCAGCTGTGGTCTGTATAAGAACTCTTAATGACATCATATGTTTTCCTTCATATTACACTCTCCAATAATCTGAAAAACAGGCCTGGGCGCCACGCTGAGTCATTCTTAGCCCTTGTACACACGGTCGGAGATTCCGACAACCAAATCCATTGGAGTAATTCACACGGATTAATTCCGGAAGAGGTCCGGAAGTGATGTTGCATACACACGGTCAGACTAAGTTGTCGGAAAATCCGATTGTACATAACGTGATGATGTTATTTCGTTTTGATGGGACTACGTTCAGGCTAGTAGCCAATAGATTTGGCCTAGGGATTTGATCTGAGCATGCGTGGCACTTTGTTCATCGGAGAAGGCTACACATGATCGGAGTATGTCCGATCGGAGCATTTTGTTGGAAAATTTTACCGGCAAGTTAGAAAAGTTGGTCCGTCAGATATTCCAACGGAAACAGTCCATTGCAGACCACACACAGTCGGAATATCCGACAAAACGGTCCGATAGGAAACATTCCGACAGAATTTCCGACTGTGTGTACAAGGGCTTTAAGTCCACAAAACAGGCAAATATCTTGCCATGTCTTGTATTGTGGACATGGTTCTTGATGAGACTGTGCAGGGTGTAGATGTGGTCTGTGGTGCGATGGTATAGCATGAACTCTGCCTGACTTCTGCTGATGATGTTATGATGTGTCAGAAAGTTGAGGATCCTTTTGTTCAGAATACTGTTTAATAGTTTTCCCAGTGTGCTGCTGACACTTATCCCTCTGTAGTTGGCTAGATCGTACTGATCTCCACTTTTTTTATTTTTATTTTTTTTTATTCTTTAGTTAAGGTATGCAATAAAGCATAACAGTATGACATGAACAATCAAGTTCGATGAAATCCAAATGTAACAGCCAGTGCTGGGACAAGGCCACCTGTTGCCCAGGGCGAAGATGGCAACCTGCGCCCCCCCCGGGTATAAAGAAAGTCAGTGTCCTTTCAAAACCAGAAAACGCTTAAAACAATACAACACTACAATACAACAATACAATACTGTAGCTGCATGCAAAAGAAATGCTGTGGAATCTTAACTGGCAGAGCTTGTAAAAGATATAGAAGGTGCGGCATGACATTCATCTTTAAAACGTTGCATCTACCAAACCAAAAAACAGCCAAAGTTTTCCATTTGTCCAGGTTGGCAGAAAAAATGTTCAGTAAAGGTTGGAAAGTGTATTGGAAAATGAGACGAAGAAACATTGGTCCCCAGGTATTGAATGGACTGCGAGGTCCAATGGAATGGGAAGCTACTACTGAAGCGAGTAAGGGAACTAGGGTTGAGAGTAATTGAGGGTTTCCGACTTTTGTGGGTTGACTTTAATGTTTTAACTTGAGTGTCGGCGGCATATTGGTTGGGTCCAGGGTAGAGCCACCAAAGGGTGGCTTAAGTCAGGGAGTGCGTACCCCACTGCACTAGCCAAAAGGCCTCATAGCTAAGGTGCCACAGCAGTCCGGGTCTCAAAAAACATCCACTTACAGTGGGGTTAGAATAAGCCAGACCAGGTCTGCAGCGGCACCAGATGCAGCAAAACACACACAACCGGACAAAAAGCCAGAACCTTACACCTTCAGATATAATAAACAGTGAATTAATACCCCAGTAGGGGGCAGGAGAAGAGGACAACCGAGGAGCCAGACACAAAGAGGTTTCCATGAGACTCCATTAAGATAAAATATGTACATTTGTGAGGGTATGTAAGTGTAAAAGCTCTCCTCCATCTGTAAAAATTAACATGGGCCCCCAGAGAGAAAGCATTGCAACAGTGATTTCCTAATAATCAGCTGAAAGCAGGCCGAGTCTACATGGCCTGCATATGTAGGAGGGGCCATCGAACCCCCCCCCCCCCCCTCCGGGAGGCGCTCCTACCTGTTAGGGCCCACCCGGTCCCCCCGACCCCTGGGGCTAGTATCAGCCCAGGACAACTTATTGAGGTCAGTGTGCCCGCACTCAGTCCAATCAGTGCTAAAGGCCATGGTGCCCCCCCAGAGGCAAAACAAATCACATCTACCAAAAAATTATGGCATGATTATGAGTTTAAGCCTGGTTAAGAGGTTAAGCCTGGGGTTCCTCAGGACAAGAGTCCAGATTCAACATCAGGGGCAAAAAAAAACAAAAAACAGCCCCCTCACACAACCAGGGGAATGACTCAGTTACATGAACCAGTCACTTTGGGACCCCTGCAATGATTATCTGTAGATGGTCAGTCCGGATAGGGCAGATATAGAACATCTTTAAGCAAGTCCAAGGAAGACTTCTTGGCCCACTGGGTAGGATGACGGCTTACATAAAAGACATCAAGAGAGGTGTGTGACATCAATGCAGAACTTGGGCTATGAAGAAAATTAGAGTTTGTTATCTTGCAGAGCTTGTGGTCTTCTTTACTGGGACTGGCGATATCTCCGGGACTGCTGAGGCCTGCCAGCTGATGTTGTGGTGACATTGCTCATTGGTAAGGTGAACACCAGCCAATTGAGGAGAGGCACTGGAGGCAGAGAACTGCAGAAAGTTGGTAGATCTGAAGTATCTTGTAGGGTAAATGAGCGGCTCCCCTTACATGTGATCAAATGAACCCACCGAACTCCAGCAGGGGTTTCATGCATCTACACATCTGTAGAGACATCAGGCAGAAGAAGAACCTGGGCACTGTCAAAGTCTATGGGCCCTTGTTTTAAGGTCTGTCTGTGGTGTGGTTTCTGGGAGGCCACAAATTCTGATATTACGCCTGCGATTACGATTTTCCAAATCTTCTAAGAGCAGAAGCAATTGAACTATTGGATCTGACACACATCCCCAAGCACCACTTGCAAACTGGAAACGGATTGATGGAGGGTAATGGTATCAGTTTCCAGTGAGGAGAGTTGAGTGGTTACCTCAGCCACATCCTGTTTTAGCCCTGTTAACTCTCCCTGGAGTGCCACCTCGATGCGGGAGGCCACCAACTCAAAGTCCTCTCTAGTGGGCAGTTTCTGCAGAAGAGCCCATATTGTCTGATCAGAGGAATAAGAGCAGGAGGAGACTCCTGTGAGGGCAGTGTGGTGTGTGCAGTACTCACTGTGGCTGCCGTAGACACTGATGTGACCAAAGGGTTACCTGCTGAGGTATCCTGGTGTTGGGCAGTCTGAGAGCACAAGGGAGCCCAGTGTCTATTCATTGTGTCCAGCGGGGAGCAGCAGACTTCCTCCCCAGGGCTGCAAATGGAGGTGAGGGAGAGTAAGCGAGGTAGGCAGGGAGAGAGGTCGCTCGGTAAGGAGAAAATGGCGGCATATCATTGCCGTTGTCGGTCCTCTCTCTCGATGCATCAGAGGCAGGCAAGCTGCACAATGTCCTTGTGGTGAGTGTTGGCGCCATCTTGGCTGGGTCCGGGGTAGAGACAGCAGGCTCAAGAACCGTTCCATAATGACAGTAGGACCCGTACCACTTCGCCCTGGCTTCCCAGTCGGAAGAAGAAAATGTGGGCTAAGTCTGCTCTAAAAAGCTGCAAGAGAAGACACATTGTCACGCTTCCATGCCGAGACCACGCCCCCTGATGGGTGTTATAAAGGCTTGGTTTTATACTTTAGGGTAGTAACCAGCACTCAGGATCAAGTTGAATGCTTTACATATTGCAGCATGTGCATCTTCTCTCTCTTATTCTTCTCTCTCATGACTTACACATTTTGTTTTCCAGGTAATGAAGGAAACATAATTCAGAGAAATCAGTCCTTCTGTTATCTTCTGGAACTGGCGCAGTCCCTGGCATTTCTTGCATTTATATATTCCTTGTATTTCTCTCAATGTAAGTATTCATTTCTCCTTGTCTAAGTATAACTTTCCACAAGGGCCGCAAGAGCAGTTTCATTCATTTTTTTTTTCATTTTGGATAAAGTAAAGGAGGGTTATAACTCCATTTTAGTTTTTTAGTTATTTTTATTTAGTTTTTTTGCAATCTGTGTTCCGTTTGGAAGATTTCCCTTCACTTCCTGTCCCATAGCCAAACAGGAAGTTAGAGTAAATCCCTGCAGATTAAGGGAATCCATAAGGGCCCCCCAGGGTCATCAGAACTAGTGTCCTCATTGGAAGATTTCCCCTTTCTGGGGACAAACCAATCAATGGCCAAGCTGCAAATCTAAATGAAAATTTAGGTGCTCAGCTAAAAATGTTTTGCTTCTTACCAAACTAGCCTTAGACCCCTTTCACACTGGGGTGCTGGTGCGGCCGGTGCTAAGGCACCGCTATTTTTAGCGACGCTTTACTGTCGTTTTTGTGGGGTTTTCGGCCGCTAGCGGAGGTTAAAATGACCTGCTTTGCCGGCAGTTCTGCAGCAGTGCCCATTCAGTTTATTGGGCAGGAGCGGTTTAGGAGCGGTGTATACACGGCTCTTTCACTGCTCCAAAGATGCTGCTTGCAGGACTTTTTTTAGCGTCCTGCAAGCGCACCGCTCCAGTGGGAAGGCCCTCCGGCTTTCACACTGGAGAGACAAGAGAGGTGCTTTACAGGCGCTATGCAGACGCTATTTTTAGCGCTCTAGCGCCTGTAAAGCGACTCAGTGTGAAAGGGGTCTTAGCCCTTGTACACACGGTCGGACATTCTGCCAACCAAATCCGTTGGATTTTGTCCGACGGATTGTGTCCGAAACTGTTGTATACACACGGTCGGACCAAGTTGTCGGAAAATCCGATCGTTCAGAACGTGATGACGCTATTTCGTTACGACGGGACTACGTTCACGCTAGTAGCCAATAGCTTTGATGTAGGAATTTGATCTGAGCATGCGTGGCACTTTGTCCAATCAAAATTCTCTACACATGATCGAAGTATGTCCGATCGGACCAGTTTGTCGGAAAATATTTCCAACAAGTTGGAAAATTGGGTCCGATGGAAACAGTCAGATGCATACCACACACAGTCGGATTATCCGACAAAACGGTCCAATAGGACACATTCCGTCGGAATCTCCGATCGTGTGTACAAGGGCTTACAGTGTGTTCACAAATATCTATAGGGCAGGTAATAGAATAAGAGTGTAAATGTTTGTTTATTAAAAATCTTACAGACATAATAAAAACATATTTACATATATATAAAATAAATATATATTTAAACAAAAATAGATTACATAAGCATAGCAAAAACATAAAAAAAAACGAAATATACCAACCTAAACAAAGCCATAACCTCTACCTAAACACACCCTCAGGCTAAGAAACCATTACACATTTAATCCATGCATGCAACCCTTTTTCAAAAATACAATCTTATATAAAAATCTAGGGGACGTGAAATGACAGAAAGAAAAGCCGCACGCCTAGAGACTGACAGACAGCAGCTACGGGGACCTGACATTCCTCCACGCCTCTGTCCAGGCCCCCAGCTGCCACCTGTCCTTCTCAAGACCCCAAATCTTCCCAACCTCACCCAGAATGTCATGCACCACCACCTCGACAGGAAGGACTTTTATTCTGAATGGAAACCTGACACCGTGCATTCCATGTGAAGAAACGGACTACTGAGCTAACTAGAAAAAGTGTCTCAAAATCAAAATCCCGATGTGTCTCAAAGGCCCCGTACGACCACTCTGCATAACTCAATTGGGAAAGGAAAGGGATACCCAGAGCCTCACCCACCCGCTTGTAGACTTCTATATTGAAGGGGCACTGAAGCAAGAAGTGGTCCATTGTCTCCTCCACCCCCACCACATTCCACTCTTGGACAACCACGGTTCTCCGCAGAGCGATGCTTCATGTTTCCCTTTACATAGAGTCTGCCATGGAACGAGGGCCAGGCCAAATCTCGAGACTTTAAAGGGATTCTCTCTAGATTGAGCAAACGCAGACCCTCCCTCATAACAGGGTCCAGGCAATCCCTTAAGGCCAGTGGCTCACTAAAGGCAGATTCAACAACCCTCCTCTCCAGGTCCTTCCTAGGAAGAGACTTAATTTCCTCCGCTGTCACTCACCACTGCCGAAGCCTTTTCAGGCAAGGGACAACATAAGCCGGGAGCTCACCATGTTGGACCACCATTCTCCCATCTTCCCAGAAAAGGCCTAAACCAGGACTGAAAAATACCAACCCACCCAGGCAGTTCCTCTGCCAGCATGTTAGCAAAATTATGTTTCAAAAACATCATAGAAATAAAAACACTGGGTTGACCATACCTAGGCCACCTATCCACCTGGGAAGGTAAGTTATAGACCTCTTAACGAGATTCAGCTTGTTCCCCCATAACAGTTGGAAGAAACATCTGTAGATTCTTTCATAGAGAGACACTGGCAAAACACAAACAAAGCTGACATACAGAAATACCAGGATCAGGAACGTCTTAATCAGATCACTCCTTTCCCTGTAAGAGAGTTTCCAATCCTTCCAGCTGGAAACCTTTGCATCTGCATCTTGTTGCCTGCTTACCCAATTTGCGAGGCCGTAATCGCCAGGACTAAATTTGATGCCTAAAACAATTAATTTATCGAAATGGGGAGAACTAGTGCGCAAGACCACAATGTAAATGAAATAGGAAAGAAGCAGCCAAACATATATAAGTGATCCCACACAACTCAAGATGAAGATAAAATAAAATGAGATGTAGCGCTAACTAACCTGTAAAGCAGTATAGTAATCCGAATAAACATATATCAATAACCGATTCATAAATAATAATAATCAATAGCTAAATTAATAACGATCAATTAATAATAAATAAAGCAGCTAAATATTAAAGTGCTATAGTGGGTAAACAGAAACAAATAATTAGAATGGGCAATAATCAATAATCCTGCTTGTGAATAAATCTTCAAAAGTGTGATATTAAGTGCAATATTACGTGACACAGCTGAGTTAATGAAACATTTTTAAAAACGAAATATAAAATGTATATGTTTTTAATTTTTATATTTTATATTTCGTTTTTACATTTTTTTAAATATTTTATTAATATAGTGGTATTAATTGTCTATCTGTTAGAATTTGTTCTACCACTAGATGGCACTGGTGAGATTTTGCAGTTATTAAAGGGGTTGTAAAGGTTCATTTTTTTATTTTCTAAATAGGTTCCTTTAAGCTAGTGCATTGTTGGTTCACTTACCTTTTCCTTCGATTTCCCTTCTAAATTTTGTTTTCTTTGTCTGAATTTCTTACTTCCTGTTGCTCCTCAGTAAGCTGATCAGTAAGCTGTTCTGGCTGACTAAACACCGCTCGGATGATGGTGTGAAGTTTACTGAGGAGAAACCGGAAGTGAGAAATTCAGACAAAGAAAAAAAACATTTAGAAGGGAAATCGAAGGAATTGGTAAGTGAACCAACAATGCACTAGCTTAAAGGAACCTATTTAGAAAATAAAAAAACAAAGCTTTACAACCCCTTTAAGCTGATAGACTCTATTCTTAGTAGTTGTCATCAGTTAGATTAGTCTATATTGTTGGGATGTTCGTCCTACTATTGTCAGTAGATGGTATATAAAGGATTCTAGGATTATTTTAGAAGTGGGTGTTATTGCATTTCTATTAGATGTCACCAGCAAGCTTTAGATGTCTCCATTTCCTTATTCTTAGGAACTATTTTTAGAAGTGTCAACTATCACATTTCCACTGGATGTCATCAGTGAGTCTTGTAGGATTCTTTGTTGTCGTATATTTTTTTTCTTCCACCACCAGATGGCGTGTGCCACATGTTGTATATATTTAGCATGCGACTGATTTAGAAAACTATTATGCTGCAATTCTGATTACCGTAGCTTTTTAAGATTTATATTTACTCCGTAGTTTTTATTCAACATTCTATTAATCTTGAGGATGTTTTTATTGCTATTGGATTACAATTAAAGATAGGTAATTTTGTGTATTGCTGTTGCTATGACAGTGGAAGAGACTATATAAACTGGCATATCGACACCTGACCCTTTGATAAAGTCATGCGAACAGTGACACAACGCATCAGGGAGGAGCCAGGTGACCTCACTTTTTTTTTTAGGTAAGTTACTACTTGTGCTGGATTAATTTTTTTTTTTTTTAAATATTACACAATGGAGCCATCCTTCCCTTTTACCATATACCCTCACTGCATCTGCTGAGTTTTGGAGATCGAAGCTGTCTGCCGGATATCGCCTATCCCATTGAGGTGGCTACTGGAGATCGATCGACTGAGGAAATTTGTGTCTGTTGCTGATCCAAGCTCCACTTGGCCCACTGGGGGCCGCTGCTGGAGGTGAGAGGCTAGGGGAAACAGGTGGCGCACTCCGGATTGTGTTTGGATGGAACAGACATTATTCATTTTTGCACATCGATCGTTTTTTTTGCACTTGCACTTTTTCTTTGAACTGTCGTAAGAAGATCTGACCACTGTAGCTGGGAGTTCTATTAAATGGTTCACTAGATTTTTGTTTCAATTATTAATTGCACAGTATTGGATTTTCCTTTCTTTTTTGGACTTTTCACACTCAGCTGTGTCACGTAATATTGCACTTTTGTAGATTTATTCACATAGCAGGATTATTGATAATTGCACTTTTGAAGATTAATTATTTGTGTCTGTTTACCCAATATTGCACTTTAATATTTAGCTGCTTTATTTATTATTAACTGTTCGTTATTAATCTAACTATTGATTATTATTATTTATTAATCGGTTCTTGATATATATTTATTTGGATTACTATATTGCTTTACAGGTTAGTTAGCGCTACATCTCATTTTATTTTTATAAAACTTTCATTTCCTGTCGGGGCTCTGGGAAGACTTCAGGAAGCTAGAAGCTGTCGCCTTCCTCACCCATCCAAAATAACTCCACTTTTATCCTGATTGATTTTTAAGCCAGATGCCTCAGCATACAGCTTCATCACCGATACCACCTCCTCTGTCCCAGAGATGAAAACAGACACGTCATCAGCATAGGCCACGACCCTCTGAGGAGGTTCACCAGGAATACCCAAAGGCACTCCGCACAGCGGTCCGATCTCTAACCTCCAGATGAAGGGATCGATTGCGAGCACGTATAGCAAAGGACTCAAATGACACCCCTGACGCACACCCAAGCCAATCTCTAAGGGCTGTCCGATCCAACTATTCACAAGCATGAAGCTTTAAGCCCCTCTGTACAAGGTCTTCAGCCAATCGATAAACCCCCCTCCAGGCCATACTTGCCAAGAAGCAGCCACAGGTACTCATTATTGACCTAATCAAAAGCTTTAGCCTGATCCAATGCCAGCAAGTACTTCCTCCAGCCTGCAGCCCTGCACTGCACCAAGGCCACCCGGACAGCTAACACCGCATAAAAAGTGCTTCTACCCTGAAGTGAACAGTGCTGGTGGCTGGAAAGTAGATTGCCCGCTACAGACGATAAATGACAGAAAATTATTTTTGGCAGTATCTTCCTATCAACATTGAGAAGGCTAATGGGCCGCCAATTCTCAAAGAATCCTTAACCTTTGACAGAAGAATAACCACAGATTGACGCATGGAGGGAGAGAGCGAACCCTCGACCAGACAGCCATTAAAAGCCTCCACCAAATATGGGACCAGAGTAACATTAAAAAGTCCTTATAAAACTTGACTGTCAATCCATCTGGCCCAGCCTACTTCTTAATGGCAAGCTTATCAATAGCCTTAACCACCTCATCTGCTGTGTTGTCCTCTGTCAAACTCACAAGAGAACTGCCATTTCCCAGTCCTGGAATAGAATCCAGAAAACCTGATATGCCTGCCCGATCAAAGTCCCTCCTGCCCAGGAGGTGAGCATAATATGACCTGGTGGTTTCCAGGATCCCCGACTTGGACTTCGTCAAGGATCCCGTACTGTCAACAAGGTCTACAACTGACTTAACTGCTCTACCTTGTTTGCAATTCTGGTAAGGGTCGGGCGAATGATACTTCCCATAATCCCTTTCCAGGACCGAAGAGGCCTGCTTGTCATATTGACACTCCCTGAGCAAGAGTTTAACCTCAGAAATCATCCTTGGATCTCCATTATTTGACACAAGCCCATCAAGCTTCCTCCGTAGATGCTGGTAGGTGGCATACTTATCAAGCTGTTTATTTCTTCCTATGGCCCCGAAAAACCCAACGATCCTTTGTTTTCTAAGCTCCCACCAGTCTGACTTACTGCTGCAAAAGTCCATGATTGATACCTGTGCCTGAAAAAAATCCTCAAAAGATTGACTCACCTTCGTCCAGGAGTGCCGAATTTAGCTTCCAGGTACCCTTCCCCCTAGGTGGTGTATCGCTATTCAGAGTCACAGAATACAGTGATCGGAAAACTCCACTGCCTGACCCACTGGTGCTGAGAAGGTAGGGTTCCCCTTTAAAATAAACCTATCTATTCTACTCTGACTACTACCTCAATGAAAAGTGAATCCCGTGTTGCCTGGGCAGCATTGAATCTGCACATCAACCAGACCTGCCTCTCTAGCTATTTTGTTAAAAAAAAAAAAGCCGCCACAGTCCAGCCTGGCTCCGGTACCATCCCTGTCCTTAGTCCTAGTGACGGTGTTGAAATTATCACCGAAAACAACTTGCTGGGCTATAAAAAGAAAAGGATTGATCTTCATGAAGAGGCTTTTTCCCACTCTGGGGCCCATATATGTTGATCAGGCGCAGGTCCTGCCCCCCCATGGAGAAGTCTAAGACCATGCATCTCCCCATTTCTACCTCAATGATCCACCCACAGGTTACCAGGCTGGAAAAAAGTAGCGCAACTCCAGTGTAAGGCTCGGCTGCAAGAGACCGGAAGGAGGGGCTGCGCCTCCATTACTTCTTTGCCAGATGAATATCGGCCAACTAGACAACCGGGCCTCTTGAAAAAAGAAAACATCACCATCAAACGTGCTGAGCAAAAATAAGGCCATGTTATGAGCATTTACTGATTTTATACTGGCGACATTAATGGTCGCCACCTTCAGTGGAGTGGGAACCGCCATTAGGATAATTGAGGTATACGTTTCTTAGCCTGCTTATCCCCCTCCCTACCCGGAGACCCTACATGCTTCAATGTCCCTTGTGATTCCTCCTCCATAGAAATCACTGACTCGTCACCAGAAGCTCTTACACCCTCCACCTCAGAAAACACCTCAAAAGCATTTGCCACCTCCACCCTCCTAGGTTAAGGAGCTTTGATATCCTTCCTCTTTTTTTCCGCCTCCAACCATTCCATATCCTCATTCAACAATCCCGATGGCAGAACCCCCGCCCCCCAGGACATCCTCAGCCAAAACCCCCCATTAACTCCTCCCCCACATCATTCACCCCAACTTCCACATCTTTCACCCTGACTTCCACATCATTCACCTTGCATTCTGCACCAACCACTCTCATTCCCTTCCCCTTTCCACCTCCCCCCCACCATCATCCAATCCGTCAATCACTCACTTCACCCCTCGGTGTGTGCTGACCTTCAACCACACTTCTGCCATGCCGAGGAGGAGGTATTGGCACCACCATACACGCTGGTCCAGCACCCTCCACTACTTTCACCACACTAGGAGAAACAATAGGTGCAGACACAGACTTGACAACCACACTTTCTGATACTGACTGGGGAACCACAGCCTGGGGGGGGGGGGGGGGTACTGACACCACAGATGGCCTCACAGACACAGATTCTGACGGGACAGTGACACTAGGATCCCCTGGTACAACCTCTGCCAACCCAGACTCTTCTCTATCTAGGCGGAAGAATTCCTCCACTAACTCAGGCTTATTATGCAAAGCCTCAGGGCACTGGCTATAAGGGTGACCAACCTTATCACAAAGCTTACATTTAATGATCCTACAGTCCCTTGCCAGATGCCCCAATTCCTGACACAAAGGACATTTCTGTTCTGGACAGGAGAAATGTCCCTTGACTCCACATTGTGGCACAGCTTAGGTTGACCAGTGTAGAAGGCGGTAATCCTATCTCTACCAATAAAGGCAGAGGAAGGCAAATGCTTGACCACATTCTCACACACACGCAACCTCGTTGAGACCTGTCACCTGTCCAGATTCCTCTATCATCCACAATCTTTTTTAGGGGACACAACGTTTCACCAAACCTCCTCAACCAGACCCATAAATCCTGGTGGGGGTATAGACTCATTAATAGTCAGGATTAGGGATGAGCCGAACACCCCCCGGTTCGGTTCGCACCAGAACTTTCGAACGGACCCCAAATTCGTACGAACGTTAGAACCCCATTGAAGTCTATGGGACTCGAACGTTCAAAATTAAAAGTGCTAATTTTAACGGCTAATATGCAAGATACTGTCCTAAAAAGGGTTTGGGGACCTGGCTCCTGCCCCAGGGGACATGGTTCAATGCAAAAAAAAGTTTTAAAAACTGCCGTTTTGGCGGGAGCACTGATTTTAATGACGATTAAAGTGGAAAAAAAAGTGAAATATTCCTGTAAATATGGTGCCTGGGGGGTGTCTGTAGTATGCCTGTGAAGTGCCACGTGTTTCCCGTGTTTAGAACAGTCCCTGCACAAAATGACATTTAACGGAAATAACACCATTTAAAGCTGCTTGCGGTATTAATGTTATATCTGGTTCCTGCAATATGGTTGAAAATCATTGAGAAAAATGGCATGGGTAGCCCTCCCTGCCCATTACCAGCCCCTTTTGGGTCTTGTACGCATATTAAGGGGAACCCCGTACCCATATTAAAAAAAGGAAATGCGTGTGGCCCCCAGGACCTATATACTCAGAACAGCAGTATACAGGCGGGGGAAACAAGACAGGGACTGTGTAGGTTTGTTGTGTTAAGTTGAATCTGTTTGTAATTTTCAACTGGTACATTTTTAACCACTTGCTTACTGGGCACTTAAACCCCCCTCAGTCCCAGACCAATTTTCAGCTTTCAGCGCTGATGCCCTTTGAATGACAATTGCGCAGGCATACAACACTGTACCCAAATGAAATTTTTATCATTTTTTTCGCACAAATGGAGCTTTCTTTTGGTGGTATTTAATTACAGCTGGGAGTTTTATTTTTTGCTAAACAAACAAAAAAAGATGCAAAAAAAAATAAAAAAAATCATGTTTAATAGTTTGTTATAAAATTTTGCAAACAGGTCATTTTTCTCCTTCATTGAAGTGCGCTGATGAGGCGGCACTGATAGGCTGCACTGGTGGGCACTGATAGGCTGCACTGGTGGGCACTGATAGGCTGCATTGGTGGGCACTGATAGGCTGCACTGGTGGGCACTGATAGGCACTGATAGACATAGTTAAGGCGGCACTAATAGGCACAGATAAGGTGGCACCGATGGGCACAGATAAGGCGGCACTGATGGGCAAAGACGGGCACAGATAAGATGGCACGGATGGGTGGCACTAAGGGGCACTGATAGGTACCACTGATAGATGGGACTGCTGGGCACTGATAGGTGGCACTGATAGGTGGCTCTCACTAGCTATATAGGTGAGGTGAATATAGCGGTGTATACTGCGGTCAGGGCACGCAGACAACAACCACTACACAACAGCAAGATCGAAAATCGGCCGAAAACGATCGGTGTGTACTGGGTTGAAGTTACACAGAACACCCACTGCTTCAGACGCCAACACACTACACAAGGCTGCCGCGCTGGCGGCCTTATATAGTGTGGGGCGTGCACTACACAGCCTGAGCTATGATTGGCCACAGGCATCCTGCCTGTGGCCAATCATGGCTCTCCTCGCTGCTGGTGCTGCGATTGGCCAAGCATGCGGGGTCGCAGTGCATGCTTGGCCAATCGATGAGCTTCGTGTTCGAGTCGAACATACGTTCGACTCGAACATCGGCTGCTCGCCCGTTCGGCGAAGTCCGAACGTTTTGGTCCGTTCGTGGCAAATTCGTGTGGCTCGGCTGGTTCCTATGAATATGATTTGTCATTTGTGTGTCCAGAATCACTGGATCTGTTTTGGGAGCGGTTTGAGCATGTGTATAGGGCCCAGCCGAACTGGAAGGGGCTCGTCCCTAAGGTAATCTCACTATAGCCCTTCATAAAAAATGTGACTATCCCGACTAGGGATGAGCTTCGTGTTCGAGTCGAACATACGTTCGACTCGAACATCGGCTGCTCGCCCGTTCGGCGAAGTCCGAACGTTTTGGTCCGTTCGTGGCAAATTCGTGTGGCGCTCACGGCCCACAATGCACTGCGATGGCACAGTGCATTGCTGGCTCATGATTGGCCAAGCATGCGGGGTCGCAGTGCATGCTTGGCCAATCATGAGCCAGCAATGCACTGTGCCATCGCAGTGCATTGTGGGCCGTGAGCGCCACACGAATTTGCCACGAACGGACCAAAACGTTCGGACTTCGCCGAACGGGCGAGCAGCCGATGTTCGAGTCGAACGTATGTTCGACTCGAACACGAAGCTCATCCCTAGTCGGGATAGTCACATTTTTTATGAAGGGCTATAGTGAGATTACCTTAGGGACGAGCCCCTTCCAGTTCGGCTGGGCCCTATACACATGCTCAAACCGCTCCCAAAACAGATCCAGTGATTCTGGACACACAAATGACAAATCATATTCATAGGAACCAGCCGGACTGATAAGAGCATAAATATCCTCCGCCTTAAATCCCATGGCTAGGATCCTATCAACAACCACCTTCCTGATAGGTGGAACACCTTCTCCTTTCCATCTGAGCTGTACCACATTCAATGGAAGAAGCACCTTTAGGTGAAAGTCCTGCAACTGGCTCCCTTCCACCAGCAGCATGATTTTGTCCCGACCCAGCCTTAGCATAGTTCCTAACTGGGACAGATGACACATTAACTGGCTGCATAATAATATTAACTAGCTGTATAGGAACCTCTGAAATCAGGCTTGGCAATTCACCCACCACCTGATCTTCCCTCCTCCCTTCCAGCAAAGCAGTCCCGCTCACCATAGTCCCAGAAGTGCCATAATTACCGGCAGTCCTGTTATTAAGTACATCAGCTATTTTAGTGTCCATGTGACATTCCTGCTCTGTGATTTTAGTGTTTATGTGGGACTCCTGCTCTTTCTTCTCACAGACAACAGGAACTCCTTTGTCAGGATTGACACCATCTCCTCCTGCATTCCCTGCCAATTGCAAGGATCTATTGACTCTTTGTCTGTAGCAGCAATTACAGGAATGGCATCCATACACGGAGAGATATTCTCAACAAACATTCCTTCACCAGCATTTTTCCTGAACTGAAACAGCCTGTCCTCCATTTGCAGACACTGTAGCACTGCCGCCATCTTGATCAGACTTAACAAATTAAAATGTTTCCACAACTTTCTCCCTTACAGGCTGAGGGATGACATCCTCACTCAAGGGAGATTTCATTTCTGTAATGCCTGCAGCAATCCGCCATTTTCCTCAACCTCCTCCTGAGATGACCCAGTCTGGTGGGGAGGGAGGGGGGCAGATACTGACTCAGACACGACAGATCCTGAGAAAGGGGTAGTACTGGGGCCACCATGTGAATCTACCTCCTTACCCCCCCATCCATACTGTAGCCATTGCTCTGGCATCCACCCTCTAGCTGGTACTTGCACAGGCACTCGCCTTCATCTGTTGGAGTCTCTCCTCATTCTCATATTTTTCTCTAAAAACACTGCTGCTTTCCTTCAGAGAAGTGGCCAGCTTCTCCTGCTTCTTCAATGCCTCCCCCAGAGACTTTAGCTTGGAGTCTGCCCTCCTACTGCTCCCAGACTTACTGTGCAGAGATTTCTTTTTCCTGAAATCCACTTTCAGGACAGGAAGTTTCTGTTCCTCCTTGGTAATACAGCAAAGTCTGTTCACCACTTTATCCTGGAATGCTAATAAGGACTCCCCTTGCATGGGGACAGGCCCAGGATCCACTGTAGCATTAGTACATGGTGTAGGCCTCAGTGCCTCTGGGGAGACTCCACCTTCGTCTTTCCCAACATGGTCCATGCCTGCTGGGAAAAAGCCTGCAAGAGATGCCCAGGATTGCTGTTTCTCTCAGCTGAGACCAAAGCAGAGTGAGCTAGCAGCACCTTGCAAAACAGCACCACCCGGTGAAGAAGCTCCACTGGTACAGAGACTGATGTGACCGGCTTAGTGTTCTCTGTACAGCGCTGCAGTATATGTCAGAGCTATATAAATGTATAATACTAATAGTGTGTGACTGTGGGGGGACATTAGAGTATAAGTTCCTCTGCTTTACTGATGTGACTGGTTGAACATTAAAAATAAAAATATTTAAAGGTCATCATCATGATTCCCTATTCAGTAATCATTCTTCTTTGATCTCCAGATGTGGCAACTCATTTGGTTTGGGTCCTGGTTGCCTCCCTTCTGATCTCCGTGATTTTGCAAATCGTGATATTCATTCTATGTCGTAAGTACTGGTAAGTACTGTACTATCAAATCACAGTCCCTGATGGCACTATAATAGATATCTCTGCCTGAGCTATTACCAAGCCTTGTCAAAACTCAATGTTACCCACGCACACATTCAAGAAAAACAGCTTTTTAGTGATGCTGGGTGCTGTAATGATCATGGGCTGGAAAACGTGGATTATCCAAGTGAAGAAAATGTCATCAGCACAGCAAGGATTCCTCTATGGGTCCAAAGCTTTATTTTGTGGTCACATGGTAGATATACAGCAACGTTTCAGAGCCACACAGAGCCCTTCATCATTTAGGTAGCAAAAGAGGGGATGCCTTATGACATGGGTGGAGCTGACCCAGTCATTTGCCTGACGAAGGGGCCCTTCGTGACTCCGAAACATTGCTGTATATTTATCATGTGACCACGAAATAAAGCTTTGGACTCTTTCGAAGGAATCCTTGCTGTGCTGATGACATTTTCTTCACTTTGATTACCAAGCCTTGGGCACATCACAAAGATTACCTATTGCCAGGTTTGGACCTAGAGAACATACTGCCATGGCACAATTCAGCAGATGATTGATAAAGCTCCACCCATTTCATGAGGCATCCCCTCTTTTGCTGCCTAAAGTACTAAGCTACTACCCAGTGGTGTAACTAGAACCTTCAGGGCCCCCGATGCAAGAAACCATGAAGGGCCCCCCTGAACCCCAGTATGGGCCCTTCCCTCCAAGTCCGGTGGTAGAACTCCAGGGCGTGGTCACAGGTATGACCTTTGTGAGCCCTGTAGTTCCACCACTGGCATCAGTAATTATTTTTTATTATTTTAAAAAAATTTTTAGGTGCTCCATTGGGGGACTGTCCCTAGGCAGGATGGGATCCCCGTCCCCAGAAGAGATGAGGTCCTTTTCTCCAGGGCAGATGAAGTTACTGCCCCCAGGTGAGAAGGGGTCCCTGTCCCCAGGGGAGATGGGGGTCCCTGTCCCCATGTGAGAAGGGGCCCCTGTCCCCAGGGAGAGATGGAGGGCGTAAGTAATGGTGTGTGGGGGATGGGGTCCTCTCATTCACCATGACCAAGCTGCAGGCCGCGCACTCATACATGTTGGCCTGGGCTCCATCCAGTGCGCTGGACGGGTGATCAGCATATCTCCCAGAAAGACCTTTCCTCATCTGTGTATGATGGAGGGGGGCTGGCAGACAAGCCGGCAGTGTCCTCCGGGGGGCTCTCATAGGGCTGCACTGCATTTGTGTGCTTAAAGTTTGTTTACCTGGGAGAAGTATGCAGTGCAGTGTGGGCCGGACTCAGGGTGCTGGGGAGAACAGACAACAGACTGAGTGGCAATGCATGGAGCAGGAAAGGGGTACTCTGAGGAGCCGGCAGGACACAGGTCATGCAGGGAATGCACAAATAAAGAGCAGCCAGTGTGATAGTCGAGCATGGAGCTCTGCTAGACACCCTCCACCTCCAGCCACCCGTGTGCATGGTGCACTGGTACCCCTAGCTGCCTATGCTGCTGTCGGCCATATGTAGAGGGGGCTGCATGGGCCCCCTGCAGCACAGGGCCCAGTTGCGGTCGCAACTGCTGCACCCCCTATAGTTACGCCCCTGCTACTACCCTTCTGAAGTATGTCTAGGGAGAAAAATATCAGTACATCTCTCTCTAACATGTGCACATTTCTCCATGGTTCATGACTTTTAAAATCCTGCAATACAATAAAAACTGTTGATTCTGTCACAAATCCAATGAGCCCCTTACTTCCTGTAGTGAGCTGACAACACTGAGCCTGCTGCACTGAAATCCCATGTAGGGTTGTCAGCCCTGCCCAATTTTCTTCTGATACACCAAAGAACACCCCCCCCCCCCTCCTCAGCTTCATAACATAAAGGGAAGGTGTTCTGCAGTCCAAAAACGAAGCCTATCCAAGCTACGAAATGTCTTCAACATTACAGATTTTCATATAAGGTTCTTCTTCCGTGATGTTTCATGCTTTGCAAGTCATCTGATAGCTCTTGTGGATGATAACCAAAAGTACAATGCTGTGCATTTATAAAAAAAAAAAAAAATACTTAGCAATTCATCCAATGAAAGTGTATAAACATTGGTTGTTTGTGAACTAGGGGAAAAAAACAATTGTTGTTAGACTAGTTCCTGTGCTGGTTGAACTTTTTCATTGATTTAATTTCAAAATACTGCATTTGGCCACTAGGTGGTACTAAGTTGTTAGGGTAATTCCCATGATCCTTAGTGCAATCTAGTAGCCATAATGAATCAATGGAGCATGTTCAATGCTATGAAGCCGATTTTATGATACTGAGCACCATCTAGTGGCCAAATGCGGAATTTTCAATTTCTTAACGAATTGGCACAGAACAAATGTACATACACTTTCACTGTCCAAATTGCTATGCAAACTATTTAGAAATAAGCTTCTATATATTTTATTTATAATTATTATTATTATTATTATTATGAAAGCAGGCGCCTACTTTGAAGTATGATCGGCAGGTACACATCGGACATTAACACTAGACTGACCTATTACACAGAGCTGGTTATCCACTTTACATGCAGGGCTACCATCGGACCATACTGTCCTCCAATAAATGACTTGCTGAGAAAGAGGATGGCAAGGCGGCACTGGGACCACGATTATGAATGCTGTATGAGCAGATGACAGCAAATCTCCTCTTGAGCGGAGTCATCATTATTTCCAAATAAATTTATGGCCACATTTGTCATTAGATCTGGAGCTGTACTAGAAATAATTAATACTCTAAAAATATACACTATATATTACCAAAAGTATTGGGACGCCTGCCTCTACACGCACATGAACTTTAATGGCATCCCAGTCTTAGTCCGTAGGGTTCAATATTGAGTTGGCCCATCCTTTGCAGCTATAACAGCTTTAACTCTTCTGGGAAGGCCGTCCACAAGGTTTAGGAGTGTGTCTATGGGAATGTTTGACCATTCTTCCAGAAGTGCAGTCTACACTCTAATTCATTCCAAAGGTGTTCTATCAGGTTCAGGTCAGGACTATGTGCAGGCCAGTTAAGTTCCTCCACCCCAAACTCGCTCATCCATGTCTTACCGATTATATATATGATCTTCTATCTCTAGACAGGTCATAAGGGCTTGAGGGAAAGAAAAAAAACATCCAATAATAGATTGTCAGAAAATGTCTCCAGCCCAGTGGCAGAATTACCAGGGTCGCAACAGTTGCAACAGGGCCCTGGCATTCTGTCACTGTGGGGGGCCCCAGCAGAGTTGCTATCCACAGGGCTCTGAGTAGAGAGCGTGTCTCGCATGTAACAGCAGCACAGAGACACCGGCATTGACATTATATTTCCCCCTCGTCCGTCCTCTCTCTCTCGCGTGGGATGACAGAGGACACACAGCTGATCTGCTCCCCCTTCTCCCCCCTCCCCTCTCCTGTGTGCTCCGCAGGCAGTCAAGTGTGAATCTAAGGAGCTCACATTTCCCATGGAGCACACAGGAGAGAGGAGGGGGGGAGAAGGGGGAGCAAATCAGCTGTGTGTCCTCTGTCATCCCGTGTGAGAGAGGACGGACGAGGGGGAAATAAAATGTCAATGCTGGTTTCTCTGTGCTGCTGTTACATGAGAGACATGCTCTCCACTCAGAGCCATGCAGTCCTAAGAAGACAGAGGACTCTGATGGGCACTTACTTGGGACACTGATAGAGGACTCTTATGGGCCCTGATCGAAGACACTGATAGAAGAACCTGATAGGGGACACTGATAGGGGACACTGATGGGGGACACCGACACCGACAGAAGGCACTGATAGGGGGCACTGATTTGGGGCACCGATAGAAGACACTTATAGGGGACACTGATAGAAGACACTGATAGGGGACACTGATAGAAGACACTGATAGAAGGCACTGATAGGGGACACTGGTAGAAGGCACTGATGGGGGACACTGATGGGAGGCACTGGTGGGCACTAATAGGATTTATTGATAGGGGGCACTGATAGGAGGCATTGATGGGCATTTTTAGGTGGCACTGATGGGCATTGATGAGCTCTGGGGACACTGATGGAAGGCACTGGTAGGGGACACTGATGGGAGGCACTGGTGGGCACTAACAGAAGGCACTGATAGGATTTATTGATAGGGGGCACTGATAGGAGGCATTGATGGGCATTTATAGGTGGCACTGATGGGCATTGATGAGCTCTGTTCGGCAGAACTCATAGGCTGCACTTGAGGGCACTGAGGAACACTGATAGGCAGTATTGATGAGCAGCATTAATGAGCACTGATAGGTAACACTTGTAGGCGGCATTGATGGGCACTGATAGGCGTCCATGGACACCCTCCCAAAATTGAAAGCACGGAGGCTTGGATGGAAGGGGGGCCCATCATGGTTTTTTGCACCGGGGACCTGAAGGTTCTAGTTATGCCTCTGCTCCAACCGCTCACTCCCAAGGGATCAAGGATCTTATAATAGTCCTCCACCAAACGTCCTCTCGTTAAATTGTGTATAGGGACATGGAAAAACGAAGTGCTCCAATAGCATAAAATCTTTTTATATTGTTTATTCAAATATTTATTAAAATATTTAAATCGCACTTCATCAACTACATCAAGCTGAGAATAATAGCGCTAAACAGTAAATTTCCTCGCCGGCAGTAAAACAAAGGCCCCTACTCCCGGGATCGCAAAAACGCAATGACGTCAGTATGTAGCTTCTTCCCTGCGCGTTTTGTCATACGCGACAATGTTATGGCCACATTTATTAATGTTGTGATTGGTTTCAAGGATTAAGGCTGCTCACCATGACTTTTCTTTCATGTATTTATGATACCATTTTATAATCAATTACCATTAATAAATTTTAACATCAATTTTTAATGATGTACTTTGTTGCTTAGGCCTGAAGAAAAGATCTACTAACCTGAAGGAAAAGCCTGCATTGGATACTGATGGTCTGCTATGAAATTACTTTAAAAAAACAAAAACAAAGTTTGACGGTTAGATGCCTGGGAGGGTCTCCTACGTCTTCATTCTTCTATGCACTTTTTTATATCCGTTGTTTTGTGAGACACATACAAAGACGGCAGTAGTTTTTTTATTTTTTTATTTTTATCTAACATGTAGCTATGATTACAAACCCTCTTTTTTGTCTTGTTGGATGGAACCAACAAATTCTTGCATTATTTGAAGGGAAATGAATGCTGCCCTATATATATTGTTATTATATTTCAGTTACTGTACATTGTTGCATTTAATATATTATATTTAATGTGTTTGATTTTATTTACATTGTTGCATTTGATCAATTTCATGACATGTGTTTAAGTGTAAGTTTATTTACATTGTTGATGTGTTTTATATTTTATTTTGTTCCCCTCCCCAGGGCTGAAGTCAAACCACAGAATGGTCCTTATTGACATTTCCCTCTCTGTGTAGTAAGAAGCAATTGCTAATCTATTTTAGCAATGTACATTTAGGCCCTTTCACATGGGGCAGACTCCGCTTTGCTCAGGGGGTGATCTGTCTGCTGATGCCGCGCTGAACAGAGCAGAGCGGGCAGATGGCAGGGTCGTGCCTGCTTATGCAGAAGGGCAGAATGGACAAGGACACAGCCTGTCCTGGCCTATGAGTGATCCGATGTAAACAGACCGGCTGTCTATTTACACTCAACTGCCCTCCAATCCAATCCACCCAGACAGAGGGCAACGGATCTCCTTCTGTTCATTGGAGGTAGGCGTGTAGGGCTGAAGGGGGCAGGTGATGGACTTTACACCATGTTCCCCATTAACTCATTAAATGCCAAGTTTGAGTCACATGAGAGGACTACCCTGGGGTGGGTTCTTCTCGGGTACACTAGGTACCTTGAATAGGGTCACTCTCCTGCACCTGGGGTACTTTTACTTGTGCTGTATACATCAAAGCTCCAGGACAAGACTAAGGCTGCTTTCAGGGAATACTCAACCTTAAGGTGGGCCTCGAACATTAAGATATGGCCAAACACCATGTAGACTTAAGCAATAAGCTGTCATCCAGTTAACTCTCTAGTTCTCGTGTCAGTGTACACCATGACTATAGACTTTTACATTTAGGAGGGATACGCTAAGCCTGTGCCTACTCCACTCGTCCAGCTTATCTCCGCTACCTTACTCCCAGTAAAGGAATGGAGTCTCACCAAACGCCTCGTGCCGACTCCATGCATGCTCTTCCTTAACTCTTTCCTTTTACTATTCCTTGTACACCATAACTATAGACTTTTGCATTTAGGAGGGTCACGCCGAGCCTCTTCCCACTCCACCTGTCCAGCTCATCTCTGTTACCCCAATCCCAGTAATTGAATGGAATCCCACCAAGCACCTTGCGCTGACTCCACGTGTTCTCTTCATTCTCCCTTTCTTTCCACCATTTCTAACTGTAGGGGGGGGTGGGCTCACTACAACATGACAGAGATCACTGCTCCCGATGACAGGGAGCAGTAGATCTCTGTCATGTTGCTAGGCAGAACAGGGAAATGCCTTGTTTACATAGGCATCTCCCCGTTCTGCCGCTCCACGACACGATCGAGGGACACTGGCAGACATCGAGACTGCGGGACCCGCGGGCACAGTCACGCAGTACCTGGCGGGCGCATGTGCGCCCACTAGCCCACAAATTAAAGGGGACGTACCTATACGCCCATTTGCCTACCGCTGCCATTGTGACGACGTAAATCGGCATGCATACACCCAAGCACTTAAAATCCCCCTACGATAAAGTTTTGGGCCCGCTCAACACTCCCACATGCACGTACTATAAGTATGAATGTAAATGCACATACATGTCAGGGGCACCCATGCACATAAATGTCGGGAGCACCCATGCACATAAATGTCGGGGCACCCATGCACATAAATGTCGGGGGCACCTATGCACATAAATGTCGGGGGGCACCCATGCACATAAATGTCAGGGGCACCCATGCACATAAATGTCGGGGGGCACCCATGCACATAAATGTCGGGGGGCACCTATGCACATAAATGTCGGGGGCACCCATGCACATAAATGTCGGGGGGCACCCATGCACATAAATGTCGGGGGGCACCCATGCACATAAATGTCGGGGGCACCCATGCACATAAACGTCGGGGGCACCCATGCACATAAATGTTGATTACACTACATATGTTACAAATCACCGCACATGCCGAGTGAAATCAATAATTATAGGCCCATTATTCATGGTTATTTTGAAAAGGATAACCTATAGGGTTTTTTTTAGAGCACTGCCTATTTCAAATTCGGGGTACTGAAGTATGTCTCTATTTCACAGAGCACACGCAATTTTAAGGCTTGATATCTATTTACTCAACGCAATCTCATCTTTTTATACTTTACCAAAAATTGGGTAATATATTACATTTATGTGCCTTACAATTAACTTGAGTGTATTTTTTTTACTGACCTGTTGTGTTTCATGAACTGTAGTGCTAATATCGTATAACATAAAAAACTGGAGCTACCACTATGTTATTCTCTAGGATTTCTGCTTTCAGAAAATACTGTATGTTTCATATATGTTTGGGAATTTACTTCAATCTTCAGGCCAAAAATGTGTGGGAAAAAAAAAAAAGCAAAAATGACTCTGGCAGCGAAAGGGTTAAAGGGAAGCTGAGGGTTGTAGTTCTACAAGAAAAGAAAGGAAAAGAAACTTGAGTTTAACCACTTGCCTACCGGGCACTTTCACCCCCTTCCTACCCAGGCCGTTTTTCAGCTTTCAGCGCTGTCGCACTTTGAATGACGATTGCGCGGTCATACAACACTGTACTCATATGACATTTTTATCATTTTTTTTTCACATAAGTAGAGATTTTTTTGGTGTTATTTCGGTTTTTATTTTGGTGTTAATCACCACTGGGTTTTTTATTTTTTGCTAAACAAACAAAAACAAAGCAAACATTTTGAAACTTTTTTTTTTTCAGATTTTGTTATATATTTTGCAAACGGGTATGTTTTCTTCACTGATGGGCGCTGATAGGCTGCACTGATGGGCATTGATAGGCTGCACAGAGAGGTGGCACTGATGAGGCGGCACTGGTGGGCATTGATCAGGAGGCACTGATAATGCTGCACTGATGGGTGGCACTGATGGGCACTGATAGGCTGCACTGATGAGGCACTGATAGGTGGCACTGATGAGCATTGATCAGGAGGCACTGATGAGGCTGCACTCAGGGCTGGTGCTACTACTAGCAAACTAGGCAGCCGCCTAGGGTGCACTTCTGCCTAGGTGCGCCCAGCTGCTGGTTTTCCTCTGCATCTGCATGCTCTGCAGTCTACAGCATGTAACTAATTCAGTCTCAGGCAGCTACTCCATCCGACCAGTAGTGTAACTAGAGGAGCAGCACTCGAGCCAGTGCTAGAGGAAGCAAAGCCGATGCTTCCGGTATAGCACCGCCTTCTGTCACATGGGTGGGCAAAGGGGGTGGAGTCAGGGGTGGAGCCAATTCGGCGGCAAAATTAGGTTTCGCCTAGGGTGTAAAAAAATCCTTGCACTGTGTGAGGTCCCGGGTTCAATCCCCAGCATCTCCACCAAAAAAAAAAAAAAAAAATCCTTGCAGCTGCTCTGGCTGCACTGATGAGCACTGATAGCTGTCACTGGTGGGCACTGATTAGCAGCACTGGTGGGCACTGAGGGGACCGATGTCCCCGTAACAGAAGCTGGTTAATGGCTTTCTTCTTTTCACGCTGACAGCGTGAGGGGAAAAAAAATCCGATAACCGCATTCTGTTTACTTCCATTATCAGCCATCAGCCAATGTGATTGGCCCTTTACCCCGATCTGTGATCAGCCGAGTCCCAAGGACTCATTGATCACAGAGTGCGCCCCCTGCGGCAGAGCAGCGAGAGCATGGGAGAACATCCATGGATGCCCTCTCTGCATTTTAAAGAGGAGGTTCACACAAAAATTTAACCTCCTCTTTTCGGAACCCTCCCCCTCTCCGGTTTCACAGTTGGCACCTTTCAGGGGGGAGGGTATGCAGATACCTGTCTAAGGCAGGTATTTGCACCCACTTCCGGGTATAGACTCCCACGGGAGTCTACGGCTCTTCCCGTGCTGTCTTCTAAGACACACACGGGTCCCAGAGACAGCAGGGACCATTCGGATTGCGCTGCACGACTCGAGCATGCGCAGTAGGCAACCGAGATGTGAAGCCGCAATGCTTCATTTGCTGATTCCCTTTCCGAAGATGGGGGCAACAGCATCAGAGGAACGAGAAGCGGTTCGGCCTCGGGTGCCAACATCGCTGGACCCTGTAACAGGCGAGTGTCCTTATTTTAGAAGTCAGCAGCTACAGTATTTGTAGCTGGTGACTTTTAAAAAAATAAATTTGCGCGACTTCCGCTTTAAGTCCAGACTTTTTTTGGCTATTGCGCGGGCAGGAACAGGTTAAAGATGATTGTATTTAGTGTTATAGAGTAATTGTGTGCAAGAGTATTCATAATTGTGTCATATTATAACTTATTATTACTACTAAATCAAAAACCTTTATATAGAGCACTGGTCCCTATAATGTGTACTGACTGATGCTATCCTGGGGCCTGTCCTTGATTTAGACATGCTTTATGGTGAGATTAATTATAAGTATTATCAAAAATGTGCTTCCTAGTTACGCCCGTGGAATTATCTTATAGCATTAGAAAAAATATATATAAGCTGAATAAGTATTTTAACTTTGTTGTTGAACTGTATTATTTTTATTTTTTTACTATATATTGTTCTAGAAGACCAAAGATTTTCTAAGCTGTAAATATTACTGTAAATGTTACATTTTAAAATAAATGCACTTTTAACAAATTGTTTCTTTTTTTTTTCTAAAATGTTACAGCAAGAAATGTCAAAGTTTCCTTTTCCTCCCCATAAAGGGGTCACATGATCGGTGGTAAGACATCATTGTTGTCTCTCTCGCTGCTGATTGGCTGGATCCACTCTAATATCGGGTCTTCAGGATTTACACAACAACCATACTTACGCAATTTTAATATTTTTGCCCCCTATTAGTTCAAAGCTCCAAAACGCTCATCCAGACAAATGTCATGCTTTTTCGATTGTCAGTGTGCACATTTGAGTGTTCAGGCCTCTTTAACCTCTTCATCATATGACGTCCTTGTCTTAGCGCGGGGTATATCTGAATGTTGGGTGCAGCTATAGGCATCAGTCAGATATCGGCTTTTTCAGCTGTCGATTCCCTACACCAGTGATTCTCAACCAGGGTTCCGTGGAGCCCCAGGGTTCCTCCAGAGGTTGTAGGGGCTCCTTCAGCATTGGGCAATTTCTGCCTCTCAGATAAGTTCCCACTCACACCATTGATCTTTTTAGCTATCTGTAAGGAGATAATTCTTCCCAATGACCACAAGTGTAAGGACCATTCTTCCCACTGACCATCACACTAATGTATCATGAGTTATAGAGTTCTGATTTTTAGCAGGGGTTCCCCCGAGTACGGAGAACTATTTCAAGGGTTCCTCTGTGCTGAAAAGGTTGAGAAAGGCTGTCCTACACCATAAGAATGATCATAGCGGCTGTTCCGCCGCTTGATCGTTCGTACGGGCGGAGAGAGTGGACGCCGCCCTCCGGTGCATCTACCGACTCGCCGTTTCCATCGTTGAGTCGGAGAACAGATCCTACGGCCCCTGGATGGTGACCATAGAGATTTCCGGCAGATCAGATGGTCGCCGGAATCTTTATGATCGTTCGGAGGTCGGGCACGATGTTATGACGTCACGCCCCCGGCCTCTGCATTCAAACGAATGGCGCCGCCTCGGTTGGGAAGCCGTGATTGTTTTATTTTATTTTTTATTTTATTTAAGTCTTTCCGGGCTAGAGGTGAGATGTGGGGTCTTAGTGACCCCATATCTCACTGTAAAGAGGACAGATCATGCCATATTCCTATTACAAGGGATGTTTACAATAATACAATACATAAAAGTGATCACATTTTTTTTTTTTTTTTTAAAGTTTCAAACTAAAAAAGCAAAGTAAAATCAACAATAATAAAAAAAAAATGTTTTAAATGAATAATTGCGCTAATATTAACCTACTAATATTGCACAGTGTACCACCAAATAAAGTAAAGTGAATAATTATGAACATATAGTGAACCATACAAAATATAAGAAATATATAAAAAAATAATGTTTTTATATATTTTATATATTTCTTATATTTTGTATGGTTCACTATATGTTCATAATTATTCACTTTACTTTATTTGGTGGTACATTGTGCAATATTAGTAGGTTAATATTAGCGCAATTATTCATTTAAAACATTTTATTTTTGTGTATCAGTTCACATATATAATTGCAGCTATATTATTTAGTTATCGTTTAATATTTATTTCTCACATATTTTATAATTATTCACATCAGCGCTTTAGTATATTTTTACAAATAAAAAAAATTTTTTTTTAAAGCCCTCACACGCAGAAGCGAACGCATACGTAAGTCCTGCCCACATATGAAAACGGTGCTCAAACCCCACATGTGAGGTATCGCCATGAACGTTAGAGCGAGAGCAATAATTCTAATCCTAGACCTCTGTAACTCAAAAATGGTAACCTGTAAAAAAAATTTAAAGCGTCGCCTATAGGGATTTTTTAGTACAGAAGCTTCGCACCATTTCACTAGTGTCTGCAATTTCGAAGCGTGACATGTTAGGTATCTATTTAATCGGCATAACTTAATCTTTCACATTATTCCAAAAAATTGGGCTAAGTAATTTTTTTTAAAGCACAAAACAGTTTTTTCCCTCAAAAAAAAGTGTTTGAAAAATTGCTGTGCAAATACAGTGCGAGATAAAAAGTTGCAATGGCCGCCATTGTATTTTCTAGGGTCTTTGCTAAAAAGACATACTGTATATAATGTTTGGGGTTTCTATGTAATTTTCTAGCAAAAAAATGATAATTTTACATTATTTTAGGAGAGAAATTTCAGAAATGACCTGGATGGGAAGTGGGTAGCTCGAATGCTTAAGCTTAAAATGGTACATGAGCTTTTTTTTTAAAACAGAATGGGGCATTTTTGGCCCTCTCGACTCCAATGGGAGCGAGGAAAAAAAAAAAAGATAAACAAATGTCTTTTCTGTGGTGTGAGAAACAGCTCCTGTCAGCAGTGCCGAGACAAGGTCACCTAGCAATTGGGGGCGCAGATGACAAAGCGCACCCACCAGCACTAATGTGCATGCTGCACCCCCCCCCCCCCCACACCCTTTAAACATAGATTTCTTCTGAAAGCCAATATTCTCCCCAAATAAAATGCAAAAACTCCCCCTACTCCCAACTCAAATCCCCCCACCCCACATTCCCCCCAAATAACACAAATCCCCCCCCCCCCCAAAAAAAAAAAAATCCTCCTAGCACAAATCCTCTCCCCTCCACTTTTTCCCTCTTAGCACAAATCCCTTCTCCTAACAAATTCCAACCCCTCCACAAATCCCCTTCCTGGCACAACCCCCCCTCCCCCATGCTAGCACAAATTGCATTGTTATCACCTGCGAAACACCTCTGTAAAATTCCACCCCCCTCCCCCCTTTGTGTCCCCAGTAAATTCTCCCTCTCCCCTCCTGAAACTTACAAACTGTCAGAAACCATGAAATCAGACCGAGACAGAAGTACAGTTAAATCACATTTGTTTAATACTAAAAGTAAAAAGAACAAACATGGTAAAAACATAGCCAAATTTCAGTAACCAGGAAACGGATAGTCAGCCAAGCCAGAAGTCAGGGATCAATGTAGTGGAAGCAGGATCTGGAGCCAGAAAGAATGTCAGCAAAGCCAGTCTTTAAACAGGAACGCAGGAGATGTTTCTTGTGATGTTGACCAAGGCAAAGGTAGAGATCCTCTGGACTGGACTAGTAGGCAGGGCTGACGCGGAGGATATCATCAACAGCTGAGTAACCGTGAAGAGAGACGGGAGCTGGCAATTTAGTCGACAGCTGAGCGGCCAGCTGAGAGGAGGAAGGGCTGAGCCCAGCCCTGACACAAACCTAAAATGCTACAGGGGAAGAAACTCCCCTTGAAGTACTCCATCCCTCACATGAGTTTTCTGCGCCAGGGGCAGCTGCCCCCTCCTGCCCACCCCTTGTCCTGGCTATGCCTGTCAGATGTGGATGGAGTGTATCTGCCACATAGAATTTTGCGGCTTATAAGATAAATAGGTCAGCATCAGAATTCAAGGGGTTTAGCACTGGTCACACCTTGTTCCCCACCTGGGGTGTAATTTGTCTCTTTCCTGGGTTGCACATTTGTTGCAGGGAAAGGATGTGAGCAGGCTGTGATGCAACATTACTGCAGGTATGAAGCAGACCCAATGGGGTCTGTTTACTAGCCAAGAGGCTTAATTAACTGTTTCTGGTGGACTTTAAGCATGAGGCTTCAGCGGTATTGAGTGCTTCACCACAAAGGCACTATCTATGAACAAGCCTACAGCCCAAGAATCGATTAGTGCCTGGGTATTGATGAAAAACTCAGACTAGGAAAGGATAACTGGAACTAGAAGGTTATGTTTCTGGATAGCTGGGGACGCAAAGACACCACTGAAGGTCTGTCCCCTACAGGACCTCAGGGGCAGGCGTTTCCCAGACCGGTTTGGACAAGACTTTGATAAGTGAACTGCTTGGCCACAGTGAAGGCGCAATCTCTCCCTTCTCCCAAAGGCCCTCTCTTCAACAGAGCAATGTGTGAAGCCCCGCTGCATTGGCTTTACTTCACTAGAGGGCTCAGACCCAGGAGGCATGGGAGGTGAGGGAGGTATAGGTGGGAATGCAAAGTTCAGAGCCAAACTTACAGGAGGCCTCCACAAGCGCTCCTTAAAGGAAGGTCTCTCTCGGAGTCTGGTATGAACAAGAATGGCAAACGAGATCAGCTCCTCAAGACTACCAGGTATATTTCGAGCTGCAATCTCATCTTCAAGGGGCTGTAATCCTATGCATTAAGGTGAAAAAACTTCTGACACTAACACCCCCCCCCCCCCAGTTTTACTCACCTGAGCCCTTTGATCCCTCGGTGGAGACACGCTGTACCTCTCTGCCCGGGGTTCTCAGCTCTTGATTGGATAGATTGATAGCAGGGCAGCCATTTGCTCCCACTGCTGTCAATCAAATACAATGATGCGGGTGTCGGCGGACGGGGCCAAGTCCGGCATTCTGTGTCAATAGACGCAAATGCTGGACTCAGGAGCGCGCCGGCAAGGTAACCCACCGGGAGAGCGCTTCTCCCAGGGGGTTTACCAATGTGGGGAGGAGCCACGAGAGATGCCGGGAGACCCCAGAAGAAGAGGTTAGGCGCCACACTGTGCAAAAAAAAACTGCACAATGGAGGTAAGTATGCTTGTTATTTAAAGAAAACGAGGGTTTACAAACCCTTTAATGTTATCAGAGAGGCCATGGGAAAAAGTAACCACGAGAGCCTCAGTTTGACTCCCGGAAGTGGTAACAGTGTTAAATACAGGTATCCTGTCCCCCCCCCCCCCCCCCCCAAAGGTGCCAATTGTGGCACCGGAGGGGGAGAGGAGACAAATGATCACAAGTTCCACTTTTGGTTAAAGCGAAGTTAAACCCAAAAGTAGAACTTCGCTTTAACCAATTTAATACTGGGCACCTTTACCCCCTTCCTGCCCAGAGCTGTCAGCGCTCTCGCACTTTGAATGAAAATTACTCATTCATGTTACGCTGTATCCAAACTACATTTTTATCATTTTTTTCACACAAATATAACTTTCTTTTGGTGGTATTTAACTGCTTCCCGACCAGCGCATGACGATGTACACCAGCACAATGGCACGTGTGGGCAAAAGGGCGTATCCGTATATCCCTCCGTCATAGCCGCGTAGCGTGCCCACGGGTCAGGCGGACTCGATGTCTGCCGGTAGCCCACAATCGCGGCGAGGAGAGGCAGAAGAGGGAACTGCCTATGTAAACAAGGCATTTCCCTGTTCTGCCTAGTTACATGACAAAGATCACAGCTCCCTGCCATCGGGAGCAGTGATCTCTGTTGTGTCTTAGGTAACCCATCCACCCTACAGTTGGAACACACTGAGGGAACACATTTAACCCCTTGAACTAGATGGACTTGTGTCTTTTTTCAACCTGACTAACTATACAACTGTGTAACACGAGGGATCAAAAGAAAAACACCAGAAGGAATATCCATTTATAAATACAAATATGGTTTCAAGATGGAATTGTGTAATCTACTACAGAAAAAAGGGGAAATTGGTCCAATAAAACAAACACCTTGTTGTAGGCTTGAAGTTGACAACGTGCAGATTTTGAAAACAGCGTATGTTCCAAACACAGGAGAAAGAGGAACAAGCAGTACTTCACAGATCTACAAGGCAATATACTAATTAATATATAACGCACAAGATAATGTGTGAGATATAGAGAATGCATATCCATAAAACATTGGACAGCATTACTGCTCAAAAAATATATATGTATAGATTACTGAGCTGATTGTAAACCTTTGGTCTGGGATCACTGTTGCTTCATCTGCATGGTGCTGGCCGCAGCATAAAAGACTAAACACTGAAGTGTTGGTCTTATGGTCTTATATGCATTGATGGATGGGGACAGAGGAGGAGGAGGCACCCTCCGAATCTGTGGCATGGAGGTCCGCCCCCTAGACAGCAGCTTAGCAAAGAATCGCAGGAACTAAGGAACGGGGCGGTGGCGTACTGACCTAGTGACCGGCGTCTATGTCAGAGACCCGCGGCGCACAGTGGGCGCTATGGCAATGGGCAACGCTCACCCAAAAGCGCCCAGACGAATGAAGGCCTGCTACGTCAGAACCAAAAAGGTGATTAGCGCAGGGGGCGCCCCGTGCACCGAGTGAGCGATCTAAGGAAAGGCCCAACATGTAATGGTCCCCAACTAACTGTGGCTGAAAAAAGAGGAGGGGGGGGCAGCGGCAATTTGCTCCTAATACACAGAGGACAAAAAGACAGAAAGACAGAGGGTACATACGACTAGACATATATGGTCAGAAAACATATAAAGAACAACGTAGCGCTAATATAAAACAAAGAAATAATATATAACAAAAAAAGGTCCATAAATCAATTAAAAACAGTCCGTGGTGTCTTCAGTGATGAACTATAAATATTGCATGCAGGTGACTTTGTGGGAAAAAGCAAACCTCCACCAATGATAGAGATGGCAGCTCACCTCACTAAGTGGACCCTTTCATTATAGAGGGTCTGCCACACCTTCTCACACGGGGTATCAAATTGTATATCCACAAATGTGTCCTAGGGATCTCCTTATGGTTGGATAAATCAATTCAGCGATCCCCACTCCGAAGCCATATATATCAGAAAAATAAAAAGCAACACATAGTGCTCTCTGCATGTATATACAATTTATTACGGATAAAATGAATGGAATAAAACTCACAAGCAAGGCACTTGTGACCAAGTGCCCAGTAAAACAGCATGTATGTAAACAGACAGCGATGGCACGTCTGTCCGTACGCGTTACGTCTCTATGGGCGGCACTTCATCAGCGGATGGAGCTATCTTTTAAAATTGTGTTATATTATTGCGCTGATTTGTCTTCTATACATACAGTATATGGTCAGAAAAAAGAAGGAGAAGGATGATACATAAAGGGCAGGGAAATAGAGATCAAAAAACGTAAGCCAGGCGTGACAAGCATAAAATGCAGCCGCATGAAATGTGATTTCGTCAAAACCATTATTTGGAAAATGCATTAAAGATAAATTGTAAAGCGAAAAACAGCAAAAAACAGATGATGTTTGTAAATGTCATATATAGCACTGGCAAACAAGGGGTTAACGTACCAAGACATGGAAACAACCTTAAGTCATCAGATTTGAATCATTGGTGTCCCATTCTGATCCACCTGACGCAAATCCATCCAAAAAGGGTCTAAATGATATAGACTCTTTTAAACCAGGGGGCAAGTCACAATGAGGCGAAAGATCCATCTCTGCTCGTGTTGCAGGAGGATCTTATTCCAGTCACCCCCCCCCCCCGTATGCCTGGATGTATGTGGTCTAGGATCAAAAACAAACCTAAATCTTTGGAAAATTGCCATCATGGCCAAAACATATCTTCATAGATGCTATGTGTCGGTACGCTCGCTTTCAAAATTCCTGGCTGGTCTTACCGACATAAAAACATGCACAATCGCATAACTTGAGAAATACTACACCAAAAGTTTGACAATTGGCATAATGAGTAGGTAAATATTGGGTAATCTGACATTTTTGGCAATATTCATAAACTGACAGTATCTGAACCCCCCGGCACCTAAAGGTCCCTGGGCGTTTGCACGGGTCTTTCTTTCCCCCTCCTCCCAAATATTCACTTGAGACTAATTGATCCCTTATGGATTTTTTGGGTTGTCTGATATAAAGGAGCCAATAATAGGGTCACATTTCAACACATGCCAGTACTTTTCAATTATGTTTCAATCCGCAACTTGTGGCAAGCGGACAATCTGCAATGTGTGGCAGGTGACGTGGCAAATGGACAATCCGCAATGGGTGGCAGGTGATGTGGCAAGTGGAAAATCCACAATTTGTGACAGGTCACGTGGCAAGTGGACAATCCGCAATGTGTGGCAGGTCATGTGGCAAGTGGACAAACCGCAATGTGTGGCTGGTGACGTGGCAAATGGACAATCCACAATGGGTGGCAGGTGACGTGGCAAATGGACAAACCGCAATGGGTGGCAGGTGGCGTGGCAAGTGGACAATCCGCAGGTGACGTGTCAAGTGGACAATCCGCAATGTGTGGCAGGTGACGTGGCAAATGGACAATCCACAATGGGTGGCAGGTGGCGTGGCAAGTGGACAATCCGCAGGTGACGTGTCAAGTGGACAATCCGCAATGTGTGGCAGGTGACGTGGCAAATGGACAATCCGCAATGGGTGGCAGGTGACGTGGCAAGTGGACAATCCGCAATTTGTGACAGGTTACGTGGCAAGTGGACAATCCGCAATGTGTGGCAGGTCATGTGGCAAGTGGACAAACCGCAATGTGTGGCAGGTGACGTGGCAAATGGACAATCCACAATGGGTGGCAGGTGACGTGGCAAATGGATAAACCGCAATGGGTGACAGGTGAGGTGACAAGTGGACAATCCACAATAGGTGGCAGGTGATGTGACAAGTGGACAATCCGCAATGTGTGGCAGGTGGACAATCCACAACTTGTGACAAGTGACAATTTGCATCTGGTGGCAGGTGACACACTCGGGGCTCCCACTGATTCTGAATTATGGTGAGTTGAACTATTTCATTTTCTATAACAATGTAATAAAAGAAATAATGTGTTTCAATCATCCTGACACCATAACACATATGGTGCCGTGATAATTGAAGCGCCAACATCAGCCATTGCCCCAATAAATTGCCCCCCAAAAAAGTATTTTCTATCAGTGCCCCTCCTGAGACTAGACTCTGGATCCGCCCCTGGGTGTTGCAGGAGGATCTTATTCCAGTCACCCCCCCCCCCCCCCCCCCCCCGTATGTCTGGATGTATGTGGTCTAGGATCAAAAACAAACCTAAATCTTTGGAAAATTGCCATCATGGCCAAAACATGTCTTCATAGATGCTATGTGTCGGTACGCTCGCTTTCAAAATTCCTGGCTGGTCTTACCGACATAAAAACATGCACAATCGCATAACTTGAGAAATACTACACCAAAAGTTTGACAATTGGCATAATGAGTAGGTAAATATTGGGTAATCTGACATTTTTGGCAATATTCATAAACTGACAGTATCTGAACCCCCCGGCACCTAAAGGTCCCTGGGCGTTTGCACGGGTCTTTCTTTCCCCCTCCTCCCAAATATTCACTTGAGACTAATTGATCCCTTATGGATTTTTTGGGTTGTCTGATATAAAGGAGCCAATAATAGGGTCACATTTCAACACATGCCAGTACTTTTCAATTATGTTTCAATCCGCAACTTGTGGCAAGCGGACAATCTGCAATGTGTGGCAGGTGACGTGGCAAATGGACAATCCGCAATGGGTGGCAGGTGATGTGGCAAGTGGAAAATCCACAATTTGTGACAGGTCACGTGGCAAGTGGACAATCTGCAATGTGTGGCAGGTCATGTGGCAAGTGGACAAACCGCAATGTGTGGCTGGTGACGTGGCAAATGGACAATCCACAATGGGTGGCAGGTGACGTGGCAAATGGACAAACCGCAATGGGTGGCAGGTGGCGTGGCAAGTGGACAATCCGCAGGTGACGTGTCAAGTGGACAATCCGCAATGTGTGGCAGGTGACGTGGCAAATGGACAATCCACAATGGGTGGCAGGTGGCGTGGCAAGTGGACAATCCGCAGGTGACGTGTCAAGTGGACAATCCGCAATGTGTGGCAGGTGATGTGGCAAATGGACAATCCGCAATGGGTGGCAGGTGACGTGGCAAGTGGACAATCCGCAATTTGTGACAGGTCACGTGGCAAGTGGACAATCCGCAATGTGTGGCAGGTCATGTGGCAAGTGGACAAACCGCAATGTGTGGCAGGTGATGTGGCAAATGGACAATCCACAATGGGTGGCAGGTGACGTGGCAAATGGATAAACCGCAATGGGTGACAGGTGAGGTGACAAGTGGACAATCCACAATAGGTGGCAGGTGATGTGACAAGTGGACAATCCGCAATGTGTGGCAGGTGGACAATCCACAACTTGTGACAAGTGACAATTTGCATCTGGTGGCAGGTGACACACTCGGGGCTCCCACTGATTCTGAATTATGGTGAGTTGAACTATTTCATTTTCTATAACAATGTAATAAAAGAAATAATGTGTTTCAATCATCCTGACACCATAACACATATGGTGCCGTGATAATTGAAGCGCCAACATCAGCCATTGCCCCAATAAATTGCCCCCCAAAAAAGTATTTTCTATCAGTGCCCCTCCTGAGACTAGACTCTGGATCCGCCCCTGGGTGTTGCAGGAGGATCTTATTCCAGTCACCCCCCCCCCCCCCCCGTATGTCTGGATGTATGTGGTCTAGGATCAAAAACAAACCTAAATCTTTGGAAAATTGCCATCATGGCCAAAACATATCTTCATAGATGCTATGTGTCGGTACGCTCGCTTTCAAAATTCCTGGCTGGTCTTACCGACATAAAAACATGCACAATCGCATAACTTGAGAAATACTACACCAAAAGTTTGACAATTGGCATAATGAGTAGGTAAATATTGGGTAATCTGACATTTTTGGCAATATTCATAAACTGACAGTATCTGAACCCCCGGCACCTAAAGGTCCCTGGGCGTTTGCACGGGTCTTTCTTTCCCCCTCCTCCCAAATATTCACTTGAGACTAATTGATCCCTTATGGATTTTTTGGGTTGTCTGATATAAAGGAGCCAATAATAGGGTCACATTTCAACACATGCCAGTACTTTTCAATTATGTTTCAATCCGCAACTTGTGGCAAGCGGACAATCTGCAATGTGTGGCAGGTGACGTGGCAAATGGACAATCCGCAATGGGTGGCAGGTGATGTGGCAAGTGGAAAATCCACAATTTGTGACAGGTCACGTGGCAAGTGGACAATCTGCAATGTGTGGCAGGTCATGTGGCAAGTGGACAAACCGCAATGTGTGGCTGGTGACGTGGCAAATGGACAATCCACAATGGGTGGCAGGTGACGTGGCAAATGGACAAACCGCAATGGGTGGCAGGTGGCGTGGCAAGTGGACAATCCGCAGGTGACGTGTCAAGTGGACAATCCGCAATGTGTGGCAGGTGACGTGGCAAATGGACAATCCACAATGGGTGGCAGGTGGCGTGGCAAGTGGACAATCCGCAGGTGACGTGTCAAGTGGACAATCCGCAATGTGTGGCAGGTGATGTGGCAAATGGACAATCCGCAATGGGTGGCAGGTGACGTGGCAAGTGGACAATCCGCAATTTGTGACAGGTCACGTGGCAAGTGGACAATCCGCAATGTGTGGCAGGTCATGTGGCAAGTGGACAAACCGCAATGTGTGGCAGGTGATGTGGCAAATGGACAATCCACAATGGGTGGCAGGTGACGTGGCAAATGGATAAACCGCAATGGGTGACAGGTGAGGTGACAAGTGGACAATCCACAATAGGTGGCAGGTGATGTGACAAGTGGACAATCCGCAATGTGTGGCAGGTGGACAATCCACAACTTGTGACAAGTGACAATTTGCATCTGGTGGCAGGTGACACACTCGGGGCTCCCACTGATTCTGAATTATGGTGAGTTGAACTATTTCATTTTCTATAACAATGTAATAAAAGAAATAATGTGTTTCAATCATCCTGACACCATAACACATATGGTGCCGTGATAATTGAAGCGCCAACATCAGCCATTGCCCCAATAAATTGCCCCCCAAAAAAGTATTTTCTATCAGTGCCCCTCCTGAGACTAGACTCTGGATCCGCCCCTGGGTGTTGCAGGAGGATCTTATTCCAGTCACCCCCCCCCCCCCCCGTATGTCTGGATGTATGTGGTCTAGGATCAAAAACAAACCTAAATCTTTGGAAAATTGCCATCATGGCCAAAACATGTCTTCATAGATGCTATGTGTCGGTACGCTCGCTTTCAAAATTCCTGGCTGGTCTTACCGACATAAAAACATGCACAATCGCATAACTTGAGAAATACTACACCAAAAGTTTGACAATTGGCATAATGAGTAGGTAAATATTGGGTAATCTGACATTTTTGGCAATATTCATAAACTGACAGTATCTGAACCCCCCGGCACCTAAAGGTCCCTGGGCGTTTGCACGGGTCTTTCTTTCCCCCTCCTCCCAAATATTCACTTGAGACTAATTGATCCCTTATGGATTTTTTGGGTTGTCTGATATAAAGGAGCCAATAATAGGGTCACATTTCAACACATGCCAGTACTTTTCAATTATGTTTCAATCCGCAACTTGTGGCAAGCGGACAATCTGCAATGTGTGGCAGGTGACGTGGCAAATGGACAATCCGCAATGGGTGGCAGGTGATGTGGCAAGTGGAAAATCCACAATTTGTGACAGGTCACGTAGCAAGTGGACAATCTGCAATGTGTGGCAGGTCATGTGGCAAGTGGACAAACCGCAATGTGTGGCTGGTGACGTGGCAAATGGACAATCCACAATGGGTGGCAGGTGACGTGGCAAATGGACAAACCGCAATGGGTGGCAGGTGGCGTGGCAAGTGGACAATCCGCAGGTGACGTGTCAAGTGGACAATCCGCAATGTGTGGCAGGTGACGTGGCAAATGGACAATCCACAATGGGTGGCAGGTGGCGTGGCAAGTGGACAATCCGCAGGTGACGTGTCAAGTGGACAATCCGCAATGTGTGGCAGGTGATGTGGCAAATGGACAATCCGCAATGGGTGGCAGGTGACGTGGCAAGTGGACAATCCGCAATTTGTGACAGGTCACGTGGCAAGTGGACAATCCGCAATGTGTGGCAGGTCATGTGGCAAGTGGACAAACCGCAATGTGTGGCAGGTGATGTGGCAAATGGACAATCCACAATGGGTGGCAGGTGACGTGGCAAATGGATAAACCGCAATGGGTGACAGGTGAGGTGACAAGTGGACAATCCACAATAGGTGGCAGGTGATGTGACAAGTGGACAATCCGCAATGTGTGGCAGGTGGACAATCCACAACTTGTGACAAGTGACAATTTGCATCTGGTGGCAGGTGACACACTCGGGGCTCCCACTGATTCTGAATTATGGTGAGTTGAACTATTTCATTTTCTATAACAATGTAATAAAAGAAATAATGTGTTTCAATCATCCTGACACCATAACACATATGGTGCCATGATAATTGAAGCGCCAACATCAGCCATTGCCCCAATAAATTGCCCCCCAAAAAAGTATTTTCTATCAGTGCCCCTCCTGAGACTAGACTCTGGATCTGCCCCTGGGTGAGGGGGGGGGGGGCCCATACAACATTTTGCTATGGGGCCCTGTGATTTCTAGTTACGCCCCTGGTCCCGGCCAATAATTTATGCCTGGGACCTGCTGATCGGCAGCTGTCCAATCAACACAGAGCTCTGTACAGAGGGAAACATAAAGATATTTGGTATAAAGCAGCTCACACCTCCTCTACAGGAGAGCTTGTCCTGTTGAAAAACAGGTTTTCCTGGCTGGATCAGCAGCTAAAAATAAAGGAAAGTAGAAAAAGAAAACAAATGCAGCCATCACATCCAAGCTACAATATATTAAATGTTTGCTTTTGGGTTTATTACTATTATGTATTGCTTGGGGCTGCACTTTACAATCCTAACACTTCCCATCTGTGAGTGATACTATTTATTTATTTTTGTCAGTTATAACCCGTCATGTGGGATGGATTGCTGGTATCATGCCAAACACTGCTGGTAAACCAGACTGTACAGTAATCAGGGTCATGGATCTTGTACTACGCCCCCCTCTATGTTCCCTCCTCTCCCCCCTGCTGGACACTCCTCACAGTGACTACATAGAGATCATCACACTCCCAACACACCAGGAAGAGCGACACAGAGAACAGAAGAGGAAACATCGTACTGTACACAGGTGCCGTATACATCATACATGTGTTCTATACACTGCATGTAGACAGGTGCTGCATATTTATTGCAAATAGACAGATACTGGGGAGAGAGAAAGGGAGAAAGAAAAAGAGAGAGAGATGAAGAGAGAGAGAGAGAGAAAGAGGAAGAAAGAGAGAAAAAGAGAGAGAGAGAGAGATGAAGAGAGAGAGAGGGAGAGAGAGAGGAAATCAGAAAGAAAGAGAAGAGGAGAGAGAAAATGAGAAAGAAATAGAGGAGGAGAGAGAAAAGGAGAAAGAAAGAGAGGAGGAGAGAGAAAATGAGAAAGAGAGAGAGAGGGAGGGAGAGAAAAGGAGAAAGAGAGCGGAAGGGGAGAAAATGAGAAAGAGAGAGACAGAGGAAGAGAGAGAAAGAGAGGTAGGAAGAGACAGAAAAGGAGAAAGAGAAAGAGGAACACAGAGAAAAGGAGAAAGAGAAAGAGGAACAAAGAGAAAAGGAGAAAGAGAGAGAAGAAGGGGAGAAAATTAGAAAGAGTGAGGAGGAGAGAGAAAATGAGAGAGAGAGGAGGAGAGAGAAAGGAGAAGGAGAGGAGAGACAGAGGGAACGAGAGAAAGGAGAAAGAGAGAGAGAAAGGGAGAGAGAGGAAATGAGAGAAATAGAGAAAGAGAAAAGGAGAAAGAGAGAGGGGAAGAGGGAGAAAAAAGGAGAAAGAGAGAGGGGAAGAGAGAGAAAAAAGGAGAAAGAGAGAGGGGAAGAGAGAGAAAAAGAGATTGAGGAAGAGAGAGAAAATTAGAAAGAGAGAGAGAGAAAAGGAGATAGAGAGAGAGAGAGATGAAGAGAGAGAGAGGGAGAGAGAAAAGGAAAAAGAGAGAGAGGAAGAGAGAAAAGGAGAGAGAGAGAGACAGAGGAAACGAGAGAAAGGAGAAAGAGAGAGAGAAAAGGAGAGAGAGAAGGAGAAAGAGGGGGGAAGAGAGATAAAAAAAGGAGAAAGAGAAAGGGGAAGAGAGAGAAAATCAGAAAGAGTGAGAGAGAGAGAGAGAGAGAGAGAGAGAGAGACAGACAGAGGAAACAAGAGAAAGGAGAAAGAGAGAGAGAGAGAAAAGGAGATAGAGACTGAGAGAGAAGAAGGGAGAGAAAGGAGAAAGAGAGAGAGGAAGAGAGAGAGAGGGGGAGAGAGAAAAGGAGAAAGAGAGAGAGACAGAGGAAATGAGAGAATGGAGAAAGAGAGAGAGAGAGAAAATGAGAGAGAGAGGAAGGGAGAGAAAAGGAGAGAGAGACAGAGACAGAAGGAGAAAGAGAGAAAAGGAGAGAGAGACAGAGACAGAAGGAGAAAGAGCGGGGAAGAGAGAGAAAAAAGGAGAAAGAGAGAGAAAGATGGGGAGAGAAAAATGTAACATCTCACATGAGGACCTCGCAAACCTATTATAGTGCATATATTGCCAATACCTTTTATTTTGTTTTGGATACAGTAGGGAAAGGGTTAAACCCCTTTCACTTTACTCTTTTGCTGAGTGTATCTCCTTTCACTTCCTGTCCTGGAGACACAGCAGAAAGTGAGAGAAAGGTGCTAATAAGTGTAGGACAATTTTCAGCAGAGCAGATGACTAGTGATGGACAAACTTCCGACGGGACGTTTCGCAAACGCGAACCACGAACGTGGCCAAAAGTTTGCGAACTACAAAGTTCGCGCCGGACCCCATTGACTTTAAACACTTGCTTACTGGGCACTTAAACCCCCCTCAGTCCCAGACCAATTTTCAGCTTTCGGTGCTCTCACATTTTGAATGACAATTACTCAGTCGTGCAACACTGTAACCAAATGATTTTTTTTTGTCCTTTTCTTCATACCAATAGAGCTTTCTTTTGGTGGTATTTGATCACCTCTCAGTTTTTTATTTTCTGCGCTATAAATGAAAAAAGACCGAAAAATTTGAAAAAAAATGAATTTTTCTTCATTTCTGTGATAAAATTTAGCAAATTAGCAATTTTTCTTCATAAATTTTGGCCACAATTTATATTACTACTAATCTTTGGTAAAAAATAACCCAAATTATTGCATATTATATGATCTGTGTGAAATTTATAGAGTCTACAAGCTATGGTGCAAATCATAAAGATTTGCAAAAAAAGATCACATCTGATGTACTAAGGCCTATCTCCATTCTTGAGACCCTAACAAGCCAGGAAAGTACAAATGCCCCCCAAATTACCCCTTTTTGGAAAGTAGACATTCCAATGTATTTAGTAAGAGGCATGGTGAGTTATTTTAAGTTGTCATTTTTTCCCACAATTCTTTGCAAAATTACGATTTTTTTTTTTCCACAAAATTTTCATTGTAATAGCCTATTTCTCCCACACAGAATGTGCATACTACAAATAACACCCCAAAATACACTCCTACTCCTCCTGAGTATAACGATACCACATATGTGAGACTTTTACACAGCCTGACCACATACAGAGGCCTAATTTTGAAGTAGCACCTTCAGGCATTCTAGGAGCATAAATTACACATTTCATTTCTCAACCACCTATTACAGTTTTGAAGGCCCTGGAACACCATGGCAATGGAAACGTCCAGAAAATGACCCCATTTTCGAAAGCTAACACCCCAATGTATAATCTATGAGGCATAATGAGTCTTTTTAATGGTTCATTTTTTTCCAGAAGTTTTTGGAAAATGTGGAAAAAAATGAAAACGCATTTTTTTTTACACAAAGTTGTCCATTTATAAGATATTTCCAACTCATAGCATTTACATAGCAAAAATTACACCCCAAAATACATTCTACTACTCCTCCTGAGTATGGCAATACCACATGTGTGGGACGTTTACACAGCCTGGCCACATACAGAGGCACAACATGGAAGGAACACCGTCGGCGTTCCAGGGACACATAGCCTGCACATACCAAGAATTACACCCCCAAATACATTATGCTGAGCAAAGGGTAAAGAAAAGATTACCTGTGGTTTTAGAAGCGCAGTTGTCCACAGGAGGATATCACTGGTCCAGGCAGCAGGCAGGGACTTGGTCAGCAACAGCGAACACAGTTTTTCAGGCAGCAGGCAGGGATACTGTCCATATTACAGTCCAGAGTCAGTGCAGAGATGTCAGCAGTGCCAAAAATATTGGTCCTGGTAATAGGCAGGTCCTTGTGGTGTGGTCAGTGCAGCATGACGGCAGTAAGTCCTACAGGCAGCAGACAGAAGTAGAGCCTCGTTCAGGACAGAATGGGGATAGTGGTAGAGGCTTCTCCCTCCCAAATCTCTTTGAAGCCTCCGAGTCTCCAGACCCTAATCTAGGAATAAGAAAACAAAGAAAATAGTTTTCTTCTTCCAGAAAAACTATACTGGAGCCCCTCACATATGTGAGACCCCGTGTTGAATCCCACTAGTCCAGTTGCAGAATACAAGATCAGTCCAAGAGGCAGGCAAATATCGTGGTTAACAGTTCAAGATCAGGCAGAGATATGTACAGAATTGTTAGGCAGAAGCATGGTCGAATAACAGTCCAGGGTCAGTTCCATGTCAGGCAGAGGTATGTACAGAATCGGCAGGCATAAGAGTGGTCGAATAACAGTCCAGGGTCAGTTCCAGATCAGGCAGAGGTATGTACAGAATCGTTAGGCAGAAGCATGGTCGAATAACAGTCCAGGGTCAGTTCCAGATTAGGCAGCGGTATGTACAGAATCGGCAGGCATAAGAGTGGCCAAATAACAAGCCAGGGTCAGTTACAGAGCAGGCAGTGGCATAAGGGGTGTGAAGGTGTATGAAGGCAGGAACTGAGGATTATGTTTACCATACTTCACTAAAAATGTATTGAAGTATGGTAACGCGGAAAACAGTCGCCTATGCAGAGGCCTGGTTGGGAAGGACATTGTGCACAATAATAAGATGTGTCTCTTCTGACTCCTGCTCTGGTACACACCTTACATCTTTTTTGACGTCTTTGGCCTGTTGGTTTGGGGGGGATTTTATCGGGAAAGTGGCGCTCGGAGAGTCGACTAATAACATCTGATCGGATATTTTCTGGTGGGCCGTTTGGGAAAATAAGGGCAGTGAAAACTTCCTCCTGGTAGCCAAAGAAACGTTTGGGGTTTTGGGTGGAGTTGCGGTAAATGACATAGGAATTGTAAATGGCCAATTGAAAAAAATAAATTGCTACTTTTTTGTACCAATGGTATGTCCGTCTTGTGACCAGATATGGTTCCATCATTTGGTCGTTGAAGTCGACTCCCCCCATGAACAAATTGTATTCATAAATGCATTTTGGGTTTTTTACAGGGCCATTCCTTCTGGGGATTTCCACGAAGGTATCATTGTGGATAGAAGACAACATATACACATCCCTTCTGTCCCTCCACTTCACTGCCAGAACCTCCTTGTTTCTCAGACTTGCGGTTTCTCCTTTTCGCAGCTTCTTATTCACAAGACTTTGAGGAAAGCCCTTCCGATTCCTTTTTACGGTGCCACATGCTGGCGTCTTCTTCCGGTGAAGGTTGTGGAACAGGGGCAGAGATGTGTAGAAGTTATCTACATACAGGTGGTAGCCTTTATCCAATAGGGGGTATATGAGGTCCCAAACAATTTTTCCGCTGGATCCCAAGTAGTCCAGACAATTAGGGGCTGCAGCTGGGTGTCCTTCCCTTTGTACACTATGAATGCATATGTGTACCCTGTGGCTCGGTCGCATAATTTGTAGACCTTCACCCCATAGCGGGCCCTTTTGCTGGGCATAAATTGCTTCATTTTAAGCCTGCAGCTAAATTTAATAAGGGACTCATCCACACATATGTGTTGGTCCGGGGTAAACAATTTGGGGAATGTTTGTGAAAAATAATTAAGTATTGGTCGAATTTTGTAAAGCCTGTCGTAATTTGGATCATTTCGTGGAAGGCAGTGGGAATGGTCGCTGAAATGTAAGAACCTCAGGATCATCTGATACCTGGTTCTGGGCATTACCGCAGAGAAGAGCGGTGTGTGGTGGAGGGGGTGGGTTGACCAATAGGTACGCAATTGATTTTTTTTGTTGAGTCCCATGTTAAATGTAAGGCCTAAAAAAACCTTGAACTCCTCCACCGTTAGGTCTCTCCATTTGTAGGAATGGGCATAATAAGATGTCGGATTTTTCAAAATAAATTGTTGTGCATACAGGTTACACTGGGCCACAATTGACGACAACATATCCTCCGTAAAAATTAAATTAAAAAAATCTATTGGGGTAAAATTCTCCGTGTCCACCTGGACTCCTGGCTGGGCAGTGAAAGGGGGAACATTGGCCTCTCCTGAATTAGGAGGAAGCCACAAGGGGTTCTGAAGGGCATAGGGAAGGCCGGCATGGCTCCTAACCCTTTGGGGCTGAGATGACACCCCACTGGTACTTGGCCTTTCTTGCTGGGGCACTGCGGTGCTGGTGGACGGCACTGCGGTGCTGGTGGACGGCACTTTGGTGCTGGTGGACAGCACTGCCTCACTAGAACGCCTTCGTTTGATGGGCCGGATATCTTCCTCCTTGGATTCGGTCAGTGTTTTATTGCTGAGGACTGGCTCATAATTTATGTCGGCTTCAGAATCCGAATCTGAAAAGGAATCTGAAGAGGAGAGCTCCCCGTTGCTCTCGTCGGCTGTGGAAAGAATTTGGTACGCCTCCTCGGCAGAAAAGACTCGTTTAGCAATGGTTGCTGGTTAAGCCTGCACTGATGGGCACTGATGAGGTGGCACTGATGTGCACTGATTGATGGCACAGATGTGCACTGATGAGGTGGCACAGATGTGTACTGTTGAAGCAGCACAGAGGTGGCACAGATGGGCACTGATGAGTCGGCACAGATGTGCACTGATGAGTCGGCACAGATGTGCACTGATTGTACAGATGTGCACTGTTTAGGTGGCACAGATGGGCGCTTTTGAGGTGGCACAGATGGGCGCTTTTGAGGTGGCACAGATGGGTGCTTTTGAGGTGGCACAGATGGGCGCTGGTGGGTCGGCACAGATGTGCACTGATTTATTGCACAGATGTGCAGATTTATTGCACAGATGTGCACTGATGAGGCAGCAGATGGGCACTGCTGAGTCGGCACAGATGGGCACTGAGGCTGCACAGATGGGCACTGCTGAGGCGGCACAGATGGGCACTGCTGAGGTGGCACAGATGGGCACCAATTGGTACAGATGGGCACCGATTGGCACTGGCGGGCACTGGCGGTGCACAGATGGGCACTGGCGGTGCACAGATGGACACTGACGTTGCACAGATGGTGCACAGATGGCACAGGTGGGCACAGGTGGCCACAGGTGGGCACAGGCGGGGTAGAGATGGGCACTGGCAGTGTAGAGATGGGCACTGGCTGGGTAGAGATGGGCACTGGCGGGCACAGATGGCACAAAAAACACTTTTTTTTTTAACTCACAGAATCTCTCTCCTCACACGCTATCTCTGTGTGAGGAGACAGATTCGGCAATGGGTGATGATCTCATTGTTTACATTTGAGATCATCACCCATTGGAGGCGGCGATCGCGCTGTAAATGGCCGCTGTGATTGGCCGTTTACAGCGATCTGTGATTGGCTGTGTCCAGGGGACACGGCCAACACAGATTTTCCCCGATGCGCGCTCCCGGGAGTGCGCGGGGAGCCATTAAAGGGGACGACGTCAATAGACGTAGTCCCGGCATTCGAGATCCGCGCTGTAGCCGTCATTTGACTATAGCGCGGATCTCAAGTGGTTAATGGCAGGCGAACCTTAAAAACCTCCAGGTCATATTTTCAGCCACCAAATATTTACTAGCTGTGCACACATAGTCTCACCACATGGACACTGGACACTGACATAACAAAAGTATTAAGTGAATCTGGGATCGACAACGACAAGCATTCTTTTTTTATCTGTGAAATTTTGACAATTCAGCAGCGCATGAAGGCCATGGAGGAGAGGCAAGGTCGGGGCAGGCTATGAAGGGGGTGCAGGAGATGATCAGTGTCACAGTCAGGGCAGCGCAGTCCTGTGCCAGTGTCCCAGTGTGCTAACCTGTGCTAGAGCCCCTCCCTCTGCCCGGCCCTTACCCCCACCTATGCAGGGCTCCACTGAGGTGGTCCGGAGGTGCCAGTCCAGTGCTGATCCTCAGCCATGGTGCTGGCACTGCCTGCTGATTGGCTTCTGCGCTGCTATCTCCCTCACTGTCTGAAACCAGCACCGCGATAGAGACTGAGCACTGACACCAGCACCGAGATAGAGAGAACTGACACCAGCACTGAGATAGAGAGCACTGACACCAGCACAGAGATAGAGAGCACTGACACCACACCAGCACCGTGATAGAGAGCACTGACACCAGCACCAAGATAGAGAGCACTGACACCAACACTGTGATAGAGAGCACTGACACCAGCACTGTGATAGAGAGCACTGACACCAGCGTCGAGATAGAGAGCACTGACACCAGCACCGTGATAGAGAGCACTGACACCAGCACCATGATAGAGAGCACTGACACCAGCACTGGGATAGAGAGTACTGACACCACATGAGCACCGAGATAGAAAGAGAGCACTGACACCAGCACCGAGATAGAGAGCACTGACAGCAGCACTGATACCAGCAACTCGCTGCGGGACCCAAAAATATGACACTGCTCAACCTCTTCAAACAGGAGGGTACGGGCATATAGTGCGGTGTGCTTTTTTTGTACAAGGAAGTGAGCCAAAGGTAGAAAAAAGGTCCGTGTGCTCGATTAAATAAATCGTTTATAGAGTTATGCATATGCATGGTCTACTGGTCACATGTGTTGAATTCCTCCGAGATCCATGCCTCATTCATTTTTATAAATGTGAGGTATTCAACACTGTCGTGATCTAGGCGAGTGCGCTTATCGGTTACGATCCCCCCTGCTGCGCTGAACGTCCTTTTGGACAGGACACTGGATGAGGGGCAAGCCAACAGTTCCATTGCAAATTGGGCAAGCGCTGGCCAGAGGTCAAGCCTGCCCACCCAGTAGTCCAGGGGTTCATCACTCCTCAGAGCGTCCACATCGGCCGTTAACTCGATGTACTCGGACACCTACAGGTCTAGGCGTTCCCTGAATCTGGATCCGGATGAGACCTGTCGATGGGTCGGCTGAAAGAATGACCTCATATCAGAAGTCACCAACACATCTTCAAACTGCCCTCTTCTTGCAGGCGCTGTTGGATTGGTACCCGCAACTCTTTGTCTGGGAGTGGGAATTCCTCCTCTGCCAGCGCACGCAAAAGCAGAATGCAGCATTTCTCGAAGCAAGGCCTGGAAGTGCTCCATTCTGACAGCCCTCTGTGACGGTGGTAACATTTCCGCCATTTTGTGTTTGTACCGGGAGTCTAAGTACGTTGCCACCCAGTACTGGTCCTTGACCTTTATGCTTTTTATATGGGGTCCCTGTTAAAACACTGGAGCATGAAGGCCCCCATTTGCACTAAACTGGAAGCGTTGTGGTGGCCTGGCTCCTGCTAATCATCCAGGATAATGTCGTCCTCCTCGTTCTCCTCTCCCCATCCTTGGACAACAACAGGGATCCCAGAAAGGTTTAAAGCATGCTCTTCTTGCTCCTCCTCATCCGCCCTGGCACCATCCTCCTCTGACTTCTCTTCAGACTCCTTTTGTTGACTTGTCTCAGATAGAGTAGCCCCCCCTGGGAATTCATCCAGCATTGCGACTTCCTCATCTTCCTGCTCCTGCTCCTCCACGGCTTGATCATGACACAACGCAATGCACTGTGAAATAAATAAATGCGGCGCTACCTAAAAAAAATTAAACACTGAAATGCAATACCTACAATAAATTGCAAATTAAAAGTGCAAAAGTGAATCACTATAGTGATGTGATGTGCAATATTAAACCATAAAATATGCTACATCTAATATAGAATAAAATTAATAATCATATACGTGCATAAATATTCAAAAATCATAAGTGAAATAATTCCAAAGTACAAAATATAAAAAGATAAAAAGAAGATGCTGAATAAGCAATAATGTGCAAAAATGCAATAATGTATGGTGATCCTCAAATAAAGTCCATGCAAATAATTAGTGACCATACAGCAAAGTCCATGCAAAAAATACAAAGTGGCTTCTAATGCGTGACTGTCCACCGCAAACTTCAGTGCCAAACTTGTGCACCACCAGTTTCCCCCAGCCTCTCACCTCAAATATATAGCATAAAGGCACTGTATATACCCAGATGCTACTCCGTCCTTATCCGTCCAGCCTCAATTGAATACCGCTGTACGTATACGGTTATTGCTTACCCAGTTTCTCCAAATAGATCCAGTTACAATTGGTAGTACATAGGGAATGGAAGAAAGACAAGGGGGGGCTCTCATGTGTAGTATCCAAAACAATAACTTTAATAGATAAATATCCTCACTTACATATAAACAGATGACAGCGAATTCGTAGTAAATCCTTCATCACTAATTATTTGTGGGATCCAAAAGCACAAACCACATTGGAGAGGTGACAACAAGGTGATCAAAATTAGTCAGGCTGAATCCCGGTGGATACATGAACTTCGTACTTTGACACCTTTAGGTCATAACGTAGAATTTGACCTCAACTGTTTTATCTCCGATTTTTAATATATATATATATATATATATATATATATATATATATATATATATATATATATATATATAAACTGGTGGTGCACAAGTTTGGCACTGAAGTTTGCGGTGGACAGTCACGCATTAGAAGCCACTTTGTATTTTTTGCATGGACTTTGCTGTATGGTCACTAATTATTTGCATGGACTTTATTTGAGGATCACCATACATTGCATTTTTGCACATTATTGCTTATTCAGCATCTTCTTTTTATCTAGAATTATTTCACTTATGATTTTTGAATATTTATGCACGTATATGATTATTAATTTTATTCTATATTAGATGTAGCATATTTTATGGTTTAATATTGCACATCACATCACTATAGTGATTCACTTTTGCACTTTTAATTTGCAATTTATTGTAGGTATTGCATTTCAGTGTTTAATTTTTTTTAGGTAGCGCCGCATTTATTTATTTCACTTAATATTTTTTTGGTGTAGAGATCACTATTTTTTGCTGGCCGCTTCCACATATATATATTTTTTAGACAATTTTTAGACATTCATTAGTAGTCAGGTGGAGCGCATTAGTACCTTTCGTTTACAACGCAATGCACGCTCCATAAAGAAGGCATAAGGTACCATGTCACTGATGGAGCCATGGCTGCGACTGACCAGTTTGGTGATCTCATCAAATGGCCGCAGAAGTCTGCATGAGTTTCGCATGAGCAGCCACTGGCGCAGTGAAAAAAACCAAGCTCCCCAGAACCTGTTCTGCCACATAGTTCGTACAGGTAGTCGTTAACTGCACGTTTCTGCTGGAGCAGCCTATCAAGCATATAGAAGGTTGAGTTCCATCGTGTCAGGCAATCGCAAATAAGACATCTGACCGGCAGATGGTGTCGCCACTGAATGTCAGCAAGGCGAGCCTTGGCCGTGTAAGATGTTCTGAAATGGGCTGAGATTTTCCTTGCCTGCCGCAAGATGTCCTGGACCCCAGGGTATTTGACAACGAATCGATGAACGACCAAGTTTAAGACGTATGCCATGCATGGCACGTCTGTAATTTTGCCCTGTTTCAATGCGCTAAGCCGATTGACACCGTTGTCACACACCACTTTACCAACTCTCAAATTGAGCGGTGTTAGCCACTGATCTGCCAGTGAATGCAAAGCTGAAAGGAGTGCAGGGCCAGTGTGGCTCTTGGCTTCCAGGCACAACAGACGCAGCACAGCACGGCAACATCTCACCTGGCATGTCGAATAGGTTCTGGGGATCTTGGGCGGCGCAGCGGAAGCAACGCTAGCAGCGGAAAAGGAGGAGTCAGCCAAGGAGGAGAGGGAGGAGGATGGAGTAGGAGGAGGAGAAGAAGAGGCAGGCCTGCATGCAATCCGTGGCGGTAAAACCAAATCTACACTGGTGCCACGGGTTACATGCTTGATGGCTGTCAGAAGGTTCACCCAGTGGGCAGTAAAAGTTATATACCTTCCTTGCCCGTGTTTGCTAGACCACGTGTCTGTGGTCAGATGTATCTTGGCACCGACACTGTGCCAGAGATACATTCACTTGCCGCTGAACATGGCCATATAGCTCTGGGATGCCCTTCTGTGAGAAATTCTTCCTTCCTGAGACCTTCCATTTTGGTGTTCCAATGGCCACAAATTTTCGAAAGGCCTCCAAGTCCACCAGTTTATATGGCAGTAGTTGGTGGGCTATCAGTTCTGACAAGCCAGCGGTCAACCGTTGGGTAAAAGGGTTATCCGGCGTCATCATTTTTTTACGCTTGAACATTTGGCCCACGGAAGCCTGCCTTTTTGCAGAAAAACGTGAGGACGGCATGATGGAATGTGGAGTGGAGGACAATTGTGAAGAGAGAGGAGAAGGAGAAGTAGAAGATGAGGCTGGACGGTGGGAGCCTGGAGTGTGGCTTTGTGGGTTCCGTTGCTCCCACTGGGCTCAGTGATGGCAGCTCATGTGCCTTCTTAAGGCGGTCATCCCTAGGTGAGTGTTGGGCTTACCGCGACTTATCCGTTGACTGCAAAGATTGCAGATGTCAACACTATTGTCAGCAGCAAAAAGCCCACACTGTGGAGCCATGTGCCGGCGTCCTGGGAGCGCCAGATGTGACCGTCCATGGTTCATGCCTCGCTCCTGATACATTAGCAGTCTGCTTTGTCCCTCCTGTGCAATCTAAGTTCTGCCTGCTTCTCCTCCCTATCTGCTGGTCCATATCTCCCTCTGAACTCCCCTCCTCTTTCTCTCTTGTGGGCACCCACGTGACATCACTAGATATGTCATCATCTATGTCACCTTCCCCACCGCTATAATTAGAGGTCTCGGAGTAGGCAGCAACACCGGGGACCAACCTCCTCCTTGGGCTGATCTGGGTACTGTCGCCCAGACTGCTGAGTGGCGGTTGTTGCTACCTCCTCTTCCTGATCCAATGCCAAGAATGGCTACGCATCGGAAATGTCTTGTGATGGATCGGAAAATAATTTGTGTGACTCATGCGGAAGGTATATGGTGGTGGTGGTGTTGGTGGTAGTGTCTTTGGGGGTGCACACAGCAGAGAGTGAAGAGGGTGCAGATTGAGAGGATGAGGAGGGTGCAGAAGAGTAAGGCTGAGTGAGCCACTCAACCAAGTCTGGTGCATCCTTTGACGTAATCACATGCACCTTCTGCAATTTGCCACTTTGGCTCAAGCCTATTGCTCCTGCCCTACCCTACCACCCCTGCGGAAGGGCCTGCCTCTTCCTCTGCCTGTCATTTTTTAAATGACCCTGTGACAAAAGTCTCTAGAGAAGTGCGGTATGTATGTGGAAGAAGGTATATAACACCCGCTTCAATCTGTCATTTTTGGGGGCCACTGGTCTATCACACCAGTTATAATACTTTTTTTAAATTGCATTTGTCATTCTTTGTAGTATCGCTGCAGAACCGCTCAGCAGTCACAATGCTGCACAGTGGAAATGTACTATACTATGCTTTCTATATGTGCAAGTATTTTATACGTATATTACACACCTATATACTGCGCACCAAATAGTACACCTATATCAGTCCTTAAAAGGACCTTTGTGGACCTAATAGTAGCTAGAGAACAGTTTTGAGAGAGAGGGATCAAATAGATTAAGGATACCACGTCCCAGTAATTGTCAAAAAATGAAAAAAAAGAGGGGGGCCAAAAGGGGCTGGGGGATCACCAACCCCGGGACTTTTAGGGTGTCAAATCACAAAAATAAACATTTGAAATGAATAAAAGATATAATTTTATTTACATTATACACAATTGATGACATAGTTTTATGGTTACATTCATAAAAATGCTCCTGCACAGTGCAACGTGGGAAAACATTCCAGAATTACCCAACTTTGTCCATGAAGGGAAAGAGAAAAGCTGCAATTTTCAACATGTTTCGCTCTATTTGAGCTTCTTCAGGAAATTTTAGCAGCCAGTAATTAACACTAGAACAACAGAAGTGTGTAGTAAGTAAATATTTGTGTCAATAATTGACACTAAAACAACAGAAGTGTACAATAGGTAAATATTTGAACTGATAAATACAAATGGGTAAAGTAAATATATAAACAAATAATAGAAATTACAATTAACAAATAAATTAATCTCTTAGAAAGATAGTATAGTTGTTAGTAAATAAACACATAAATTTAGTTACAATTATAAGTTTAGTGTATTACAGGTACATGGTAGTAAGATCTCACCAGAAACGCCGGGACTCCCCGTATCAGTATTATATTTGTATGATGTCATTAAAGGTCAAATTAGTTTAGATATGAGCCATAATGACTCATGGCCAGATAGAGCGTGTCGCCATTTAGGGTCTGCAGAGAGGGATAATAAATAGTGGATAATTAGCTATCTGCCATGATAGAGATCCAAAAGAAAAATCTAAATGCGATAGATAAAAGTAAAGAAAAATTAAGAAAATAAATATATAAGGAATCAAAATTCAGTTACCTGAAAAGGTTAATTGAATCAATATAAATACCAGACAGGTATGGTAGCGTCAAGTTGTATGTCAGGGTACTCCAAACATGAAAAATGTTTGCAATTCTTGAAATAACTAGGGGGAAAACAAGGAAAAAGAAAAAAAAAGGAATAGAAATGCTATGTGATGCAGGATCAAAAGATCTAGCATGAAATGGTTGTAATGATATAGTCCAGATCGGGACTGAAATTGACATGTAGGGTGGCTTACCTCTAAGCTATCAAGAGAGCCTGGATATTGAACACAAAGAGTGTAGTCTTGTCCCGTCAATTGCCAAGAGGCAACTGACTAGAAGAGGGGATTATAAGCCTCTCCAGCTCGGCGGCGTCTGACGTCACCGCCGAGCTGCGGGCGTAGAGGGGAAGGGCTGCCCGTGCTAATTAAAAGCCGAATGTCTTAGGTCTGAATTCTGTAACCGACTGCGCTTGTATTGAGAACTGTGCATAAGTTGTATTGATAATTTGTTTTGATCAATAAAAACGTTTCTGTTAAAAAAAAGCCGAATGTCTTATCACGCATGTGCGAGTAGCGTCAGCACGTTGCGCATGACGTAAATCGCGTCATGACGCCGTCGCGGCCATTTTGGAAAATCCCAAACAGCAGTATGTGTATGTCGGATTCCCTGGCAATGTGTCAGCTGATTGCGCCTGATATATAAATCGCACCGTAGCTCCGCCGCAGCCATTTAGAGGAGATCCTAGCATTAATGTATGCCTGCCAAATCACGCAGTGTACACACTTAACCAACACAAAAGTGAACAGCCTAACAATTAAGGGAAATCGACGAATTAGAGAGCTCAGCGAACAGACCAGTACTAAACTAAACTCAAGCCAGAGACTATAACAGAAGTTAATAATTAGAAGATTCGGCGTATAAATTAGCTTTAGGAGCCACATTCCAAAAATAGGGGGCACATTGGCCGGAAATCTGATTGATTAGCAGAACCGGCAAAACAATAGTGTCCCCAGGGCGCCCGTACAGACCCAATTACTTAAAGGGAGACATATTCGCTCTATTCAAATATTGAAGAGAGTATAGAAAAATAATATTCACATTTTATTCACAGCAGTACAAAGTATTGCTGTGGTCACGGGAGTGCTGGCGAGTATGGAGAGATTAACAACAACAGCAGAGAAAAAAAAAAAAAAGAGACAAACCTTTAGAGAAAATAGAAAATTATTATAAATTAAGATAGGCAGATTTAACCCACCTTTAGAGTACAATTGAAATTAATGGACCTTAAAGAAAAGGTTTAAAGCTGAAAGCCTCATTCAAGCCAGGTGTATCAGTGGCCTTGAGGTCAAAGATCCAGCGGGCCTCACGCTGTAATAAGATTTGGTTGTAATTGCCCCCTCTATCTCCCGGTGCCACATGCTCTAACGCAAAAAAATGCATTTTGCTGTCATCAAAATTGTGGAATAATCCTACATGGCGACTAATTGGAGTCTCCAGCTTCTTAGATCGCACCAGGGAAACATGGTCCCTGATGCGATGAAAGAAGGGCCGCTTAGTTTTTCCCACATAGTAGGCACCACATTCACAGGTCATAATATAGACAATTCCTATTGATTGGCAGGTAACTGAAAACTTTGGTCTGTAAAGTCGCTTGTTTGGCAGTAGAATTGAATCTGAGGCAAAGATATGTCTACAGAAATTACATTTGTGACATGGTCTAGACCCACGTTGTAATTTGTTAATTTGATGAATTGGAGAGATATAGTGGCTTCTGGCTAAAGTGTCTTTAAGTGATCGTGATTTCCTGAATGTTATCTCTGGATAATTTTTGAAGAATTTAGAGACTTTTGGGTCCCCTGTCAGGAGATACCAATATCTGTTCAAGATACTTTGTATCTGAGAGTGTTGGGCACAATAACGAGTAATCAATCTAACCCCTTCATTTGATTTGGGGAGTTTTTGACCATGTATGAGAGAGGATCTAGTTTGTTTTTTGGCCCATAGATAGGATCTCTTTAGGCATTTATTGCTATAGCCGCGATGTCATAGGCGTATTTGTAATTTTTTAGCCTCAATTTCGAAATCAGCCTCACTTCTGCAGTTTCTCTTGAGGCGGAGGTATTGGCCATATGGAATGCTGGCCACAAGTGGTTTGGGATGCGAAATAGAGGCATGCAGAACAGTGTTAGCTGCCAATGGTTTTCTAAAGAGGGTAGATCCAATCTCACCCTTGGGGTTAACATTAATTTGAATGTCTAAGAAAGTTAAACTACGACGACTCTTTTCCATCGTGAATTTTAGGTTGTATGTATTAATCTTCAGCAACTCCATAAATGTAGACAATTCTGCCTCAGTCCCAGTCCAGATGAAGAAAATGTCGTCTATATATCTCCTCCATACCGGGATGAGGCAGAAAAATCTGGACAAATCTTCACGATGAAAAATGTGACACTCCCACCCCCCCAGGTAAAGGTTGGCATATGAGGGGGCACATTTGGTCCCCATAGCCACACCTTGCACCTGGAGGTAGTGGGAGCGTCCAAAAATGAAAATGTTGTTGTTCAAAATGAAAGAAAGTAATTTCAGAATAAATTGATTATAATTGGTTTTTGCCTCGCCAGCCTCGGAAAGGAAGCCCTCCACAACTCTGACCCCCAAATCATGGGGTATAGAGTTGTAGAGGGCCTCCACATTGAGGGTGATGAGCCAAGAATTTTCGGAGATGCACATTCCATCCAATACTTTTAATAGATCTCTGGTATCTTGCAAATAAGAGGTAAGGCCTTCTAGTAGCTAGTGAATTGCAGACTGTCCCTGCTCCAAAAGCCAAACTGTCCCTGCCTACACAGCTGCAGAATTGGTCAGCAGCACAGCAGTCCAGTGCACTATATATGCTTTCTATATTTGAAAGAAAGTATATTATACGTGTACAACCCTATATACTGTACACCTATAAAAGGACCTTTGTGGACCTAGTAGCTAGTGATTTGCAGACTGTCCCTGCTCCAAACACCAAACTGTCCCTCAGTCCCTACACTGATAAAAGACAGCTGCAGAATCAGGGAGCAATCAGCTCAGCAGCACAGCAGTCAAGTATAATATGCTTTCTATATGTGAAAGAAAGTATATTATACGTGTACAACCCTATATACTGTACACCTATACCAGTCCTTAAAAGGACCTTTGTGGACCTAGTAGCTAGTGATTTGCAGACTGTCCCTCAGTCCCTACACTGATAAAAGAAAGCTGCAGAATCGGTCAGCACTCAGCTCAGCAGTCAAGTATAATAAGCTTTCTATATTTGAAAGAAAGTATATTATACGTGTACAACCCTATATACTGTACACCTATACCAATCCTTAAAAGGACAAAAGACACCTGCAGAATCGGTCAGCAGTGCACTCAGCAATCAGCAGCACAGCAGTCAGCAGCAGTGCACCAGAACCCTATATACTGTACACCTATACCAGTCCTTAAAAGGACTTTTGTGGACCTAATAGTAATATCTAGTGATTAAACTGACTGTCCCTGCTCCACACAGTGTCCTGTCCCTACACTGACAAAAGACAGCTGCAGAATCGGTCAACAGTGCACTCAGCAGCACAGCAGTCAGCAGAAGTGCACCAGAACCCTATATACTGTACACCTATAAAGGACTTTTGTGGACCTAATAGCAAGTGATTTGTGTCACTACAGTCTGTCCCTGCTCCACACAGCAACCTCTCCCTACACTGACAAAAGACAGAATGTAAAATGTCCGCCAGATCAGGTCTATTTATAAGGTAGGGGATATGTTCAATTGTCCATGTGCTGAAATGTCTCAATTGGCTGTTCTGTACCCCATGATGGATGTGTCATCATGGGTCAAAGTTCTTTCACAATGTAAACACATATGTACGCCGCGCAAACATCGCCAGAAGTCCGCCGGTTTGGGGGAATCGTGAACATTCGTCGTGAACCGACTGCCGGGCGAACTGCAAGGCCATCCCTACAGACGACCCCATTGAAAGGTTTACTCTCAACTCTTGGTCTGGTGACAACTATAACATTTTGGATTTCCCATCACTTTATGTCTCGGTGACAATGGTGACCTGGACAAACAAAGAGGACGATCTAGTTGGCAGGAAAACAGATATCAATTAAAACCTGACAAAATTGCTGACCCCCTCACCACTCCACCCAAAACTAAACGATATAGAAGGTTTCCATTACCTACACCACCTCTAAGCCCTTGTACACACGGTCGGAAAATCTGTCGGAATGAGTCTTATCGGACCGCGTCGTCAGATAATCCGACTGTGTGTGGTATGCATCGGACTGATTCCGTCCGAATCTCCGTCCGACCTAATTTTCCAACATGTTGGAAATATTTCCCGACCAACTGGGCCGGACGGACCTAATCCGATCATGTGTAGAGCATTTTCATCGGACCAAGTGCCACACATGCTCAGATCAAATTCCTACATCAAAGCTATTGGCTACTAGCCTGAATGTAGTCCCATCGTAACGAAATTACGTCATCACGTTCTGAAAGATTGGATTTTTTGCCAACTTGGCCCGACCGTGTGTATGCAACAGTTTCGGACACAATCCGTCGGACTAAATCCGACGGGCAAAATCCGACGGATTTGGTTGGCAAAATCTCTGACCGTGTGTACGTGGGCTAAGAGGTGCTCTGCATTGCATTGTTGAGGTGGTCCTTAAAGTGACACTAAACAATAACCTTATTCTCCATGGACAATGCAGACGTATCCGTTACTTAATGGACCTGTAATCTATTTTTTTTATGAAATTCTTTCTTACTGTGGTTGTCTGCTTCCTTGTAATGATCGCTGTGAGCTCCCGGACCTCTTTTTATCCCTTCTCCCTTCTTTTGGTTTGGAATGAGTAGTGCAGGTTAGTTGTGGTGCATTGCTCTATGCACACTGCACATCCCATAGTCATTAGCCCATAGTCTGTCTTGGGAGCAAGCCAGAGAATGTAGCTATGTTTCTTTCTGTGGACCATGTAGAACAAGTGTAGCCACCCTCTAACAGTAAGTGAAGTCACAGCAGCCAAAAAAAAGAAGGAATTTGGAGATTTGGAGTAGGCTGAGAGCAACAGAAGGGAGTTTAGTGTCGAAGTGGAACTCCCAGATAAATTTTTCTTCCTTTTTGGGTTCCCCCATGTTAAAAAAAATAAAAAAATAAAAGGGCTCAGAAGTTACCTACCCTCCCCATGTCTCAGCGCTGTCCCCAACTTCTTCATGCTTTGTCCAGCCCTGGTGATCCCCTTTGGCAGGAAGACAATCACATCATTCTGCTCATTTCCTGTGAGCCCAAAAAATCGGGTGTTTGCTGGGGTGGTGGGTGTGAAATTTTTTACTCCGTATAGCCAGGGTTCCACATTGACACCAACTTTTTCATAAGGAAGAAACTGCATACCGTTGGTATAAACAGAATAGTCAGTGCTACTACCCATAAACCACATAGATAGCAGAGCTCCCGGGTGCTAGATCCACAGTCGATTGACCGAGTAATGTAGAAAAAATGATCCGCACTCCGGCTGTTGCTCTTAAAATCTCTTCATTTTATTGAATAGCTACAGTGAACAAACACAGATTAAGTCAGTTGATGCGTTTCAGTCTATAAGGCCTTAGTCATAACATAATGACTAAGGCCCTATAGGCTGAAACGTATCAACTGACTTAATCGGTGTTTGTTCACTGTGGCTATTCAATAAAATGAAAAAATTTTAAAAGCAACAACCAGAGTGCGGATCATTTTTTCTGCATACCGTTGGGGCCTTGAGTTTTTAGGGACCCCTAGGACTAGTGATTAGCACAGTTTTTGATGTCTCTGTGAGAGGTTAGCTTTGTGACCTACACAAAGTGACAAGTCTACCTTATTATTAGATAAGCACCTGAACGACCACAACATACAGGGATATACAATGTAATACTGACATATAATCACACACATAGGTTGGACTTGATGGACTTGTCTTTTTTCAACCTCACCTACTATGTAACTATACATACAGTGGTGTGAAAAAGTGTTTGCCCCCTTCCTCATTTCCTGTTCCTTTGCATGTTTGTCACACTTAAGTGTTTCGGAACATCAAACCAATTTAAACAATAGTCAAGGACAACACAAGCAAACACAAAATGCAATTTGTAAATGAAGGTGTTTATTATTAAAGGTGAAAAAAAATCCAAACCATCATGGCCCTGTGTGAAAAAGTGATTGCCCCCTAAACCTAATAACTGGTTGAGCCACCCTTAGCAGCAACAACTGCAACCAAGCGTTTGCGATAACGTGCAATGAGGCTTTTACAGCGTCCTGGAGGAATTTTGGCCCACTCATCTTTGCAGAATTGTCCTAATTCAGTTACATTAGAGGGTTTTCGAGTATGAACGGCCTTTTTAAGGTCATACCACAACATCTCAATAGGATTCAGGTCAGGACTTTGGCTAGGCCACTCCAAAGTCTTCATTTTGTTTTTCTTCAGCCATTCGGTGGTGGACTTGCTGGTGTGTTTAGGATCATTGTCCTGCTGCAGAACCCAAATTCGTTTCAGCTTGAGTACACGAACAGATGGTCGGACATTCTCCTTCAGGATCTCTTGGTAGACAGCAGAATTCATAGTTCCTTTTATCACGGCAAGTCTTCCATGTCCTGAAGCAGCAAAACAGCCCCAGACCATCACACTACCACCACCATATTTTACTTTTGGTATAATGTTCTTTTTCTGAAATGCAGTGTTCCTTCTACGCCAGATATACTTGGACACACACCTTCCAAAGAGTTCCACTTTTGTCTCATCGGTCCACAGAATGTTGTCCCAAAAGTCTTGGGGATCATCAAGATGTGTTGTGGAGAAATTGAGACGAGCTTTGATGTTCTTTTTGCTCAGCAGTGGTTTTCTCCTTGGAACTCTGCCATGCAGGCCGTCTTTTCCTGATGGTGGAGGCATGAACGCTGACCTTAACTGAGGCAAGTGAGGCCTGCAGTTCCTTGGACGTTGTTGTGGGGTCTTTTGTGACCTCTTGGATGAGTCGTCGCTGCGCTCTTGGGGTAATTTTGGGCGGCCGGCCACTCCTGGGAAGGTTCACCACTGTTCCATGTCTTTGCCATTTGTGGATAATGGCTCTCACTGTGGTTCGCTGGATTCCCAAAGCTTTGGAAATGGCTTTATAACCCTTTCCAGACTGATAGATCTCAATTACTTTCTTTCTCAATTGTTCCTGAATTTCTTTGGGTCTCGGCATGATGTGTAGCTGTTAAGGATCTTCTGGTGGACCTTACTGTGTCAAGCAGCTCCTATTTAAGTGATGCCTTGATTGTGAACAGGTGTGGCAATAATCAGGCCTGGGTGTGGCTAGAGAAATTGAATTCAGGTGTGGACAACCACAGTTATAGTATGTTTTAACAAGGGGGGGCAATCACTTTTTCACACAGGGCCATGATGGTTTGGATTTTTTTTCACCTTTAATAATAAACACCTTCATTTACAAATTGCATTTTGTGTTTACTTGTGTTGTCCTTGACTATTGTTTAAATTGGTTTGATGTTCCGAAACACTTAAGTGTGACAAACATGCAAAGGAACAGGAAATGAGGAAGGGGGCAAACACTTTTTCACACCACTGTATGTATGTATATATATATATATATATATATATATATATATATATATATATATATATGGAACAAAGTCTTTACCAAGTAATTATAGACCCGTTAGTTTAACTTCTATAGTTGGGAAGATACTGGAGGGATTAATAAAAGACCACATAGACGAGTTCTTGCAGGAAAAAAATATTTTGAGCAACAGACAGCATGGATTCATGAAAGACAGGAGTTGTCAGACAAACCTGATTTCTTTTTATGAGGTGGTAAGTAAAACCTTGGACAGAGGGGTGGCGGTGGACGTGATATATTTGGATTTTGCAAAAGCGTTCGATACAGTTCCGCACACACGGCTCATGTGTAAGGTAAAGTCTACAGGTTTGGAAACATCAGTTTGTAGATGGATAGAAAACTGGCTTAATGACAGAATTCAGAGAGTAGTGGTTAATGATTCTTACTCTGAATGGTCTAAGGTTATGAGTGGTGTACCCCAAGGTTCAGTGCTGGGACCCTTGCTTTTTTAATATCTTTATAAATGATATTGGGTCTGGGATCAAGAGTAACATTTCCGTCTTTGCAGATGACACCAAGCTATGCAGTGCAATAACGTCCTTACAGGATGTCACCAATTTACAAGCCGACCTGGATGCTCTGTCTAATTGGGCGACTATGTGGCAGATGAGGTTTAATGTTGAGAAATGTAAGGTTATGCACTTGGGGGCTAAGAATATGCATGCATCATACACACTAGGGGGAGTACAACTGGGGGAATCCATAGTGGAGAAGGATCTGGGGGTTTTGGTAGATCATAAGCTCAATAATAGCTGCGGTTTCCAAAGCGAGCAAAGTCCTTTCCTGTATTAAGAGAGGTATGGACTCCAGAGAGAGAGACATAATTTTGCCCCTGTTCAAATCATTAGTAAGACCTCATCTGGAATATGCCGTTCAGTTTTGGGCACCAGTTCTCAAAAAGGATATCAGGGAACTGGAGAAAGTGCAGAGAAGGGCAACCAAACTGATAAGAGGCATGGAGGAACTCAGCTATGAGGAAAGATTAGAGGAACTGAATTTATTCTCTCTTGATAAGAGGAGATTAAGGGGGGATATGATCAACATGTACAAATATATAAGGGGTCCATATAGGGAACTTGGTGTCGAGTTATTCACTTTACAGTCAACAATGAGGACAAGGGGGCACTCTTTACGTCTAGAGGAGAAGAGATTTCATCTCCAAATACGGAAAGGTTTCTTCACAGTAAGAGCTGTGAAAATGTGGAATAGACTCCCTGCAGAGGTGGTTATGGCCAGCTCAGTAGATTGCTTTAAGAAAGGCCTGGATTATTTCCTAAGTGTACGTAATATAACTGGGTACTAAAATTTATAGGTAAAGTTGATCCGGGGAAAATCCGATTGCCTCTCGGGGGATCAGGAAGGAATTTTTTCCCCTGCTTTAGCAAATTGGATCATGCTCTGCTGGGGTTTTTTGCCTTCCTCTGGATCAACTGTGGGTATAGAATTGGGTATATAGGCTGGTATATTTATTATATATATATATATATATATATATATATATATATATATATATATATATTTTTTTTTGGTTGAACTGGATGGACTTGTGTCTTTTTTCAACCTGACTAACTATGTAACTATGTAACTATATATATATATATATATATATATATATATATATGTAACCTCAAAGTAGAATAGTAGAACTATTATCAAGCAGACAGTCACATTTCCAAGGGTATATAGCTCTTTAACCGAAAAGCTACATTATGATTGTCCCAGGCACACTTACTTGGTGATAAATGTCCCAGGCCCGTTCCTCTCAGGGTGAAGTTCTGACTTTAGGTTGGTTAGAATGATGGACACCAGTCACATTGCTTTGGGTTTTGAAAGTTTTCTTGCCCATGTGCATGAAGAGCGGGGAAGGGGGCTGAAGGGAGCACAGGATACCTGCACCTTTCCACCAAGTCTCTGGTCTCCTTGCTAGTCTCTCTGGCTTTCTGGTCCCCATTTTCACTAGGATATATTGGCCGGATACTGAATCTTTAGGATGGCTCCTTGACAGGTTCTTAGACATTGAGGTTCAAGGCAGAACTGCACTTGTAGGAAGCACCAAAGCAGGTATTGGGCTGCAGTACATCTGCCGATCTGAAGGTGGCATGTTGCCATTTCTTCAGACTGGCAGGAGACTATTGAGGACTAAATTGCCCCCTGCTATGAGCTCCAGGTGACCATCTTGGGGAAGAAAACATCTCTTACTGCATGCCAACATTTTGGGTGGTTTGAGCAGCCGTCTTGACGCAGAAGTGCTTAAATAGCATGTCCGTCAACTTGTGAGAGCATATTAGGGACAAAGTTCCACTGGATAGGGAGAGAGAATAGGAGCAGTAATAGGGAGAGGTACTCGATGAAGGAAAATGTGTAGGTTTTCCCTTTTAAGGTGTCTCTTTAGCCAGATTCCTGGAACTGAAAGTGACCCAGTTATCATATACCTCCTTCAAGGGAAGTGCGACTCAGGCATTGTATGGTCTATAAGCTCATGTTATATCATTGTCGAAAAAGTGCATTGCTGATAAGCATTATTGTCATAAAAACAGTGCCGCACAGTATCAGCAATGAATGATAAAAAGTCCAGGTAATATATATAATCCAGAGCCCAAAAGCAGACTATCATATACCGGTAGGCAAAAATTCCTTGGGTGAAAGAACTTCTGGGACACCAAATCTTCACATGAATGAGCCCATCACCAGCACACAGATTGCTCGCTCACCTCAGTAGTTGGACCCCTGAACTAACAGAAAGGTCTTAATGAAGGACTTTACAAGCTTCTTCCCCCCCCCCAAGGACTTGTCAAGCTGCACCCTGGAGGGGCTGCCCAATGGAGAACGTTACAAGCCAGCCCGTGGAGGACTTTTTCAAGCTGGCCCATGGGGGATCTTACAAGCTGGCCCATTGAGGACTTTATAAGCTGGATGGAGGACCTTACAAGCTGGCCTAAGGGGGATTTTACAAGTTGACCCATGGAGGACTTTACAAGCGGGCCAATTTAGGACTTTACAAGCTAACCAATAGAGGACTTTACAATCTAGCCCATTGGGGAGTTTACAAGGTTGCCCATGGAGGAGTTTACAAGGTGGCCCATGGAGGAGTTTACAAGGTGGCCCATGCAGGACTTTACAAGCTGGCCCATGTAGGACTTTACAAGCTGGCCCATGAAGGACTTTACAAGCTAACCAATGGAGGAATTTACAAGGTGGCCCATTGGGGAGTTTACAAGGTGGCCCATGCAGGACTTTACAAGCTGGCCCATGTAGGACTTTACAAGCTGGCCCATGCAGGACTTTACAAGCTGACCCATGGAGAGCTTTACAAGCTAATCCATGGAGGACTTTACAAGCCAACCAATGGATGACTTTACAAGCTGTCCATTTAGGACTTTACAAGCTAACCAATAGAGGACTTTACAATCTAGCCCATTGGGGAGTTTACAAGGTAGCTCATGGAGAAGTTTACAAGCTGGCCCATGCAGGACTTTACAAGCTGGCCCATGCAGGACTTTACAAGCTGGTCCATTTAGGACTTTACAAGCTAACCAGTGGAGGACTTTACAAGCAAACCAATGGAGGACTTTACAAGGTGGCCCATTGGGGAGTTTACAAGGTGGCCCATGCAGGACTTTACAAGCTGGCTCATGCAGGACTTTACAAGCTGACCCATGGAGGACTTTACAAGCTAGTCCATGGAGGACTTTACAAGCTGCCCAATGGATGACTTTACAAGCTGCCCAATTGATGACTTTACAAGCTAACCAATGGAAGATTTTACAAGCTGGCCCATGCAGGACTTTACAAGCTGGCCCATGCAGGACTTTACAAGCTGGCCCATGGAGTTTACCAACTGAACTATGGGGGACTTTACAAACTGCACTATACTGGACTTTACAAACTACACTATCAAAGATTTTGGTTTGTTTGACTATTTATACCCAAATTCAAACTTAAAACCTAAACTTAAGCCACTAAAAACATTGTATTTTGCTTCGGTTGATGCAGCAAAAGGGTTAGCACATCTGTCATACATTTGATGCTGTTTGTCCCTTCTAGAGCTCTCCTGTCAGGTTCCTGGTGACCATGCCATTAGTGTCCTTGTTCAGGCACTTGGGTTATAGGGTGACAACACTCAGCTCCTGTCGTACAATTGTTTTTTTTTGTGTTGTCACCCCATTCACACAGGCTTTTCCTAGAGATGTATTTCTACAGTCTTCTAGTGACATAGGGGGTAAGAGGTACCAGCATGCAGTGGGGGAGACAGGCTTCCAACACTCTCAGAAGTGTCAAAAACCGAAAAGGTTGACAGAGGCTGTAGGGCTAAAAGGCAGAAGATGCGGGCCACCGGAAAGATGTATAAACGACCTTTCATTTTACAAGGAAACTGCATTTTTATTTGTGTAGAGACCGGAAAGGGTCTCTTTAAGTCACCTTTATAAGCATCGGAATAAAATCAATATGAAATCCACAGATACAAAAACGGGAAATGAGTACAGCCTTCTAAACTTGTCTAGCTAGAGGTAATAGATGATTGGGGAAAGATATGTGAGCAATGCAGGGGGCAGCAGGGAGTTCTGGTGACATCATGGGTGACACCGCTGTGGTGAGAAAGTGGTGAGGAATGTCCATATTTATCTCCAGGCGAAGGTGGCGGTATGTTGTCTGTGGAATTCCTGAGATTACTGTCCTCAAGGAAAGTTGACACCACACCCTGAACCTGTGCAAGATAGACTGCAACAATGAGGAAGAACTACAAGAGAAGGCAACACAACACAGCTAATAATAATCCAGTGTACCAATGTAGGCTATAATGTGCCACCGCTCCATCATCGTTTGTCCCTGTGAGCAGAATCAAGCCCTAAATAGACATAAAACCAATGACTTAAATGTCATACACTAAATGCATTGATGGCATTTCAGAAGCCATTCTCAGTATTTCTAAATTTGCAGCTTCCATCAACCACTTGAATACCGGCCTGGATGCACCTCTTCATTATAAGCTAGTTTTCAGTGCTGTGATATCTGACTGACAATTACTCATGCAATACTGTACCCAAATGAAGTAATAAATAATTAAATATATATATAAGTGGTGGTGCGTCCATAGAGGGTGCAGAAGCGCCACCCCCTCTCTCCTGCACCGCTCTATCACCAATAGATAAATTCATGCATTGCATGAATCTATCTATTGTAACCGCTGCCGCCTCCTATTCAGGTGTCCGTCCCCTTGTCGGGTGCCAGGCAAGAGAATTACAGCGGCGGGGTGTTTTTGGAAGCGCCTGATTAGAACTGTCGGCTTTAATAGGCATCCTGATTACAGCCGTGGGTTCTGATAGGCTTCCAAATTGGTAAACAGCGGGCACAATGCTTTGCGTTCACTGTTTACTCAGTGTTGTGTTAGAGAAGCAAATACATCGATTCCCTAACACTGACCCGCCTCTCAGCCAATCAGGTTGCCGTGTCTGTGTTACCTGTCACCTGATTGGCTGAAATCACAGGCGCTGTGATTGGACACCTACCAGGTGTCCAATCATTGCAGAAGACGAGAGGAGGAGCAGGCATGAGAAGACATCGGGGTCAGGATGAAATGGAGGACACTGGATACCGCTCGCTGTCTGCTGCCGTCACCCGCTGCCCACCCAAGACAAGGTAAGTACCAGGCAGACGGCGGGCGGGGGCACAGTGGCAGCACTTGGGGCACAGTGGCAGCACTTGGGGCGCATTGGCAACATTTGAGGCACAGTGGCAGCATTTAATGGGCACAGTGGCAGCATTTAATGGGCACAGTGGCAACATTTGGGCACAGTGGCAGCATTCGATGGGAACAGTGGTAGCATTAAATGGGCACAGTGGCAACATTTGGGGCACAGTGGCAGCATTCGATGGGAACAGTGGCAGCATTTGGGGCACAGTGGCAGCATTTAGGGTACAGTGGCAGCATTTAATGGGCACAGTGGCAGCATTTGGGGCACAGTGACAGCGTTCAATGGGAACAGTGGCAGCATTTGGGGCACAGAGGCAGCGCTTGATGGGTAAAGTGGCTGAGTTTGATGGGCACAGTGACAGAATTTGATGGCACAGTGGCAGCTTTTGATGGCACAGTGGCAGCGTTTGATGGGCAAAGTGGCAGTGTTTGATGGGCACAGTGACAGAGTTTGATGGCACAGTGACTGCGTTTGATGGCACAGTGAGGCTGCAATTGATGGGGGTTTTTTTCAGAATTTTTCAGTTTGTTTGCACCCTCCCCAAAAATTTTGAGCACCAGCCGCCACTGATATATATATATATATATATATATATATGCAGGGGTCAAGTCCTGGGGAAAAAAGAGTGGGAACTCCCCCCCAAGATTCACTCCCCCACCAAAAAATAAATAAAAAATGATACACTCATATGCATATATATTTCACAGAAAATACAGTGCAACATTTATTGTAAAGTGCCAGTTTACAAAAACAAAATAAGTTAACTTGTCAAACTAACAGAATAATCACCACAAGAACGAAGGGGGACAGCAGAACGGAGGGGGACATGGAGGAAAACTGGAGAGGGACAGCAGCAGAACGGAGGGGGGCAGTAGCAGAACGGAGGGGGAGTAGAGGACAGCAGCAGAATGGAGGGGGAGTGGGGGAGACAGTAGCAGAATGGAGGGGGAGTGGGGGAGACAGTAGCAGAATGGAGGTGGAGTGGGGGAGACAGTAGCAGAATGGAGGGGGAGTGGAGGACAGCAGCAGAACAGAGGGGGAGTGGGGGACAGCAGCAGAATGGAGGGGGAACATGCTCACTGACTGGCAGGCGGCAAACTCGCGGTGGACCTCTTGGGCGGGGGGACTTGGAGGCTCAGCTCAGGAGAGGAGAAGTTGAACTGGATAAGTCTGGCAGATCAGAGTTGGGCTGCACTGCTGGCAATGTGCTAGAGCGGCTGTGGGAGTCGTCAGCGGCGGCCCTGGGACTGTCTGGCACTGACTGGGCAGTGGGCACAGGCTGGATCCTTACCAGCAGTAAGTGTGGCTCTGTCTGCTGTGGTGTCTGTGGCTGGCTGCTCTCTCTCGGAGGCGCTGCTCAGCCTTGCAACCAGCATATGCAGGACGCAGCTGCTAATGGGAACTGAGTTCCTGTTGTGGAGAAAGTACAGGAACTCCGTTCCCATGCGTTCCCCGCAGGACTTGAGCCCTGTATATATATATATATATATATATATATATATATATATATATATATATATATATATATATATATATATATCCAAAAAATCTATCCACTATCTCAGCACCATAGATATATCCGGTTTCATAAAATGTATAGAGCTTCCACAGTTCCAAGATGTCAGCACTGTATACCACTGATAAAACAGCTGCCCCTTAAAATGAATACACATAAAACATCAAAAAGAGATAATAATAATAAAAAAGTACACAGGGCGTGACCTTACGACGACCAGACCTGATGAGTGCGTTCCACTATGCTTCCCATAGAGCGTGAGTTGCACCATTTCCTGGGTTGTGAGGAACGCTCGTCTATTTGCCTAAATAGTTTGAGGCTGTTTGACCCATGACTTTGTATGGAAACATTTAGTTAATAAACTGAGAGAGAAACCAGAATTAACACTATTGGAACTTTGTTCTGCCCGAGAACAGGTGGAGATCTTATAATATGCCGTGACACCGAGGATAGCTGTGGTTTACTCACCTATGCCTGAGATATCCATCCCTCTGGTGAGTGTAAACCCCGAAGGGGAGTGTGACGCACGGACTTTGGTGTGGTGTTGTTTAATTTGGTAACATAGCAAGATCACTATCTGAGGTTTCTGGGACTTTCCACACCACATCTGTCAACTGCTTATTCCTTGTGTGTGATATACACATGAAAGCTGATCATATCACAGCTGATCATATCACAGCTGATCATATCAAAGCAGATTATTATTATCTCTTTTTGATATATATATATATATATATATATATATATATATATATATATATATATATATATATATATATATATATATATATATGTATACAGTGCCCTTGAAAAGTATTCATACCCCTTGAAACGTACCACATTTTGTCATGTGACAATCCAAAAATTTATGTGATAGACCAACACAAAGTGGCAAATAATTGAAGTGAAAATGATAAATGGTTTTCAAAATGTTTTACAAATAAATATGTAAAAAGTGTGGGGGGTACATTTGTATGGCGCCCCCCGGAGTCAATACTTAGTAGAACCGCCTTTTTCTGCAAAAATATTAGTATCAGTATTTTTGGGGATGTCTCTACCAGCTTTGCACGTGTAGAGCAGCAATTTTCAAGTCTTGCCACAGATTCTCAATTGGATTTAGGTCTGAACTTTGACTGGGCCATTCTTTTTTTTTTTTTTTTTTTTTTTTTGCACACATCAGCGAATTTCTCTAATGAGACATAAATCAACTTTCCGTTCAATATTGTCTCCTCATATATTCACATCATTGTGGCATAATATATATTTTTTCCCATTATCGTCAGAAAATATAAATAGAGAATTCTTTTTTTTAATAGAAATATACAAATCATTTATTCCTCATAACTCTTTATTATTTTTCCCCATCCCCTCCCACCCCCCCCCCCCACCCAATTCCCTAATTATCTGTCAGGGTTTTTTCTTCCTCCTTTTATTCCTCCTCTCATATGGATTATGGTCTTAAGTATTCTACATAGCTCCAGTTTTTTTTTAAATCCCTCCAGCATTTCCATTTTATTTCTACAACTTCTCTTTCCGTATCCTCTCCACCAATTAGTTTTTCCATCTTATATGTCGCTTCGACCGCATCTACCCACTCCCACATCGATGGGGTTTCCTTTTCCTGCCAGTTTTTAGGGATTAATTTTTTCGCTGCATTAAGAAGGTGTGGGATTATGGTTTCTTGATATTGTTTTATATTACTCTTTGTAGCATGGAACAATATAATCCAGGGATCTATTTTCAACTTTATTTTAGTTATTTCTCTTATTTTTTGTAAGATCTTCCCCCAGTAAGTTTTAATTTTTGGGCATGTCCACCATAAATGTGCCATTGTGCCTTTGGTTTTACAACCTCGCCAGCATTCCGCCGATCTTCCCTGCTGGAATTTTGCCATCTTATCTGGAGTATAATACCATCTGGTAAGGCATTTTTAGTTCATCTCAGCTGTTTTACTATCTATTGCCGAACTATGTGTTAATCTCATTATTTTACTTATTGTGTCCTGGTCACATTGTGTACCTAGTTCATTTTCCCATTTTCTAATATATGGCGGGACCTCCAGCTCTCCCAACGTCATCAACAGTCCGTACATCCTTGAAATAATTCCTTTCGGATTATTGGTTGCGCAGAGTCGCTCCAGCTGCGTCAGCTCATTATCCGATCTTACTGGTTGTGGTAAACTGCCAATAAAATGGGTTAGCTGGAGGTAACGCCACCCATCCATAAACATTAAATCCTTATGCTCCAATTCACCTCGTGTTATAAGTTTACCTCCTTTCATAATGTCTTTTATTTGTGTATTTTCATTTTTTATCCAATTGCCACCTATTTCTTTTTTCCCCGGTGGAAATAGTTCATTCTCTTTCAATGCAATAAGCGGTGAGTTATAGTGTCCATTTAATTTTTTATAAACCTCATCCCAGACTTTTAGTGCTATCCGTGTCATCTCATTTGTGCTCCCTTCTAAATCCCTATATTTTGGAGGATTCCACACTATTTTTCCTAAATGTGTCCCACTAGTGATGGACGAACGTTTCGCCCGGCGGTCGTTTCGCGGCGAATTTCCGACTTTCGCCGTCCGCGGGTTCGAACGCCTTTTTCCGTCGTTCGCCCCGGCGGACTTACGTGTTTAATGTATACAAGAACTTTAACCTTTCGTGACACGTTTATCATGTGTTACAGGACAACCAATTGAGACATGACAGCTCATGGACACTTGGACATTCCCCCTAACCTATAAATACACCCGATCCGGTGGCCATTTTACATTCTTTCTTCTGTCACTGTAGGGAAAGGATCCTGTGTGGAGTAGGGACAGAGAAAACGCTAGCTATTTGGTACACAAAAGTTCTTTTCAGGACTGGTATAGGTGTTAGGTCAGCAGCCTGAGTTTCTTTTGTCAGTTTAGATAAAGGGACAGAGCGCTGTATGCTGCTATTTTAGGGACAGCTCAGCCAGATTAGTCTTTCTTCATCATCATCATCATCATCATCATTAGCTGTTACTATCAGGTCCACAAAAGAGCTGTTCCAGCTAATCGTTCCAGCCTACTCTTTTTTGCCAATTTGTATAGGGACAGGCAGGAAGCAGTGTGTCAGGCAGTGAGGATAATTTTAAAGACTTGCTGTTACTATTAGTTCCACAAAGGTTCTTTTCAGGACTGGTATCAGTGGTACGGTAATAGGCTTGTACACGTATAATATTCTTTCTTCCAAATATAGAAAGAATATTATACTTGACTGCTGCCCTTCTGCTGCAGTCTGCTAATCATTCACAACTCACTTGTTCCACAAAGCTCTTTATCAGGACTGGTAACTTGGTCTGTCTAGGGTGCTACGGTACATAGGCTTGGGTGCGGTACAGTCTGCTGTTCTGTAAGGACCGCTATCGGTCCACAATACATAGGGTTGCCGTGCACTACTGCTGACCGCTGCCCTATACTGCAGCAGTCCTTCAGCGGTATAGGGACTGACGCACAGTCTGCTAAACACTAATACACAACCTGCTTGGTCCACAAAAGTTCTTATAAGGACTGGTAACTTGGTATAGGGTGCTACGGTACATAGGCCTGAGTGCGTTACAGTCTGCTGTTCTGTAAGGACCGCTATCGGTCCACAATACATAGGGTTGACGTGCACTACTGCTGACCGCTGCCCTATACTGCAGCAGTCCTTCAGCGGTATAGGGACTGACGCACAGTCTGCTAAACACTAACACACAACCTGCTTGGTCCACAAAAGTTCTTATAAGGACTGGTAACTTGGTATAGGGTGCTACGGTACATAGGCCTGAGTGCAGTACAGTCTGCTGTTCTGTAAGGACTGCTATCGGTCCACAATACATAGGGTTGCCGTGCACTACTGCTGACCGCTGCCCTATACTGCAGCAGTCCTTCAGCGGTATAGGGACTGACGCACAGTCTGCTAAACACTAATACACAACCTGCTTGGTCCACAAAAGTTCTTATAAGGACTGGTAACTTGGTATAGGGTGCTACGGTACATAGGCCTGAGTGCAGTACAGTCTGCTGTTCTGTAAGGACCGCTATCGGTCCACAATACATAGGGTTGCCGTGCACTACTGCTGACCGCTGCCCTATACTGCAGCAGTCCTTCATTGGTATAGGGACTGACGTACAGTCTGCTAATCACTAACACACAACCTGCTTGGTCCACAAAAGTTCTTATAAGGACTGGTAACTTGGTATAGGGTGCTACGGTACATAGGCCTGAGTGCAGTACAGTCTGCTGTTCTGTAAGGACTGCTATCGGTCCACAATACATAGGGTTGCCGTGCACTACTGCTGACCGCTGCCCTATACTGCAGCAGTCCTTCAGCGGTATAGGGACTGACGCACAGTCTGCTAAACACTAATACACAACCTGCTTGGTCCACAAAAGTTCTTATAAGGACTGGTAACTTGGTATAGGGTGCTACGGTACATAGGCCTGAGTGCAGTACAGTCTGCTGTTCTGTAAGGACCGCTATCGGTCCACAATACATAGGGTTGCCGTGCACTACTGCTGACCGCTGCCCTATACTGCAGCAGTCCTTCATTGGTATAGGGACTGACGTACAGTCTGCTAATCACTAACACACAACCTGCTTGGTCCACAAAAGTTCTTATAAGGACTGGTAACTTGGTATAGGGTGCTACGGTACATAGGCCTGAGTGCAGTACAGTCTGCTGTTCTGTAAGGACTGCTATCGGTCCACAATACATAGGGTTGCCGTGCACTACTGCTGACCGCTGCCCTATACTGCAGCAGTCCTTCAGCGGTATAGGGACTGACGCACAGTCTGCTAAACACTAATACACAACCTGCTTGGTCCACAAAAGTTCTTATAAGGACTGGTAACTTGGTATAGGGTGCTACGGTACATAGGCCTGAGTGCAGTACAGTCTGCTGTTCTGTAAGGACCGCTATCGGTCCACAATACATAGGGTTGCCGTGCACTACTGCTGACCGCTGCCCTATACTGCAGCAGTCCTTCATTGGTATAGGGACTGACGCACAGTCTGCTAAACACTAATACACAACCTGCTTGGTCCACAAAAGTTCTTATAAGGACTGGTAACTTGGTATAGGGTGCTACGGTACATAGGCCTGAGTGCAGTACAGTCTGCTGTTCTGTAAGGACCGCTATCGGTCCACAATACATAGGGTTGCCGTGCACTACTGCTGACCGCTGCCCTATACTGCAGCAGTCCTTCATTGGTATAGGGACTGACGTACAGTCTGCTAATCACTAACACACAACCTGCTTGGTCCACAAAAGTTCTTATAAGGACTGGTAACTTGGTATAGGGTGCTACGGTACATAGGCCTGAGTGCAGTACAGTCTGCTGTTCTGTAAGGACTGCTATCGGTCCACAATACATAGGGTTGCCGTGCACTACTGCTGACCGCTGCCCTATACTGCAGCAGTCCTTCAGCGGTATAGGGACTGACGCACAGTCTGCTAAACACTAATACACAACCTGCTTGGTCCACAAAAGTTCTTATAAGGACTGGTAACTTGGTATAGGGTGCTACGGTACATAGGCCTGAGTGCAGTACAGTCTGCTGTTCTGTAAGGACTGCTATCGGTCCACAATACATAGGGTTGCCGTGCACTACTGCTGACCGCTGCCCTATACTGCAGCAGTCCTTCAGCGGTATAGGGACTGACGCACAGTCTGCTAAACACTAATACACAACCTGCTTGGTCCACAAAAGTTCTTATAAGGACTGGTAACTTGGTATAGGGTGCTACGGTACATAGGCCTGAGTGCAGTACAGTCTGCTGTTCTGTAAGGACCGCTATCGGTCCACAATACATAGGGTTGCCGTGCACTACTGCTGACCGCTGCCCTATACTGCAGCAGTCCTTCATTGGTATAGGGACTGACGTACAGTCTGCTAATCACTAACACACAACCTGCTTGGTCCACAAAAGTTCTTATAAGGACTGGTAACTTGGTATAGGGTGCTACGGTACATAGGCCTGAGTGCGTTACAGTCTGCTGTTCTGTAAGGACCGCTATCGGTCCACAATACATAGGGTTGCCGTGCACTACTGCTGACCGCTGCCCTATACTGCAGCAGTCCTTCAGCGGTATAGGGACTGACGCACAGTCTGCTAAACACTAACACACAACCTGCTTGGTCCACAAAAGTTTTTATAAGGACTGGTAACTTGGTATAGGGTGCTACGGTACATAGGCCTGAGTGCAGTACAGTCTGCTGTTCTGTAAGGACCGCTATCGGTCCACAATACATAGGGTTGACGTGCACTACTGCTGACCGCTGCCCTATACTGCAGCAGTCCTTCAGCGGTATAGGGACTAAGAGTTTTGTCACAGGGTGATTTAAAAAATGACAGGCAGAGGAAGAGGCAGGCCCTTCCGCAGGGGTGGTAGGGGTAGGGCAGGAGCAACAGCCTTGAGCCAAAGTGGGAAGTTGCAGAAGGTGCGTTCAATTACTTTAAAGGACGCACCAGACTTGGTTGAGTGGCTCACTCAGCCTTATTCTTCTGCACCCTCCTCATCCTCTCGATCTGCACCCTCTTCTTCACTCTCTGCTATGTGCACCCCCAAAGACACTACCACCAACAACACCACCACCACCACATACCTTCCGCTTGAGTGCAAATGGGGGCCTTCATGCTCCAGTGTTTTAATAGGGACCCCCGTATAAAAAGCATGAGGGTCAAGGACCAGTACTGGGTGGCAACGTACTTAGATCCCCGGTACAAACACAAAATGGCGGAAATGTTACCGCCGTCGCAGAGGGCTGTCAGAATGCAGCACTTCCAGGCCTTGCTTCGAGAAATGCTGCATTCTGCTTTTGCGTGCGCTGGCAGAGGAGCAATTCCCACTCCCAGAGAAGGATTTGCGGGTACCAATCCAACAGCGCCTGCAAGAAGAGGCCGGTTTGAAGATGTGTTGGTGACTTCGGATATGAGGTCATTCTTTCAGCCGACCCATCGACAGGTGTCATCCGGATCCAGCATCAGGGAACGCCTAGACCGTCAGGTGTCCGACTACATTGGGTTAACGGCCGATGTGGACGCTCTGAGGAGTGATGAACCCCTAGACTACTGGGTGGGCAGGCTTGACCTCTGGCCAGAGCTTGCCCAATTTGCAATCGAACTGTTGGCTTGCCCCTCATCCAGTGTCCTGTCCGAAAGGACGTTCAGCGCAGCAGGGGGGATTGTGACCGATAAGCGTACTCGCCTAGCTCACGACAGTGTTAACTACCTCACATTTCTAAAAATGAATGAGGCATGGATCTCGGAGGAATTCAACACATGTGATCAGTAGACCATGTATATGTCTATAAACAATTTTTGGAATCAAGCACACAGACCTTCTTAATTCATTTGGCTCACTTCCCTGACCCAAAAAAGCACACCGTACTATATGCCCCTACCCTCCTCTTTGAAGAGGTTGAGCGGTGTCATATTTCTACTGGGGCTGCTTATTATGAGGGGTTCCCACCATCCCTGTGCTGTGCTGACTTCCTCCTGGGTGTTCTTATTATGAGGGGCTCCCACCATCCCTGTGCTGTGCTGACTTCCTCCTGGGGGTTCTTATTATGAGGGGATCACACCATCCCTGTGCTGTGCTGACTTCCTCCTGGGGCTGCTTACGGTGCTGCTGTCAGCGCTGTATGTCACGGAGCTGCTGTCAGCGCTGTATGTCACGGAGCTGCTGTCAGCGCTGTATGTCACGGAGCTGCTGTCAGCGCTGTATGTCACGGAGCTGCTGTCAGCGCTGTATGTCACGGAGCTGCTGTCAGCGCTGTATGTCACGGAGCTGCTGTCAGCGCTGTATGTCACGGAGCTGCTGTCAGCGCTGTATGTCACGGAGCTGCTGTCAGCGCTGTATGTCACGGTGCTGCTGTCAGCGCTGTATGTCACGGAGCTGCTGTCAGCGCTGTATGTCACGGAGCTGCTGTCAGTGCTGTATGTCACGGAGCTGCTGTCAGCGCTGTATGTCACGGAGCTGCTGTCAGCGCTGTATGTCACGGTGCTGCTGTCAGCGCTGTATGTCACGGAGCTGCTGTCAGCGCTGTATGTCACGGAGCTGCTGTCAGTGCTGTATGTCACGGAGCTGCTGTCAGCGCTGTATGTCACGGAGCTGCTGTCAGCGCTGTATGTCACGGAGCTGCTGTCAGCGCTGTATGTCACGGTGCTGCTGTCAGCGCTGTATGTCACGGAGCTGCTGTCAGCGCTGTATGTCACGGAGCTGCTGTCAGCGCTGTATGTCACGGAGCTGCTGTCAGCGCTGTATGTCACGGAGCTGCTGTCAGCGCTGTATGTCACGGAGCTGCTGTCAGCGCTGTATGTCACGGTGCTGATGTCAGTGCTCTGTATTACGGTGCTGCTGTCAGTGCTCTGTATCTCCTGCACCCTCTTGTTTGCCTACCCTGGTCCCTGACCTTCCCTCTCCTCCATTGCCTTCATTAGCTCCATAGTCCTGAATTGTCAGAACAATTTCCCAAATAAAAAAAAAATGCTTGTAGTTATCGATCCCAAATTCACCTCATACATGTATTATGCTATTGTCCAGGTGGTGGGACTACGTGCTACCCCCTAATAATTACCCCGTGGCCGCAAATTCGACCTAAAGGTTTGCGAAATTCGCCTCCCATTGAAGTCAATGGAGCCCGCGGCGAACGGTCGTTTTCGCGAACGTTTGTGTCCGTTCGCGTTTCGCGTTCGCGAAACGTCCCGTCGGAAGTTCGTCCATCACTATGTCCCACTATATTTAAATTCAGTTAAGTTAACCCACCTTTTCTCTTTACCTTTCTCTCGCACCCAATCTACAATTCTGGACAACACTATTGCCTTATAATAACTCAACAGGTCAGGGACAGCTAGTCCTCCTCGCTTCTTCTCCTGTTTTAATACTGAAAAGGAGATCCTGGATTTTCTATTTTTCCATATAAATTTGAGCAATAATGATTTTAACTTTGAGAAATAGCCAGCAGGGATTTCGATCGGCATCATCTGGAATTTATATAGAATCTTAGGGAGAATAACCATCTTCAGTGTGTGTATTCGCCCCAGCCAAGAAAGTGGTCTTTTGGAAAGTCGTTTAAGTTCATTTTTAATTTCGTTTAATAGTGGGATGTAATTTAATTGGTGCATTTTTTTGAACGAATTGGCCAGTTTTATTCCTAAATATTTCAAATTTCCTCTCCATGTAAATTTACATTCATTTTGGATCTGCTGTATCTCTTGTTTCCTAAGATTAATATTCAATATCTCGGATTTTGTTTGATTTATTTTAAAGTTCGACATTTCGCCGTAATGTTCTAGAGCTTTATTCAGTTTGGGTAGAGTATCCCTAGGGTTACTTATGTAAAACAATACGTCGTCTGCAAAAGCTGCAAGTTTATGTGTTTCTTTTCCCACTTTAATTCCTGTAATTCCAGGGTTATTTCGAATCGTGGAGAGGAGAGGCTCTAACGATAGTATAAATAAAAGGGGCGATAATGGGCAACCCTGTCTAGTCCCATTTTCCATCTCGAAAGGGAAGGAAGATGTCCCGTTAATCTTTATGGTTGCTGTCGGGTGGAAATAGAGTGTTTTAATCCACTGGATCATTCTTGAGCCTATGCCCATTTTTTCCAGTGTTAAAAACATAAACCCCCAGTCTACCCTGTCGAAGGCTTTTTGAGCGTCCGTCGACAGTAGTAAGACCGGGGCATCTAGTTCCTCCCTTTGAGTTATCAACAGGAGGGTTCTTACCCCATTATCTTTACCTTACCTCCCTGTTACAAACCCGACTTGGTCCGGGTGGACCAGATGGTTTATCAAAGTTTTCAGTCTACCTGCTAGTATTTTAGCAAATAACTTAGTATCTACATTTAGTAATGATATAGGTCGGTAGCTAGAGCAGATCGTCTTGTCCTTTCCTTCTTTTTGGATCACAGTTATTGAAGCAGTTAATGCATCTTTACTCATTTCATAGTTTAGCCCTAGGCCATTCATATATTTACACAATCTCGGGGTCAAGATATCTTTAAACTTTTTATAGTAATTTATTGTGAATCCATCGGGTCCGGGGCTTTTCCCTGGGGCTGAGTCTTTTAAGGCTTTATTTATTTCCTCCTCCGTGATGGGGCTTTCTAGATTTTCTTTTTCATTTTCAGTAATCTTAGGCAAACCTGCTTTATTTAGGTATTCATCTATTTTTCTTTTTATTTTATTTTTTTCTCCTATTTCCTTTTTTTTTTTACTGCATATAAACGTTTATAGTAGGTTCTAAATGTTTCTGCTATTTCTTTAGTTGTATATGTCATATCTCCATGTTCTGTTTGTATTCTTTCTATATAGTTTATAGATTTTTTCTTTTGAAGGATTTTTGCTAGGTGTTTAGTAGGTTTATTACCTTCCTGATATCTTTCTTTAGCTAGTTGCCTGAAGATTCTATTTGTTTCCTGTTCCATTAACTCATTTAGTTCTTCTCTTTTATTTATTAATCTTTGCAGGGATTTTCTGTCGGAGGTACCTTTTTTGTGCAGTTGTTCCATTTCAAGGATTTCTTCTCTTAGTTTTTGTTTCTTAGTATTTCGTTCTTTTTTTTTTTTTCCGCACCCCAGGCTATCAAGATCCCTCGGATGTATGCCTTTTGGGCGTCCCACACGGCTGGTCCTAAGGTTTCTTCCGTATTGTTAGTTATAAAATACTGTTCTAATTCTTTACGTACTACTTCATATCCCTCTTTATCCTGAATTAGATCTTCATTAAAGTGCCACGGGGGCGCTTGTCTGTATAGTCCGGGGATCGACATTCTCATCTTTACGGGGGCGTGGTCTGATAATGTAGTTATTTCTATATTCGTTTCTATTATATTTTCCAGTACTCTTTGTTCCACAAAAATATAATCGATTCTGGAGTGCGTCCCGTGCACAGGGGGGAAGAACGTATAGTCCATTACTCCGACATGTTGAGCCCTCCAGGTGTCCACCAACTGCCAGGTGGTCAATCTTTGTTTTATCTTTTTTAATTGAACGTTACTCATCCCCTGTGCACAATGGCAATAAAGATAACAGAAGAGTTAGTGAGATAAGACAGAGGGAGAGCTATGGAATGGGGGGGGGGGGGGGTTGCTAGACTTTTACAACCCACTCTGTGACTAGCAAACCCCCCCCCCCCCCTCCATTCCATAGCTCTCCCTCTGTCTTATCTCACTAACTCTTCTGTTATCTTTATTGCCATTGATTTGTATGTGTTTTTTTGTTGTTTTTTTCTCTTCTTTCCCTCAGAGGACTTTTTTTTTTCTTTGTTTTGTTTTTACATTCTGCTTAAAAATTTGTAAATCAGTACTGCTTGGACCTTGAAGAAGGGGACATACCCCAAAAGCTTGTCCTGAAAAATTGTATGTTAGTGCAAATAAAAAAAGTATCACGGACAGTACTCAATTTTCTCTGTCACAATTACACTAATACGGCTACAATCACATTAAGTATGATGGAAGTCGCCTATACAGAAATTGAACAACTTTACTGAAAATCCAAAAATATGTCAGCAAATTAAGTAGTGGTGCTGTGAGATCTAAATTTAATATCTTGTATGACTTCCATGAGCTTGAAGGACAGCATCCATGCGGTTTGGCAAGGATTCATACAATTTATTGATGAAGTCATCAGGAATAGCAAAGAAAACAGTCTTGCATGCCTCCCAGAATTCATCAATATTCTTTGGTTTCGTCTTCCATGCTTCATCTTTCATCCAACACCACATATGCTCAATGATATTCATGTCTGGTGACTGGGCTGGCCAATCCTGGAGCATCTTGATCTTCTTTGCCTTAAGGAACTTTGATGTGGAGATGGAAGTATGCGATGGAGCACCATCCTGCTGCAAAATTTGGCCTTTTTTACGGTCGGGAATATAAGAGGTAGCTAAGATTTCTTGGTATTTTAGACTATTGATGTTGCCTTCCACCCAGCAGATCCCTTGCACACCCCCATACTGGATGTAACCCCAGACCATGATTTTGCCTCCACCAAACGTCACTGTTTTCTGGGTAAATCTCGGCTCCATGCGGGTTCCAGTTGGTCTCCTGCAATATTTGCGGCGACTGTGGTGTAATTCAACAGAAGATTCATCTGAAAAATCCACCTTCTGACACTTTTCCAGAGTCCATCCTTTTAGCAGGCTGTGGCCCTTGGCAAATGCCACACGGTTTTTCAATTGTCTTTTGTTTAGTGCTGGCTTATGGTCACTGATTCGACCATGGAGGCCATTTCGAGACAGAATCCGACAAACTGTTATGGTTGACAAAGGGACTTCAGATGACCAGGTCTTGTGGAGCTCTGCTGCAGTGGAAAATGGGCTGGCCTTGGATTTTCGAGCCAACAAACGGTCCTCTCGAGCAGTTGTCTTTCCTGACATGGCCTTGTCCAAAACGTCTCCAGTCTCTTCAAATCTTTTTTTTATCCTCTGAACTTGACGCTGAAACACGTTGAAGGTGTCTGCCACATCAGCAGTGGATCTGGTCTTCAGCCTCTTGATAATGAACACTTTAGTCTCCGGGTGAATCTTAGGCATGTTTGCAGAGGTCTAGTTGCAGTTGAGAAGGTCTAGTGTACTGGTGTTCTTTTTATACACACCTGAGACCTAATTGATCCATTATTAGTCAGGTGAAGCTCATATAACAAGGCGACAACACTTATGTCTTCGCAAAAATTGACTCAATGGGCTTTACCAAGCTTTAAATATTAGAATACTTTTTGTCAGTTTCGTTTTGCACTGAATCATTATTACAAAAGCTGTTGGGATTAAAATGACCCATTTCTTGTAACAAAATCTTGATTAGAAATATATTTTAGCGGCACTTCAGGTCAATTTGTACACAAGCGACAAGACTTTTGTCAGAGACTGTACAGTGTATAAGGGGCGCTCTGAGCATGAGAACCAAGCAGGCAGTATCTCTAGAGAGGCAAGTGTCCAATGATACCCTGTTTCCCCCAAAATAAGACCTAGCGTGATTGTCTGTGATGGCTGCAATATAAGCCCTACCCCCCCAAATAAGCCCTAGTTAAAGGTAGGTTTTAGGTCTTATTTTTAGGGAAACAGGGTAGGGCTTAATTGGGAGGTAGGGCTTATATTGCAGCCATCACCGACAATCACGCTAGGTCTTATTTTTGGGGGAAACAGGGTATATATCCAACACTGAGGGCTGCACTCAGAAAAGAGGAGCAAACTCTGAAACAAAACAAGAGAGAAGAGAGAGGTGCCTCTAAGTGCAGAATTAGTAGCTGTTTATTTCCCCAAACAAGTTGAAAAACAATTACAAAATCTGGCGAATTAAAAAGCGTGTAGTCATTGATAATGCAAATGGTCCGGCAGGCGAATGGGTCCCCCCGGCCTGTAAAGACTCTCGCAATTGTGTCCTGTACCAAAAACATAGAGCTGCCGGTAAGCTGATGAATGGGTGCACACACCGAGTTCATGATGGACGGAGATCCCGGAAGTGATGTCAGCAGTGAGAGACGGGAGCCAGCATGAACCGGATGTAGTCCTCAGTAAGGGACGCATTTCGGAACATTAGTAAGTTCCTTTTTCAATCTAATGACTGCAAGTGTACACACAGGTAAACTTATACTATCTTGGGCAGGAACATAGGTGGGGACATGAATGAACACAAACAAGGAAGAGAGGAAGATATATAATAATGGGTATACTGATAAAAATAATAATAATAATAATAAAATAATAAATAAAAAATAATATAAAAAATAAATAAAATAAAACTGAAAATAAAAATATTAGTATAAAGATTTAAAGTAAAATATATATATATATATTGTTTTACTAATAGGAGAGGAAGGGTAGAGAATGCATATCCCATCCACAAAAAACATGAAAAAAACAAAAACACGCAACAAATAGTAAAAGCGACCAATCATAATGGGAAAAAGGACGATCTCAGATATTATGAAAATATTATAAAAACTATTTAGGAATGAGTCGCGCTGCGCAATAAGGACGGTCCCCGCTGCCTCTGGGATCTGTGTGTTTCCCAGCAGGCAGCGGGGCACTTGCGGAAGGGGGCGGGCACTTGCGGAAAGGGGCGTAATCTACGCCCCTTTCCGCAGAGAGCTATCCCGGAAGTGGGTGCAGTTACCTGGATTATCCAGGTAACTGCACCCCCCTCCCCCCTGAAAGGTGCCAATTGTGGCGCCTGGAGGGGGGGAGGATTCCGATGAGCGGAAGGTCCATTTTAGGGTGGATCTCCGCTTTAAAAAGAACTGTACTAGGAATAGTGATTATGACAATCAAGGTAAGACTTTGCAAAAAAATATCTTGATAAAGTGCTCCCAGCTGATCTTGTGGAAACAGCACATCTCCAATATAAAAATACATCAAAACAGTGTTACAGACCTCTAAATACTGTATTTCACTATATAAGCAGAGTTTACTGTTAAAAATATCTGTGAAAAGCAAGACTCTGGTGGGTGTATAAAGATGTCCGCTTGCGACTTCTAACTCCAAGCTTACTGCAGACGAATGCGGGTGTACCAAGATGGCCATGATGCAACGTCACTTTGGTTGCATATTCTGATGGGTAGCGGCTTTCTGATAGAACATGGGCAGTTCAATAAAAATCCTCGCTCCACGCCTCCTACTGCACATTGCCTATGGGATTTGAAGTCTAAAAAGTCTGTGTCCCATAATATGGCTGCCGTCCCAAACTACAACTCCCAGAGTTCCCACTGTTCTGCATTGATGTCTATGGGCTATGTTTCATCAGATTAGGTGACCCATCAGATTTTGAAACAGTAGTGAAATTCCGTCGCCGCCATCTTGCTACACCCCGCACTCGTCCACAGTAAGGATACAGTGAGAAGGTGGCAAGCGGACATCTTCTTACACCCACAGAAGTTATGCATTTCACACTTAGTTTAACCACTAAACAGAGCTTATATAGTGACATAGAGTATTTGGAAATCTGTAAGACTGTTTTGTTGTTGAATTGTACAAGCATTGGTGTTCTGTCAGATTAGCAAACCTGCGAGATCAGTAGGCTTTCCGCTGCTTTTAGAATTCAACAGCAAAACAGTCAGATGGATTTAAAAACACTGAATGTCACTATATAAGCTCAATTTAGTGGTTAAATCACTAAGACCCCTTTCACACCCCACCGCCGATAGCGTGGGCGGTAAAACGCCGCTATTTTTAGCGGCGTTTTACCGCTGCAATTGCGGCGCCTTTTTGCCGCCAGCGGGGTGCTTTTACCCCCCGCTAGCGGGCGCAAAAGGGTTAAAACCGCCGGCAATACGCTTATTACAGCGCTGCCCCATTGATTTCAATGGGGAGCAGCGGTGGAGGAGCGGTAAACACACCGCTCCTTCACCGCTCCAAAGAAGCTGCTGGCAGGACTTTTTTCTGACGTCCTGCCAGCGCATCGCTGTAGTGTGAAAGCCTTCGGGCTTTCACACTACACACAATGGTGCAGCTTCTTTAGGGCGTTTTGCAGGCGCTATTTCTAACGCTATAGCGTCTGCAAAACGCCCTGGTGTGAAAGGGGTCTTAAGGACCAGGCCTCTTTCTGAAATTTGCCGTTTACAAGTTAAAAACTTTTTTTTTGCTAGGAAATTACTTAGAACTCCCAAACACTATACATTATTTTTCTAACACCCTAGAGAATAAAATGGCGGTCGCTGCAATACTTTCTGTCACACCGTATTTGCGGTTATACAAGTGCACTTTTTTTGGAAAAAATACACTTTTTGGAATTAAAAATAAGACAACAAAAAGTTAGCCCAATTTATTTCTTATATTGTGAAAGGTAATATTATGCCAAGAAAATTAATACCCAACATGTCACACTTCAAAATTGTGCCCCCTCGTGGAATGGCGACAAATTTTTACCTTTAAAAATCTCCATAGGCGACGTTTTAAAAATTCTACAGGTTGCATGTTTTAAGTAACAGATGAGGTCTAGGGCTAGAATTATTGCTCTCCCTCTACCGATCACGGCGATACCTCACATGTGTGTATTGAACACCGTTTTCATATGCGCCTGAAAAACGCCTGTGTGAAAGGGGCCTTAGGAGGCGAGAATTCCTGAGGTAACCGCTGTGAGCTGTGCGCAGTGGCTGTGAGGTAAGTGACGCCGTCTCCTCAAACCTGCTCCCATGGAGACTGTGTGAGGCCTTGTTTACACAGACGTCTAGGGGGTTGTTGTGTTTGACAGGCGACGTCACCCACTCGCTCATTAACGCTTTCCGAACGCCCGTCGTTATTTGACTGTGGCAGAATGGCTCCCCTGCGCAAATCACCGTAGCTGTACGACAGGTGATTTAAGGGCTACAGGGGGGCGCTCCCCCCCGCCGCGTCACTAAGAACCCAATGCGCGGGTCCACAGCGCCTGCGATATCCACCGGGCACCCGTGATCGCTCCTGACAGAACCAGGATGGGGATTTGTGAGTGTAAACACACAAATCCACGTCCTGTCAGGGGTGAGGAAGCTCGACGGGACGGGGCGCGTTTAAAAAATTTTTTTTCATATTCATTTTACCTTTTATTTTTTTATTATTGCACTGTTTTAAAAAAAGAAAAAATGGTGTCACTTTTATTCCTATTACAAGGAATGTAAACATCCCATGTAATAGAAAAAAAAACATGACAGGACCTCTTAAATATGAGATCTTGGGGTCAAAAAGACCTCACATCTCATACTTACTCTTAAATGCAATAAATAAAAAAAAAAGAAAAGTAATTCAAATTTTTATTTTTTTTAAATGGCCCTTTAATAGCTATGGGTCGGAAGTGACGTTTTGAGGTTGCTTCCACCCTGCAATGTTATGGAGACGGGTGGGGGCCATCTTCACCTCACCTGTCTCCATACCCAGCAAGGGTGAAGATCTGATCGCCTCCGCGGCTGCCGATGGCTCCGGTAAACGGCGGAGAGCACCGGTAAGCGGCGGGAGGGGGACTCTCTCCCGCCGATGATAAAAGTGATCTTGCAGCGAATTTGCCGCAGAGACCACTCTTATCGGAAAGCAGACCGCCGGTCAACGAAGAGGATTACCGGGGTTAGCTGCTTCCATAACAACGATATTCCACTTCAAAGTAAGGACGTATATCGGCGTGCGGCGGACCGGAAATGGTTAAAAACACTGAATGTCACTATATAAGCTCAGTTTAGTGGTTAAAATAAGTGTGAAATACCAGACTTCGGTGGGTGTAACAAGATGTCCGCTTGCCGCCTTCTCACTGTATCCTTACTGTGGACGATTGCGGGGTGTAGCAAGATGGCGGCGACGGAATGTCACTTCTGTTACAAATTATGACAGATCGCCGAATCTGACGAAACAGGCTAGATAGGCTTTAGCTCTCCCTGTTGGCCAGAGGAGACTGATGCAGCACAACATCAGTAGTCCAGTAAAAATGGAGAATATACTGTTTATAAAAGGGGGAATTGTCTCCTTCTCCATATTTCTGTAGTCCAGAACATGGCTACAGATGTGTGACACACCACCATCGGCATTCTGGGAATTAAATTGTCACACCTCGTATATATATATATATATTGGGCCTAAATAAAAAGGTGGACATTCTTGTAGAGTTTGGGGTTTTCTCATTGATTCCGGAAGGACCTTAGGCCCCTTTCACACTGGGGCGGTGTGGGCGTTGACAGTAAAGCGGCGCTATTTTTAGCACCGCTTAACCGTCGTTTTAGCGGAGGTATTCGGCCACTAGCAGGGAGGTTTTAACCCCCGACTAGCGTCCGAAAAAAGGGTTAAAACTGCCCTCAAAGTGCCGCTGCAGTGCACTAGCCGCGCTGCCCCATTGATTTCAATGGTTAGGAACGGTTTAGGAGCGGTGAATACACTGCGCCTTCACCGTTCCAAAGATGCTGATAGCAGGACTTTTTTGAGTGAAAGGAGACACTTTTTTCAGGGGCTATACAGGCGCTATTAAGACGCCTCAGTGTGAAAGGGTTCTTAGGAGGCGGGAATTCCTGAGGTAACCGCTGTGAGCTGTGTGCAGTGGCTGTGAGGTGAGTGACGCCGTCTCCTCAGACCTGTTCCCATGGAGACTGTGTGAGGCCTTGTTTACACAGACGTCTAGGGGGTTGTTGCGCTTGACAGGCAACGTCACCCACTAGCCCATTAACCGCTTTCCGACCGCCCGTCGTTATTTGACTGCGCCAGAATGGCTCCCCTGCGCAAATCACCGTAGCTGTACGATGGGTGATTTAAGAGCTATAGGGGGGCCCACTACAAAGCACCGGCCACGTCACTAAGAAGCCGATGGCCTGCTCAGGAAGGGGGTAAATTCTTCCAGGGCTGAAGTGGTTAAAATCAACAGGGCGACGCCACCACAAGCCAAACACTTAGTTGCTTATATTTTGGTAAAAGATGTGTAGAATATATTCACAGAGTGCTACCTTCATTGTTTCTCCGGGAGGACTCCCATGAGTCGGGCCCGCCCATAGGAATGAATGGGGCACGGTGTGTGTGGTGCAGTTGGATGAGGAGAGATCTGGGAATTCTCTTTCCTTGTGAAGGTTGCTGGAATGGCGGCGGAAGGTTTTACCACATTGCCTTACTCTCTGAAAAGACCTGCTAGCGCTCATTAACACATGTGGCCAGGGGGGTGCGGTAAAAGCAGGCAGTTGAGCTGTAGTTTTAACACCCACCCCACCCCCACAACCTCCCACCTCAAGAAGGACAGGCAGCCACTCAGGGCTGTACACACGTCACGTTCAGCTGGCAGTGCCACCACTCAACTCCACCCATGGATGCTGAATGTTGGGAGATCTATTATTCCTGGAGGGAGTCTTTTGTTGCTGAGGGGGATCTATGGTTGTGGGAGGAGGAACATCTATTGCTGGCTGCGAGATTATTATTATTATTTTTCGTTTAGGTGATCTATTGTTGTTGAGGGGGTCTTTTGTTGCTGAGGAGGATCTAATATTGTAAGAGGTGGGGGGCATGTATTGTTGCTGTGGTGGTTGTTTGTTTTTTGTGGGGTCTTTTGTTGCTGAGGGTGATCTGTTGTTGCTGGGGGGGAGTATTTTGTTGCTGAGGGGGATCTATTGTTATGGGAGGAGGGGCATATATTATTCCTGCAGGGGGTTGCTGGTTTTATGGGGGTCTATTGTTGCTGAGAGGGATATAATGTTGTGGGAGGTGGCGGTGGGGTATCTGTTGTTGCTGTGGAGATTGTTTGTGGGGGAGTTTATTACTGCTGAGGGGGATCTGTTGCTGAAGGGGTCTTTTGTTGCTAAGGGTGATCTATTGTGAGAGGAAGGGCATCTATCATTGCTGCGAGGGGTTGATTGTTTTTTGGGGGTCTATTGTTACTAAGGGGGATCTGGTGTTGTTGGATGAGGTATTTTGTTGCTAAGGGGCATCTATTGTTGCTGCAGGAGTTGTTTGTTTTTGGACCAGTTTATTTTTGCTGGGGGGGGGGGGGTCTATTGTTACTGAGTGGGATCTATTGTTATATGAGACGGGGGCATCTGTTGGTACTATGAGGGTTGTATGTTTTTGTAGGAGTCAGTTGTTACTGAGGGGGATCTGTTGTTGCTGGAGGGGGGGTAATTTGTTGCTGAGAGGGACTTATTGTCATGGGAGGAGTGACATCGATTGTTGCTGCAATTTTTTTTTGGGGGGGGGGGGGGGTCCTATTGTTGCTCAGGGGGATCTGTTGTTGTGAGAGGCGGAGAATCTGTTCTTTTTTTTTTTTTTATTGTTGGAGGAGGATTTATTGTTGTGGGAGGAAGGGTATCCATTGTTGCTGCAGGGTTTTTTTTTTTTTTTTTTGGGGGGGGGGGTCTATTGTTGCTGGGGAGGATCAGTTGTTATTAGGTGAGGGGGTCTATTGTTGCTGGGGAGGATCCATTCTTGATGGGGATGATCTATTGTTGCTGGGGAGGATAAGCTGTTATTAGGTGAGGGGGTCTATTGTTGCTCGGGAGGATCAGTTGTTATTAGGTGAGGGGGTCTATTGTTGCTGAGGAGGATCCATTGTTGCTGGGGAGGATCCATTGTTGCTGGGGAGGATCCATTGTTGCTGGGGAGGATCCATTGTTGCTGGGTAAAATCAGTTATTAGGTGAGGGGATCTATTGTTGCTGGGGAGGATCTATTGTTGCTGTGGAGGATTTAGTGTTGCTGGGTAGAATCAGTTATTACGTGAGAGGACCTTCACCTAGCAGCAATACGGTCGCTGGTTCCCAAATCCCGACCACGACACCATCTGCCTGGAGTTTGCATGTTTGCCCTGTGCCTGTGTGGGTTTCCTCCGGGTACTCCGGTTTCCTCCCACACTCCAAAGACAGGCTGGTAGCTTAATCAGATGCTGTCTATTAAATTGACCCCAGTATGTGTTTGTAAGCACGTTGGGACCCTACGGGGTAAATGATTCATAGACTCGCTGATCACAGAGCGCCCTGCAGGTGGCGCACAGGAGGACATTTATGGACACCCTCCTGGCAAATTAAGACCACGTTGTAGCCGTCTTTTGGCTATAGTGCGGACAGCAAGTGGTTAAAGTCACACAAGAGAGATATTTAGTTCTGGGTGGACTGATCCTTTTACTATATGACTTCTTATACACGGACTCCTGTCTTTATACACGAGCCCCTTTCTTCACGTGTGGACATGACTTTGTATTCCCCGCAATCCTGACTCATATTTGTTGGCCCATCTTCTTCAATAACTGATATAAAACCCCCCAGCGTCACCAGTGCGAGACTTGTGATCCTACGACTGCAAAAAGCGCTGCCGGGAGTGGGAAAGGAATTTGTTTTCTGCAGAAAAAAGTGATTCATCTTGGCTCCCCCCCCCGCTTCTGTTTTCATACAGCTTAACCACTTGCCGACCGCCGCACGACGATGTACGTCGACAGAATGGCACGGGCAGGCATAAGGGCTTACATGTACGTCCTTGCCTGCCCGCGGTCGGTATTCGTTCGGGAGCGATCCCGGACGAGAGGACGGCCATTCATTCATGGCCACCCCCTCGCGATCGCTCCCGACGAATGAAAATGTCCCGTGACATCACTTCCTCTCCTGTAATGTAAACACAGGAGAGGAAGTGATGTATTCTCTCCTCCGTGTCGGTATTTTTCGTTCCGGCACCGAGGAGAGAGCATCGGTGAGTTGCACAAGCACTACACTACACAGTAGAACATGCCATGCACACTCACACCCCCCCTTTACCCCCCGATCACCCCCCAATTACCCCTGCCCCCCCAGTCACAGTGACACCAATTGCTTTTTTATTTTTTTTTTATTTTTTTTTTGCATTGGTGTCATTTGTGACTGTAATAACTGTTAGGGCAGTTAGGGTTAGCCCCCTTTAGTTCTAATGTGCCCCCCTAACCCCCCCAATAAAGGTTTAACCCCGTGATCACCCCCCCTCGCCAGTGTCACTAAGGCTGGGTTCACATTGCAGCGGTTTATGAGAACGGATGTGATTCGCACCGCACTGCAGTGCAAATCACATCCGATCTCTGTGCGATTCGAGTTCAGCCATACAGATAGTATGGCTGAATTCGTGTCGCACCCGCCGCACCCGCCGCAAATTCGCACGGGACCCTTTTTTTGGCCCGCAGCAGAATCGGATTGCATGGGTGTTCACACCATGCGATCCGAGTTTGCAGATCGCACTGCGATATGCGAACTGATCTGGGGGTGTCATTAACATTTCACTGACACTCCCAGCAGTTCGCATAGGGCAGTGTGAACTGCCGCCGGGAGGCATGCGATGCGGGAACCCGCCGCGCATTCGTGGCGTTCCCGCATCGCTCCAGTGTGAACCCAGCCTAATAAGCGATCATTTTTCTGATCGCTGTATTAGTGTCACAGGTGACGCTAGTTAGGCAGGTAGGTATTTAGGTTCGCCGCAGATTTTTATAGCGCCAGGGACCCCCATATACTACCGCATAAAGCCCCCTGATTGCCCCCTAGTTAACCCTTTCACCAGTGATCACCATATAACTGTTACAGGTGACGCTGGTTGGTTAGTTATTTTTTTATAGTTTCAGGGCACCCGCCATTTATTACCTAATAAAGGTTTAACCCCCTGATCACCCGGCGGGTGTCATTTGTGACTGTAATAACTGTTAGGGCAGTTAGGGTTAGCCCCCTTTAGTTCTAAGGTACCCCCCTAACCCCCCCCAATAAAGGTTTAACCCCGTGATCACCCCCCGTCGCCAGTGTCACTAAGGCTGGGTTCACATTGCAGCGGTTTATGAGAACGGATGTGATTCGCACCGCACTGCAGTGCAAATCACATCCGATCTCTGTGCGATTCGAGTTCAGCCATACAGATAGTATGGCTGAATTCGTGTCGCACCCGCCGCACCCGCCGCAAATTCGCACGGGACCCTTTTTTTGGTCCGCAGCAGAATCGGATTGCATGGGTGTTCACACCATGCGATCCGAGTTTGCAGATCGCACTGCGATATGCGAACTGATCTGGGGGTGTCATTAACATTTCACTGACACTCCCAGCAGTTCGCATAGGGCAGTGTGAACTGCCGCCGGGAGGCATGCGATGCGGGAACCCGCCGCGGATTTGTGGCGTTCCTGCATCTCTCCAGTGTGAACCCAGCCTAATAAGCGATCGTTTTTCTGATCGCTGTATTAGTGTCACAGGTGACGCTAGTTAGGCAAGTAGGTATTTAGGTTCGCCGCAGCTTTTTATAGCGCCAGGGACCCCCATATACTACCGCATAAAGCCCCCTGATTGCCCCCTAGTTAACCAGTGATCACCATATAACTGTTACAGGTGACGCTGGTTGGTTAGTTATTTTTTTTATAGTTTCAGGGCACCCGCCATTTATTACCTAGTCTCACTAGTGTACCCCTAAATTTAGGGGTGTCTACTTTCCAAAATGGGGTAATTTGGGGGGGGTTTGTGCCATCTTGGCATTTTATGGCCTTCAAAACTGTAACGCCCTTAGAAAGCCTGAAGGCGGTGCTTGGTTTTCGGGGCCCCGTACGCGGCTAGGCTCCCAAAAAGTCCCACATATGTGGTATCCCCGTACTCAGGAGAAGCAGCAGAATTTATTTTGGGGTGTCATTTCACATATGCCCATGGCATGCATGAGCAATATATCATTTAGTGACAACTTTGTGTAAAAAAAAAAAATTTTTTATTTTTTGTCATTATTCAATCGCTTGAGGCAAAAAAATAAAATATTCAATGGGCTCAACATGCCACTTATCAATTTCCTTAGGGGGTCTACTTTCCAAAATGGGGTCATTTGGGGGGTTTTGTACTGCCCTGCCATTTTAGCACCTCAAGAAATGAGATAGGCAGTCGTAAACTAAAAGCTGCGTAAATTCCAGAAAACGTACCTTAGTTTGTAGATGTGACAACTTTTGCGCAAACCAATAAATATACAATTATTGACTTTTTTTTTTACCAAAGACATGTGGCTGAATACATTTTGGCCTAAATGTATGACTAAAATTGAGTTTATTGGATTTTTCTAATAACAAAAATTAGAAAATATTTTTTTTCAAAATTTGCGGTCTTTTTATGTTTATATCGCAAAAAATAAAAATCGCAGAGGCAATCAAATACCATCAAAAGAAAGCTCTATTTGTGGGAAGAAAAGGACGCAAATTTTGTTTGGGTACAACATTGCATGACCGCGCAATTACCAGTTAAAGCAGCGCAGTGCCAAATTGTAAAAAGACCTCTGGTCATTTACCAGCAAAATGGTCCGGTCTGAAAGTGGTTAACCACTTCAGCCCCCGGAAGATTTGGCTGCTCAATGACCAGGCCATTTTTTTTTGTGTCACTTTAACTGACAATTGCGCGGTTGTGCGACGTTGCACCCAAACAAGACCTGCGTCCTTTTTTCCCCCACAAATAGAGCTTTCTTCTGCTGTTATTTGATCACCTCTGTGGTTTTTATTTTTTGTGCTATAAACAAAAAAAAACAAAAACAAAAAAAAAAAAAGAGCGAAAATTTTGAAAAAAAAACAAACAATATTTTGTACTTTTTGCTATAATAAATATCCCCATTTTTTTTAAGTATTTTTTTTCTCAGTTTAGGCCGAAATGTATTCTTCTTCTACATATTTTTGGTAAAAAAAAAAAAAAAGTCCCAGTTTAGGCCGATACGTATTCTTCTACATATTTTTGGTATAAAAAAACAAAACAAAAACGCAATAATCGTATATTGATTGGTTTGCGCAAAAGTTATAGCATCTACAAAATTTGGGATAGATTTATAGCATTTTTATTATTATATATATATTTTTTTACTAGTAATGGAGATCTGCGATTTTTTTTTTTGTTGGGACTGTGACATTATGGCGGACACATGATTGCATTGATACAGCGATCAGTGCTATAAAAATGCACCGATTACTGTATAAATGTCACTGGCAGGGAAGGGGTTAACACTAGGGGGCGATCAAGGGGTTAACTGTGTTCCCTGTGTGTGTTCTAACTGTAGGGGGAGGGGACTGACCTAGAGGAAGTGACGGATCGTGATTCCTAGCTATTAGGAACTCACGATCTGTCACTCCTCACAGAACAGGGATTTGTGCGTTTACACACACACACACACACACACACACACACACACACACGTCCCTGTTCTGTCTCTCGTGCCCGCAATTGCTCATGGCAGTCGGTCATCGTGACCGCCAGCCACGAGCATCAGCAACCTCCACAGTGCAGCGAGTGTGTACTATCCCCATCCCCAACGTATAGCTACGACGGTACGTGGGATTGTGCCGACCCGCCGCTGTATTTTTTTTAAGTAACAAATATGTCATACTTATCTCCACTGTGCAGTTGGTTTTGCACAGAGTGGCCCCGATCCTTGTCTTCTGGGGTCCCTTGGCGGCTCTTGCAACACCTGCCCCACCCTATTAGATTGTAAGCTCTTCTCAGCCTCTTAATCCTCTTGTATTTTATTGTATTGCAACTGTATTGTCTCTCTTTTATTTTGTAAAGCGCTGCGTAAATTGTTGGCGCTATATGAATTCTGTATAATAATAATAATAATAATAGGTGGCCCGAGTGGAAGTTCTCCTCTCCCCCCCCCCCCCACCCCCTGCAATCTTCTGGGACACATCACAGGTCCCAGAAGATTGCCTGGCCATTGAGGAGGCGGAGTTACGAGGTGCGCATTCGCACTGCGCACCCGGCTGTGAAACCGCAAGCCCTTGCGACGCCGGGGAGACGGGGGAGAGAGCCGGGGGTTCGGGGGGCCGCATTGCCGGACTGTGGGACAGGTGTGTCTGTGTGTGTGTTTTTTTAAAAGTCAGCTTTTTGTAGCTGCTGACTTTTAATAAACACAAAAATGGCTGGAACTCCGCTTTAAGGCCTCACACAGGAAAAAAAAAATGCTGTGATTTCTCTCTTTCAATCCTGCTGAGACAGTGACTCTTTCTTTTCCTTCCTTACAAAGTCTAGAAGTGTTCTCTAGTGCCATCTGATCTCACCAGGCAACTAAATGACACCTTGCACCGTGCAACGAGCATCTCATTGTTTCTCTAAGGCACGGATCCTCAAAACTACGGCCCTCCAGCTCTTGCGGAACTACGCATCCCATGAGGCATTGTAAAACTCTGACATTCACAGACATGACAAGGCATGATGGGAATTGTAGTTTCTGAACAACTGGAGGGCCGTAGTTTGAAGACCCCTGGTCTAAGGTCTCACCTGATTGTGGTCAGCTATAGCCATACCTCCCAGCTTTTGAGATGAGAACGAGGGACACCTATTAGCTAAAGAATGTAGGCATAGGACACACCCCCTGCCACATCCTCTTAAAGAAGAATAATAAAAATATATATATTAACCGCTTCGCTCTTGCCCTATAGCCAAAAGATGGCTACAGAGCGGACGCTAACTGCCGGGAGGGCGTCCCTGGACGTCCTCCTGTTTACTTCCCTAATGCATGCCGCCACAGGAGCGCATCGGGGAAGTTCTGTGTTGGCCGTGTCCCTCGGACACAGCCAATCACAGATCGTGCTAAATGGCCAATCGCAGGGGCCATTTAGCACTCAATCGGGCTATCCAATGAGAGGTGATCTCATATGTAAACATATGAGATCATCTCTCATCGCCGGCTCTCCCTCCTCACACAGAGACAGCGTGTGAGGAGGGAGAGCTTCCGTGCCGTGCTGCGGCTGCAGCGTCTGTGACTCTGAGTGTACACACACACAGTGAAACACACACACATGCCCACCTGTCCCCAAGTGCCACCTATCAGTGCCATCTGTCCCCAATGCCACCTGTTAGTGCCATGTGTCCCCAGTGCCACCTATCAATGCCACCTGTCCCCAGTGCCACCTAACAGTGTCATCTGTTCCCAGTACCACCTGTCCCCAGTGCCACCTATCCATGCCACCTGTGCCCAGTGCCACATACCACCTGTCCACAGTGCCACATGTCCCCAGTGCCGCCCGTCCCTAGTGCCACATGTCCCCAGTGCCATGTATCCCCAGTGCCACCTGTCAGTGTCATCAGTGCCACGTATTAATGCCATCTGTCATCGGTGCCACGTATTAGGGCCATCTGTCATCAGTGACACAGATTAGTTCCATCTGTCATCGGTGTCAAGTGTCAACAGTGCCACGTATTAGGGCCATCTGTCGTCAGTGTCACGTGCCCTCAGTGCCTTGTATCAGTGCCATCTGCCATCAGTGCCACGTCAGTGTCACGTGTCATTGTCCTGGTGCTCCAGGGCCTTCAAAAGTGTAATAGTTGGTCAACAAGTTAGATGTGTAATTTATGCTCCTAGAACACGTCATGGCGCTCCCTGCATGTTGGGCCTCTCTATGTGGCCAGGCTGTGAAAAAGTCCCACACATGTGGTATTGTAAAACTCAGGAGGAGTAGCAGAATTTAATTTGGGGTGTCATTTGTGGTATACACATGCCATGTGAGAGAAATAACCTATTACAATGACAATTTTGTGGGAAAAAAAATAAAAAAAACTTAAAAAATCTTCATTTTGCAAAGAATTGTGGGAAAAAATGACAACACCAAAACCTCACTATGCCTCTTACTAAATACCTTGGAATGTCTACTTTCCAAAAATGGGTCATTTGGGGGGTATTTGTACTTTCCTGGCTTGTTCAGGTCGCAAGAAATGAGATAGGTCACCAGTACACCAGATGTGATCAATTTTGTGCGATTCGCACCACAGCTTGTAGACTCTCTAACTTTCACAAAGACCAAATAATATCCACTAATTTGGGTTATTTTTACCAAATATATGTAGCAGTATAAATTATGGCCAACATTTATGAAGAAAAATTTATAATTTGCATAATTTTATCACAGAAACAAAGAAAAATGTGTTTTTTTTTCAAAATTTTCGGTCTTTTTTCATTTATAGCGCAAAAAATAAAAAACCCAGAGGTGATCAAATACCACCAAAAGAAAGCTCTATTTGTGGGAAAAAAAGGACAAACAATTAATTTGGGTACAGTGCTCCATGACTGAGTAATTGTCATTCAAAGTGTGAGAGCACCGAAAGCTGAAAATTGGTCTGGGCAGGAAGGGGGTTTAAGTGCACAGTAGGCAAGTGGTTAATTAAACCCACAAGTGCTTTTTTTTTTACCACTACTATTCCATTATACTGGCTTTCCAAATGTATAAATACAGAAATTTCGCAATCAGATGAAATGTTAAGCACTGGGAAACACTTTTTGAAAGATAAAAAATAGGATTTTTATATACAGCTTACCTGTAAAATCCTTTTCTTGAGAAGTACATCACGGGACACAGGAGCTTCATTACATAGTGGGTTATATAGGCACCTCTGGTGATTGGACACTGATTAACCCTCAATTAAGGAGAATTCCTCCCCTATATAACCCCTCCCATATGGGAGGCACCTCAGTTTTGTAGCAATAAGAAACCACGTAAAACCCAAGAGGGGCGGGAACCCAAGAGGGGCGGGAGCCCTGTGTCCTGTGATGTACTCTCAAGAAAAGGATTTTACAGGTAAGCTGTATATAAAAATCCCATTTTCTTGATCATACATCACGGGACACAGGAGCTTCATTACATAGTGGGATGTCCCAAAGCAATGCTCAGTTTGAGGGGAGGGAGACACAGATCAGAAATATAGACAGCCATGGACCGGAGGATCTAAACTGCAGCCTGCAGTACACTGCGCCCAAAGGCGATATCCTCTTGCCCTCTGACATCCACCTGATAGAATCTGGTGAATGTGTGGACTGATGACCAAGTTGCAGCCTTACAGATCTGAGCCAGGGAGGCCTGGTGATGCACTGCCCAAGAAGCACCTACAGCCCTGGTTGAGTGCGCTTTCAGTTGATAAGGAGGGATCTTCCCCTTTACACTATAGGCCTGAAGAATAACCTCTCTAATCCACCTTGAGAGAGTGGATTTTGACGCCGCCTGGCCCTTCCTAGGGCCTTCCGGCAAAATAAATTAGCTATCAGTTTTTCTTATCTGAGCAGTTGCCTGAAGATAGATACCGATTGCCCTTACCACATCTAAAGTGTGCAAAGATTCTTCTTCTACGGACTGTGGATGCGGAAAAAAGGATGGTAGGATTACATCTTGATTCAAATGGAATCCCGAAACCACCTTAGGCAGAAAGGACCTGTTGGGACGCATGAACACCCGGTCCTTATGAATAATTAGATACGGCTCCTTGCTGGAGAGAGCTGCTAGTTCTGACACTCTTCTAGCTGAGGAAATGGCTACCAAGAAAACCAATTTTTTAGTCAAAAGAACTAATGAAGCCAGATGCAAAGGCTCAAACGGTTGCCCCTGCAAAGCCGAGAGAACCAAATTCAGATCCCATGGGCATACCGGAGGTTTGACTGGCGGCCTTATCCGCATGGCCCCCTGGATGAAAGCCCGCACCAGGGAATGCGAAGCAAGTGGCTTCTGAAAAAACACTGACAAGGCCAAAATCTGCACCTTGATAGTGCTTACGGCCAAATTCATTTCTAGGCCTGACTGGAGAAAGGCCGAGATCCTGCTAATGACATACTTTCTAGGATGCCATTTCCTGAGTTCACACCAGCAAACATATGCCCTCCAGATTTTGTGGTAAAGCAGGATGGTAAATTGGACCCTGTGAGAGCAGATCTGGCCGGAGAGGAAGGATGCATGGCCTGCCTACTGCCAACTTCATGATCTCTGCGTACCAAGGTCGCCTGGGCCAAGCCGGGGCTACCAAAAGCACCGACTTTGTTTCCCTCTTGATTCTTCCCAGGAACCGTGACAGAAGCGGGCACGGGGGGAAGGCATAAATTAGATTGTACTGATCCCAGGGAACTGTCAGAGCATCTGACCCCTGAGCAAGAACATCTCTTGTCCTTGACACGAATTTGTCCAGCTTTCTGTTGAATCTGGACGCAAACAGATCTACGTCTGGAGTACCCCACCTGCGACTTATGTTCTGAAACACGTCGGGGTGCAGAGCCCATTCTCCTGGGCACAACTGCTGCCGGCTCAGAAAATCCGCCTGCCAATTTTCCACTCCTGGAATGAAGACTGCAGAAAGGGATGGAACATGCCTTTCTGCCCAGACAAGTATGCGATTCACCTCTTTTTGTGCAACCAGACTCCTGGTACCACCCTGGTGATTGATATAGGCCACTGCTGTGGCATTGTCGGACTGAACCCGAACAGGGAGACCCCGTAGTCTATAAGACCACTTTATGAGAGCCATATAAACTGCCCGGATCTCCAAGACATTTATGGGCAATAGCTTCTCGATCGCAGACCATTTCCCCTGCGAGCACGTCTCGTCCAACACTGCTCCCCAGCCTGTCAGGCTGGCATCTGTCGTGATAATCTTCCCTGAAAGAGGAAGAAAAGTTTTGCCCTTCAGCAAATTCTTGGTTTGTAACCACCGAACGAGACTCTTGCGTGTCCCTGGGGACAGACACATAGGAAGATCCAAGGCCTGGGGCTTCCTGTTCCACGCCGCAAGGATGCATCTTTGCAGAGGCCTTGAGTGGAACTGGGCGAATGGAACGGTTTCGAAGGAGGCGACCATTTTCCCTAACAGTCTCCCGAATGGGGGAAGATCTTCTGCCCAGAGTTAGGCGCACCAGACCCCCAATGGCCAAGGCTTTTGGCCTTGGTAGAAACACACCGCCTTTAGCGGTGTCGATGACCATACCCAGGTACTCCAACCTGGTAGCAGGCTGTAGGGATGATTTTTCTAGGTTTATAATCCAACCTAGGCGTTCCAGGTGTTCTAGTGTTCTGGTAACACTGTGGTTCAGGAGTTTTACTGTTTTCTCTATGAGAAGCAAATCGTCTAGATAAGCCATGACGGCTGTACCCTGAGCTCTTAGGTTTGCCAAGAGAGGGTCTAGAATCTTTGTGAAGACTCGAGGAGCCGTAGCTAGCCCGAACGGCAAAGCCAGAAATTGAAAATGGCGCCGCTCTACCGTGAACCTTAGATACTTTTGGTGTGCAGAAAACATTGGCACATGAAGATATGCATCCTTGATATCTATTGATGCCATAAACTCTTCCCCTTGCAGGGAGGAGACCACGGCGCGTATTGACTGCATTCGGAAGGACCGGATGCGTAAAAACCGGTTCAGATCCTTCAGATCCAGGATAGGTCTGACACTTCCATTTGGCTTTGGAACGGTGAAGAGATTCGAGCAAAAGCCTGAACCCTGTTCTTTTGGGTCCACTTCCACTATCACCCCCTGGGATAGTAAGTGATCTAAGGCCAGGAATAGCAGTCTTTGCTTCACTGGATCCCTGGGGATCCTTGACCTTAGAAAGCGAGAAGATGGAATCTCCTGAAACTCTAGCTTGTAGCCCAGAGATACCGAAGAGATCACCCACTTGTCCCGGATCTCTTCCCGCCAGGCTTCTGCAAACTGCAGGAGCCTTCCCCCCACTCGGCCGAGCGGGGGCGCCCCTTCACAAGGAAGCTTTTGGGCTCTGCTTGGCAGGCTTTTGCCCCCAAGACTTTTTCTGCCCTTGGGCCCGGCCTCAAACCTTTCCTGTAGAGGGAGGTTGGGAAGGCTGTCACCACTGCTTAGAGCTTGATGCTCCCGGAGAGAGAGAGCACGCCTGAATGATGGACGTTTGTTCCTTTTGATTGGAAGGAGAGTAGATTTACCCCCTGAAATTCTTTGGACGAACTTGTCTAATTCTTCTCCAAACAAACGTTCCCCCTTAAACGGGAACCCAACCAAATGCTTCTTGCACGATAGCTCAGCTGCCCAATTTTTTAGCCATAGGGCCCTTCGCATGTGTACCAAAAGGAAAGACAAACGAGATGCTTGTTAGACAGAATCCAAAATCGCATCAATCATAAAACACAGAATTTGAGGTATTTCTGCATAATTCTCCACTTCCTCACTGGGAAGGAGGCCAAGCATCTGCTTAACTTGTTCCTTGAGGAACTGACACAACCCCACGGCTGCGACTGTAGGTTGCACTACTGCGCCAGTCATGGAAAAGGAGGCTTTCAATAAGGTTTCCAGCGTCTTATCAGTTGGATCCTTAAATACCTGCGCATTATCCAAAGGACAAGTCAGGTTTTTATTCACGCAAGAAACAGCCGCATCAACAGATGGGACCCCCCACTTCTTGGTGAAACTTTCCTCCAGAGGATAAAGCATAGAAAACCTTTTAGGAGGAGCAAACAGTTTATTGGGATGTCCCCAATCCTCATACAACAATTTATCCATTAAGGGATGAATTGGAAAGGAAAAGGCAGTCTGTGGGATTTTCCTGACCCCCAGGGAAGAAACAGAGGATGTGACGACCTCAGCAGCGGGCATTCTGAATGTGGTACGCACCAACTCCGTACAATATTGCACCTGTTTTCTGAGCGCCTGGGGGGAGGGGACTCTCTCCTCTTCCTCTGATTCATCCGACTGCTCATGATCCCTGTCCCAAGATAGGGATCTCTCCTCAATGTCAGAGTTGTCATCTGAAAAGAAATTTCAGCAGAGGGTGGGGATCTACCCCTTTTTCTGCTATCTTTTAGGGAATCTGAAATAAAATTCATGATTCTCCCTTCAAAACCCTCCAATGTAGCCCTAAGGGAGTCTTCAGTGACATATACCGGGGCTGAAATATTAGGAGAGGCTGCAAAACCTGACAGGGGCACTGACTCATCCTGTGAGGCTGGCTCCAGTCTTGCAGGGGGGGATGGTAACCTACAGGCATTTTTAGAACCCCAAGACTTAGGCAGTGATTTACCAGTGCCTTTGCTACCTCCCCCGAGACCATCTTACGAGGAGACATAGTCCTAAGCTACAAAGCAGAGGTACTAGTACAAAGTGCAATCACTGTTGTGCTCAAAGTCTCACAATATATATATATATATATATATATATATATATATATATATGCTTAAACTGCACAACCTGATGCTGAGTAGGTGTCTTAGGTTTGCCTGTATCCAATCCCTTAGGATGCTGTCACATACCTAGTGGTGAGCCCGGAATGCAGATGGAGACCTCTCTTGCGTCCCCGACTCACGGCCCCTGATGGTGGTGACAGGAGGCACGGAAGTCAAGGGTAGCACGAGTGCCTGGCAGGATCAACAGCCGGAGGATGGATCAGGCTGACTTCAGGAACTGTAGCTGGACAAGCAGGCCCCAATGACAGTGGACAGGAACCAGTAGGCAGCAGGAGACTAACAGGAACAGGTGGGTCACTCAGGGGCAGGCACGCAGAAGAGTCGGGCAAGCCGAGTCAAACCAGACAGTCAGTACAGGAACAGATGCAGCAGGCAGAGGCAGGAATGTGGAACAGGCCGGGTCGGTAACGGATGAGCACAGATGGACCAGAGGATGAGACAGGTGCAGAGTCATAGACAAGCCGGAGGTCAGAGGAAGGCAGAAGGCAGGGAAGGTCACAGGTCAGGCCAGGTCAATACACAAACAGATCAGATTCAGGCAATAGTCTCAGAAATGCTGTAGATCAAGCAGCAAGATCTGAAGGGAGAACTGGGTTTAAATAGCCCGCCTGGCGCCGGTAACCGTGCGTGCGCACCCGCGATCGCACGCAACCGTGCGCACCAGGCATCCGCAGGCGCGCACAGACAGGTGACGGACCACTGTCCCCAGCCAGCCTTTCCTGACAGATGCTTACTGCCCACAGCTCCTGTGTCTCCACTTACAGCCCCCTGACGCTCTGGGCTTTTTAAAATTGCCGCCTGCGCAGTACAGCGCCGTGCATGCCAACGTGCACGGCTCACAACCACACTCCCCCCCTCCATTAGCACAGGAGCGCGCTTAGCGCACGTGTACGCGGACCACCAAATGTCCAGGGGGTAAGGGGACCACCATCGGAGCTGCGCGGGACCCCCAGACTACGTGGGACCCCTGTATTACCTTTATTGTGGCAGAGAGTGCAGTGGAAACGTGAGTCATCTGGAGGAACCAGGCTTCACTGAGCGTGTGTATCTGAAAGGCATGCAAGTATGCATCAGGCTGCTCTTACTCCCTCTAGTGGTGGAAACCAGGTAAGACATACAACTACTCAATGAAGAAATCCATAATATACATTTATATAGGATTAACTTCCCTTACCTGTCCTTGCCGCAGGAATTGCTGAAAACAGACAGATTCAAGCCTTCACCCATCATGGCGGGCAGAGTTGTGCCAACCTTCAGGATTTTTTGGGGTTCCTTCTCAGAGGAACCTCCTTCCTGGACCTTGTAAAAGACTCTGCCAGAAACTTTCGTGCCACTATGTAAATAGTACACCAAGTCTGGTTTTCCCAGAGCCCAGTCTTCCAATAGGAGAGGACTTACAGGCAAAACCTTGGTTTCTTCAGATGACGAGGCCCGGGTACCATACCATCTTGGGAGTAAAAATATCGGCCCGAGATATGGAAGCGGTTTGTTGTAGCCCTTAGGCCCCCGCAGGGACCTGCACAGAGCTTTCTTCATAGCACATGTTTTACGTGACCAACCACCATAGACACTTGGGAAAAAAACTGAGGTGGCTCCCATATGGGAGGGGTTTTATAGGGCAGGAATTCTCCTTAATTGAGGGTTAACCAGTGTCCAATCACCAGAGGTGCCTATATAACCTACTATGTAATGAAGCTCCTGTGTCCCATGATGTATGATCAAGAAAGTGCATTTTATACACAACTATATAGATCAGAGCAAAAACGAGGAACACATGAGGAAGAAAGAGGGACAGAGGGATATTTTTCCAAATCAGGGACACTTGGAAGCTATGGAGCAGCCTCATTTTTTTTCACACACCTGCTTGAATCCAAAGAGTCCTCTCCTTTTCTCTCAGCAACCTGCAGACAAACATCTCTTTGCTAATTTTCTTCAGCCAACCATCCTCCAGGATCAAATCAGACTCAGTCAAGCTGGCTGCCCCCTGCACTGGAGACACTCTATAAACGAGCATTACAATGTCGTCTCCGTAAAGATGGCTGTAGCACTTCTGCATTAATGAATAATCAGTATAACCCTGTCCACACTGCAGAAGAATAACACAGCAGCAACAAAGGAAGACGTTTCACAGCAGTTATCAGCTACAGTGCGGGTTACATAAGTAATTTAGTGGTGGATTTAGCTGATAAGGATATTTTGTCATTCCAGAACATATTATATATGTTGACCTGGAGTTCAGTCTTACAGAAGGTCTTGTGTGCCCAGTGGATAGAACATATACACAGGAAGAAAGGAAGGCCAGGGTGGCTTTACCTGACTTCCTGCCCACCCAGTGGAGGACATACAGTACATGAGCTGAATGCATGCCGGTTCTAAGAGTCAGCAATAGGTGGTGAAGGAGGGAAGAGGACTACGGTTGGTAGTCTGTATTCTGTCACACAGGCTGCAGCTATAAAATCTGACACTTTTATATATTTTTTTTCCTTTCAGATATCTTGCAAAAATGCCGCCATTTCCTCCATGTTGTGGTCTCATCATCGCGACTTCCCGCCAGCCAGGTGAGTGTACAAGCAACGGCAGGTTACAGCATATCCACCCCTGCTTGGACTAATATATATATATTGGGGCACTTTTCCTCCCACTGATCCAGGATTCAATTCCTCCCACTGATACCAACGCTGGGGCACTATTCCTCCCACTGACCCCAATGCTGGGGCACTATTCCTCCCACTGACCCCAATGCTGGGGCACTATTCCTCCCACTGACCCCAATGCTGGGGCACTATTCCTCCCACTGACCCCAATGCTGGGGCACTATTCCTCCCACTGACCCCAATGCTGGGGCACTATTCCTCCCACTGACCCCAATGCTGGGGCACTATTCTGCCCACTGACCCCAATGCTGGGGCACTATTCTGCCCACTGACCCCCAACGCTGGGGCAGGGCACTATTCCTCCCACTAACCACAACGCTGGGGCACTATTCCTCCCACTGACTGCAATGCTGTGGCACTATTCCTCCCACTGACCCCAAATCTGGGACACTATTCCTCCCACTGACCACAACGCTGTGGCAATATTCCTCCCACTGACCCCAATGCTGTGGTACTATTCCTCCCGCTGACCCCAATGCTGTGGCACTATTGATCTTTTATTAAAAAGAATCAAGCGACCAATTTTATACAAAAGTAAAAAACAAAACCATATTATAAAACATCAACAGAAAACAAAGGAATACACATCAACGTTCAGAATATATACAATATATACATAGTCCATTAGCAAAACATGTTTAGAAAAAACTATTTACATAAAGCAGCAGAGAGGGCCTAAGAGGTACCACCCATTACCTATGTATGCAGACATTTATCAAAAATGAATCATAAGTTATAAAATCTAGGGTGATAAGAGACAGACAGCCACACCCGGGAAAGAGACTCCTGGCAGTCAGGGAGGCCTGAAACCCCTCCACGCCTTCAACCAAGCCCCCTGACTCTGCTTGTCTCTCTCAAGCACCCGAATCTTCTCCACCTCATGCAGAATGTCATACACCACCACCTCAACAGGAAGGATTTTATGCTGAATGCTGACCTGACACCGTGCGTTCCAAGTGAAATAACGGACTACTAGGCTAACTAGAAAAAGTGTATCCAAACAAAAAACCCCACCAGTATTGAATGCTCCGTATGCCCACTCAGCATAATCCAGCCTGGAGAGGAAAGGAACACCGAGGACCCGTCCCACCTGTTTGTACACCTCTATGTTAAAGGGGCAATGAAGCAGAAAATGGTCCATAGTCTCCTCCTCATCTGCACACTCCTCCCGAGGACAGCTACGATCCACCCCACTGCGGAATTTCAAATTGCCCCCAACATAGAGCCTCCCAATGGAAGCACAACCAGGCCAGATCCCTAAATATAGGGGGAACTTTGTCCAAATTAATCAATCTTAACCCTACCCTCAAAACTGGGCCTGGGCAATGCCTTAAGGCCAGTGGGTCATGAAAGACTTCGCTCAAGACTCGACTCATAAGGATTTTCCTCGGAACCGATTTGAGATCTTCAGCCGACAATCGCCACTGCCGCAGTAACTTCAGGCATGGAGCAACATAGGCTGGTAGCTGACCACGATGACCCCTGAGATTCTTCACTTGGCCACCTTCTTCCCAAAGTCGCAGAAAAGGCCTAAACCAAGATCTAAATATGCCTACCCATCCAGGAGGTTCCACTGCAAGCATATTACCAATGTTAAATTTGAGAAATAGCAGTGAAAAGAAAAGAACTGGGTTGACCATACCTAAGCCACCCTCCCTCCTGGATAGATAGGTGACATTCCTCTTGATGGGGTTCAGTCTGTTCCCCCATAGCATCTGGAAGAACACACTACTGACCCTAGCATAGAGAGACACTGGCAAGATGCAGACAAAGCTGACATACAAGAAGATCAAAATCAGGTAAGTCTTAATCAGATCAACCCTTTCCCTCAGAGATAACTTCCATCTCTTCCAGCTGACCACCTTAGTATTGGCAATTTCCAGTCTGCCTTCCCAGTTTTTGAGGCCAGAATCGCCGGGTCCAAATTCAATGCCTAGAATCTTAATTCTTTCCTGGGGCACTGGAAAGGTGTCAGGGAGATCAAACTCCTCACCTTCCTTTCCCAGCCAAAAAAACTTCACTCTTTTCCTTATTGATCTTGGAGCCCGATGCTTCAGAATACTGTGATGTCAGAGAGACCACCTGCTCTGCTTCATCTGCCCCAGTGACAATCACTGACACATCGTCCACATAGGCAACAACCCTCAAAGGTGGCTCACTCGGGAGCCCCACACAACATGCCACTCTCTAGCCTCCTGATGAAGGGGTCGACTGCAAACACATAGAGCAGGGGACTCAGAGGACAACCCTGGCGCAACCCGGAGCCAACCCCAAAAGGCTGCCCAACCCAACCATTAACAAGAGGAAAGCTTTCTGCCCCCTTATACAAGACCTTTAACCAATCGACAAAACCACCCGGCAGACCGTACTTACTAAGGAGCAACCACAGGTACTCATGGTTAGGGATGAGCTTCGTGTTCGAGTCGAACATACGTTCGACTCGAACATCGGCTGTTCGCCCGTTCGGCGAAGTCCGAACGTTCTGGTCCATTCGCGCCAAATTCGTGTGGTGCTCACGGCCCACAATGCACTGCGATGGCGCAGTGCATTGCTGGCTCATGATTGGCCAAGCATGCACTGTGACCCCGCATGCTTGGCCAATCGCAGCGCCAGCAGCGAGGAGAGCCATGATTGGCCACAGCTCAGGCTGTGTAGTGCACGCCCCACACTATATAAGGCTGCCAGCGCGGCGGCCTTGTGTAGTGTGTTGGCGTCTGAAGCAGTGGGTGTTCTGTCATCATCAGTGACTCCTTCCCTAGACCCACCACGTCCTCCTGAGGAGTCTCCTGAACTCTTTGAGCACAGTGTTGGGTACATGCTCCAGGAGGATGCCCAGTGTTTTGTAGCCTCTGATGATGACACTCAGCTAGAGGAAGGCAGTAGCGTGAATGCAGAGAGAGGGGATGCTCAAGAAGGACAGCAATCTGACAGTCATGTTCCACAAGCTGCAGCATACTGCCAGGTTTGCTACAGCGATGAAGAGGGAGGGGATGATGAGGGCACTGACTCCACGTGGGTGCCTGGTAGGAGAGAGGAGGAGGCACATGTCCAACGAGGCAGGATGCCCTCCGGGGGCCAGCTTAGGGGCAGCACACTGAATCACACCGCAGAGCTCTGCCTGTGTTGGGCGCTGCCTCTGCACGTTATGCTAAAAGTTCTTTGGTGTGGGCCTTTTTTGAGACGAGTGCATCAGATCGCACCGCTGCTATTTGCAACATATGTCTCAAGCGTATCTCGCGTGGCCAAAACATCAGCCGCTTGGGCACCACATGCTTGACCAGACATATGTTGACCTGCCATGCAGCTCGTTGGCAAGCGTACCTCAAAGACCCACACCAAAGAACAAAGCGGCCCTCTCCTTGCTCCTCATCAGCTGGCATCTCCAACCCCACTAGACCTTCAGTCCTCTCTGAAACCTGCTCTGAGAGGAATGAAGGTGTAGAATTAGGTGTGTCACAGCCAAGTGCTTCCGGGCACTATGCTAGCAGTACACCCACTTCCGATTATAGCAGGCAAATGTCCCTGCCCCAGCTGCTGGAGCGGCGAAAGAAGTTCACTCCCAGCCATCCACATGCCCAGCGGTTGAATGCTATCTTGGCTAAATTGCTAGCACTTCAACTGCTGCCTTTTCAGTTGGTAGACTCGGCCCCCTTCCGTGAGTTTGTACAATGTGCGGTTCCTCAGTGGCAGGTCCCCAAACGCCACTTTTTCTCACGGAAGGCGATTCCGGCTCTCTACCGGCATGTGGAAGGCAATGTCCTTGCCTCGCTGGACAGGGCGGTCAGCGGTAAGGTGCATATTACTGCTGACTCATGGTCCAGCAGGCATGGACAGGGACGTTACCTGTCTTTCACGGCCCATTGGGTCACTCTTCTGGCAGCTGGGAAGGATGCAGGACAAGGTGCAGTAGTGTTGGAGGTTGTTCCGCCACCACGCCTCCAAAATGCTACTATTGGTTGCGACACCTCTCTCCTCCACCCCCTCCTCTTCTTCTTCCTCCATGGCCTCTTCCAGTGCTCTGTCCTCAGAACCAGCGGTGCTCCGTAGGCGTTCCAGGGGCTAGGCAAGTACGCAGGCAAAACGATGCCATGCCGTGCTTGCGCTGGTTTGTTTGGGGGACAGGAGCCACACTGGGGCGGATGTTTTGTCAGCTCTGCATGGGCAGGCCGAGAGGTGGTTGACGCCACGCCAGCTTAAGCCAGGAATGGTGGTTTGCGACAATGGCACCAACCTCCTCTCCGCCCTCCGACAGGGACAACTGACCCATTTGCCCTGTGTAGCTCACGTCCTTAACCTGGTGGTGCAGCAGTTCTTGGGCAGGTACCCCGGCTTACAGGATGTCCTAAAGCAGGCCAGGAAAGTCTGTGTGCATTTCCGCCGATCATTTAATGCCTGTGCTCGGCTGGCTGAGCTCCAAAAGGAGTTGAACCTGCCCAAGAACCGCCTTATATGTGACATGCCCACTAGGTGGAACTCAACGTTGGCCATGCTGCAGCGGCTGCACACGCAGCAGAGGGCCATCAATGAGTACCTGTGCGACTACAGCACCAGGACAGAGTCAGGGGAGCTTGGATTTTTCTCACCACGCCAGTGGGGCATGATCAGGGATGCATGCACTGTCCTGTCACCGTTTGAGGAGGCCACAAGGATGGTGAGCAGTGACAGTGCATGCATCAGTGACACTGTACCTCTTGTCCACCTCTTGGAGCATATGCTGCGTGGAATAATGGACAGGGCACTTGAGGCAGAACAGAGGCAGGAAGAGGAGGACTTCCTTGCCTCTCAAGGCCCCCTTTATCCAGACAGTGTTCCTGCTGTGCCACCCATCACACAGGAAGAGGATGAGGAGGAGGAAGAGGAGGAGGAGGATGATTGTGTCAGCATGGAGGTGGAGGCTGGCACTCAGCATCAGCAGCAGCAGTCTTGTAGGAATGATTTACAGTCCCAAGAAACACGTGGACTTGTACGTGGCTGGGAGGAGGTAGCTGCGGATCATGTTGTCCTTAGTGACCCAGAGGACTCCGGACTGAATGCCTCAGCTAACCTACGCTGCATGGCCTCCCTGATCCTGCAAAGCCTGCGGAAGGATCCTCGTATTCTTCGGATCAAGGAGAGGGACCATTACTGGCTGGCCACTCTCCTTGATCCACGGTACAAGGGTAAGGTTGCCGACCTTATCTTGCCATCGCAGAGGGAGCAGAGGATGAGACATCTCCGGGAGGCCTTGCAGAAAGGTCTGTGCAACGCGTTCCCAGAGACTGGGAGGTTACAAACTCCTGGTCCTGGACAACATGTTGCTAAGGCATCGGTCAGAAGGAGCGGTGGAGAAGGTGGCCGTCTGACTGATGCTTTCAGACAATTTTTTAGTCTGCAGCCCCAAGGTATGATCGGTTCCAGCAACCATCGCCAGCATCTGATTTACATGGTGCAGGAATACCTAGGGGCAAGGTCAGACTTGGACACCTTTCCCACCGAAAATCCTCTGGCTTGCTGGGTCTTGAGGATGGATCACTGGCCAGAGCTTGCACAGTATGCAATTGAGCTACTGGCCTGTCCTGCATCCAGCGTTCTTTCGGAACGCACCTTCAGTGCTGCTGGTGGCTTTGTTACCGATCACAGGGTGCGGCTGTCTACCGAATCAGTTGATCGACTGACCTTCATCAAGATGAATCAGTCTTGGATCACCCACAGCTACCAAGCACCTGAAGCTGATGTAACCGAATAATTTTTTTTGAAATATCACATCCCTTCAAGACTGCCTATGCTGATGCTGAGTGACTGTCCTGTTATGTTGATTATCTATCCTCTTCCTCCTCCGATGATATGTTGGAAGAACATTTCGGTTTCTGGGTGTTGCCATCAGCCCAATTTTTCTGCCCCTGTTTAACAGGGGCGTTTAAGTACAATTTTTGATGCAATGCTTTGCAGCAGGGCTCATTCCTGCACCACAACTAAAGTATATGGGAGAGGTTGCAGTGTCGTGGCACCAGCACCAGTGCCTAAGGCCCAATTTTTCAGCCCCTGTTTATCAGGGACATGTAATTACAATTCTTGATATAATCGTTCACAGCAGGGCGCTCCAGCGCCCACCAAGAGTCACTTTCAGGGCTTACAATGTTGTGGCAAAACCAACACCTTGTTCCGCCATTTCTGCAGAGCATATAGGGCAGGCCCCTACTTTCAAACATCCAACTTACAAACATCTCCTACTTGCAAACGGAAGGAGACAACAGCAAGTGAGATGAAAAAAGATGGACGACAAAACAAATCATACAGGGGTGATAACCCTTCCCTATGTTTTCCAAAAACCTTGAAAAATTTTTTTTTGACTGGAGCTACACTTTAAAAATGTACCAGTTGAAAATTACAAACAGATTCAACTTAACACAACAAACCTACACAGTCCCTGTCTTGTTTGCACCGCCTGTATACTGCTGTTCTGAGTATATAGGGCCTGGGGGCCACACGCATTTCCTTTTTTTAATATGGATACGGGGTTCCCCTTAATATGCGTACAAGACCCAAAGGGGCTGGTAATGGGCAGGGAGGGCTACCCATGTCATTTTTCTCAATGGATTTTCCACCATATTGCAGGAACCAGATATAACATTAAAACCGCAAGCAGCTATAAATGACGTTATTTCCGTTAAATGTCATTTTGTGCAGGGACTGTTCTAAACACGGAAAACATGTGGCACTTCACAGGCATACTACAGACACCCCCCAGGCACCATATTTAAAGGAATATTTCACTTTTTTTTCCACTTTAATTGTCATTAAAATCAGTGCTCCCGCCAAAACGGACGTTTTTAAAACTATTTTTCTGCATTGACCCATGTCCCCTGGGGCAGGAGCCAGGTCCCCAAACCCTTTTTAGGACAGTATCTTGCATACTAGCCGTTAAAATTAGCACTTTTAATTTGGAACGTTCGAGTCCCATAGACTTCAATGGGGTTCTAACGTTCGTACGAATTTGGGGTCCGTTCGAACGTTCTGGTGCGAACCGAACCGGGGGGGTGTTCAGCTCATCCCTACTCATGGTTAACACGATCAAAAGCCTTTGCCTGATCCAATGTCAGCAAATACTTTCCCCAGCCTGCAGCCCTGCACCGCTCCAAGGCCTCCCGGACAGCTAAAACCGCTGTGAAGGTGCTTCTACCCTGGACCGAACAGTGCTGATGGCGAGAAAGCAAAGACTCTGCTACTGACGATAGGCGCCAGAAAATAATCTTTGCCAATATCTTTCTATCGACATTAAGAAGGCTGATTGGGCGCCAATTCTCAATCATCGAAGGATCTTAAACCCTTGAAAGAAGAATCACAGCCGAGTGCCTCATGGAAGGGGAAAGCACCCCCTCAGCAAGGCATCTGTTAAAAACCTCTACCAAATGTGGGGCCAGAATAAACTTAAAGGCTTTGTAAAACTCAGTCGTCAAGCCATCCGGTCCAGGTGACTTTTTTTTTTTTTTTTTTTTTTTTTTTTAACGTTTTTTATTGTAGTTTTACAGAATAACAATAAGTATTGAACGGTGTCATACATCAGTAGATTGAAAATCGGTTACCGATACATACTTGTTATCAGAATACAAACAGTTGCGAACTATTTCAACAGTGAAGCACAGTATAATTGCTGGGAGGAAGGCTGAGAACGGTGTCATGCCACTCCAGACACCCCATCTGGGAACTAACTGTGTCTGGAGGCGGCAGACAACCCCTTCCCGAGTGTGCATTATAAGTCGATGCAGGAAAAACCTAGAACTTAACTGAAAGAAGGGGAGAAATAATAATAAAAAAAAATAAAAATAAAAAAAAACAGTTACCAACATAGGTCCCTAGTTTATAGTGTCGACAGTACATCACAGTTGATTACATAAGAACTAGAACCCGATGTTGGGTGCTTCCGCACAGTTGTGTGCAGGTAATTTGAAATAAAATTCTGCCAATACATGGGGGTGCAATGGGTTACAGTAGGAGGTGCAGGAATCCTACGTGTTATGTGACCGAGAAGTCATTCCAGCTCTATGCTTCTGGGATCCTTGACCCAGGACTCCCAGCTTTTGTAAAATTTTCCTGTAGTCATGTGAGCCTTGGCGAAGCTGTATTCCAATTTAAAATTATCATTTAGAATTGTGATCACTTCCTGAATGGAGGGGGGAGATGGTTTCTTCCACTTTCTAGCAAGTGCCAATCTTGCGGCTATGAGTATATGGGTGGCTACGGTTTGGGTTTTTCTGGGCCATGTGGGGACCATCAGGCCCAGGAGGGTCCAGGTGACTTTTTGATGGCAAGCTGATCAATTGCCCTCATCACCTCATCAACTGTGATCTCCTCTGTCAAATTCATCAATGGAACATCTCCACCATTTAGACCTGGAGTAGAGTCCAAAAAGCTGTCCATCTTGTCACGGTCAAGCTCTTTCCTCCCAAGAAGGTCAGCATAAAAGGACCTCACGACCTCCAGGATCCCTGACCTGGACTTTGCCAAGGAACCTGCACTGTCCTTAAGGCCAACAACCGTTTTAACAGCTACACCTTGTTTGCAGTTCTGGTAAGGGTCAGGCGAGTGGTACTTCCCATAGTCCCTCTCCAGAACCAAAGAGGCATGCCGGTCATATTGACACTTCCTGAGGAGGAGTTTCACTTCGGAGATTGCCCCAGGATCTCCTCCTCTCGAGACAAGAATATCCAGCTTCCTCCGTAAACGTTGGTAGGTCATGTATTTATTAAACTGCTTTCTATTGGCTAGGCCCCTGAAGAATCCAGCGATCCTCTTTTTGGTCAGCTCCCACCACTCAGCCTTGCTGCTACAAAAGTCCAGGATGTTCACCTGAGCCTGAAAGAATTCCTCAAAGGATTGTCTAACATGTTCTTCCTTGAGTAGAGTCGAATTCAATCTCCAGATGCCCTTGCCCCTCTGAGGGGCGTCTGAAGCATTCAGGACCACAGATAGCATACAGTGATCAGAGAACTCTACTGCCTGCACCACTGGGGGCGAGAAAGCAGAGGTCTCCTTCAAAAAAAAAAAAAACCTATCTATCCTACTCTGACTACTACCTCGATGAAAGGTGATCCCAGTGTCATCCGGAAGGTGTTTAATGTGTACATCTACAAGGCCAGCATCCCTAAACATACTATTTAAAAAAATGCTATCATATCCCAGCCTGTCCTTGAAGTCCTTCCTGTCCTTGGGCCTAGTTACTGTATTAAAGTCACCTCCAAAGACCACTTGCCGGGATGTAAAAAGAAATGTCTTGATCCTTGTAAAAAGGCATTTCCTGTCCCACTTTGTGTGCGGCCCATAAACATTAATTAGGCGCAGGTCCTGCCCCCCCACAAGGACGTCTAAGACCATACATCTCCCAATCTCCACCTCAATAACCCGCCGGACATTTACCATACCGGTTTTAAACAACACCGCCACACCGCTCGGCCGCAAGAGACCAGTAAGATGGACCATACCTCCACTCTCTCTTGGCAATATGAATATCTGCCAAGGAGGTGAGCCTAGTCTCTTGCAAAAATAAAATTTCAGCGTCTAATTGGCTGAACAAAAAGAAGGCCATAGAACGAGCTCTTACTGACTTAATGCTGGCAACATTTATTGTCACCACTTTTAACAGAGGGGGAACCGCCATTTGGGTTATTGGGTGGATTGTTTCTTATCTCCCCTCTGCTGCTCAACACCAGAAGCCTCTCTCTTTCTTGAGGCTGCCTCAAACTCCATTTCAGAATCGGAACTTCGTTCCGAGGAAGCTCCAGATGAAGAAACATACCATTCAGAGGAGCTATGACGGTTGGAGACAGGCACTGGTCCCGTTCCGTCCTCACCGCCTGCTTCCGCTTCCCAACCTTCCTTCTCTCCTCCAGGTACTGCAGGTCAGTTTCAGAGATGCCATCATCTCTTGTTTTTTTCTTTGGAGTCTTCACAGAAGACTCCTTTACAGAGGAAGCGGCGACCTTTTTAGTACCTGCTACCACTCCTGGTGGGGGTGGTGTTCCCTTTGAGACAGACTTAGAGGGGGGGGTAACTGACACGGGGGGCACAGACTTGGAAGGTTCTGACACAAGAGGAGAGGATACAGAAGGAATACTTACAGACACAGGAGGGGTGGCCACAGGAACTGGAGAGGGATCCTGAGCAGGACCAGGGGAGTCAGTCACCGCAGAGGAGGATGGTACACCAGGGGCCTCACCCTCCATCCTGTCCAGCCCTGACAAGTCATCCATTACCTCCTTCTCCATATTGTGCCAAGTTTCAGGACATTTGCTGTAGGGATGGCCAAGGCGCAGGCACAGGTTGCACCTGATCATATCGGTGCAGTCCTTGGCCATGTGACCCTGACCCCGACACACTGAACATATCAAGGCTGAACAGGAGGAGCTCAAATGCCCCTTTTCTCCACAGCGGTGACACAGCTTCGGCTGACCAGGGTAGAAAATAGTCATCCTATCCCTCCCTATAAAAGCCGAGGAGGGCAGGTGACGGACAACATTCCCATCCCTGGCCAACTTGACTGTTACTGACCAACCCCCAGTCCAGATGTTACACTCATCAAGGATTTTGCTGGGCTTAATCTAAACCTCCCCATAGTTCCGCAACCAAACCTCTAAATCTCGAGCGGGGACGCTCTCATTGGTCAGAATGATGGTGATTTTTTTTAACTGTTGACCTCTGAGATATTGCAACTGGGGCCAGACCTTCCCATTCAGGTCTTGACCTGCTCTGGGAGCGATATGAGGCTCGGTGCAGGTCAAGACCCTCTGGCCTGGTGAAGCTAACTGTATAATCCCTCGTCCCAGACACATGTATAAAGGCATACAGGTCATTTGCCCCAAAACCCATTTCTAAAATGAGATCCACCACCGCACGCCATGCTGGAGGGACTGCACCACCTTCCCATTTCAGAATCACAACATTATGTCTGGGACCCCCAGCAGAAGCCAGGGACCCAAGACCAGATCCCGGGGTGCCCAAAGTGGTAGGCTGTAGGGGAAAACCCTGCTTGGGAGCGGAGCTACCAGGAGCAGAGCGTACCACCTGAGCAAATGTAGGTTTATCAGGGCCAAGGCCCCACACTGAAGTCACATTAGTCTTTACATTATTAGCATTATCAACTGTCTGAACTGGATTAGCAGAATCCGCAGCCGGACGATTGTCCATCACACTGGTGCTGGGGTGATTGTTATCAGTCACAGAAATTTTCCCATCAGGAATGGTCATAGTTGCTGCTGCAGTACCAGCTGTCTCCTGATGCTGCGCTGTAGAGTCCTCAGCAGCAGTGGGGCAAACAGTTTTGGACTCTGCTAAAGAAGGGTTAATGGGCTCTGCTGACACATGTAGTTCATCCACAGAAATAACACTTTTTACATGTAAGTTTTGCTGCATTGCAGCATCATCAGGCACAACATGGCTGCACACAGCATTAGCAGTCTGACTGTTATCAGGCACATTGTCATTATCAGTAAAAGACACAAACACAGTCTTGTCCACAACATGGTGCTTCGATGGCTTTATATTATCAGGTACATTATCTGTAATGTCCTCCTCATTGAATACCAACCGATCCCCCCGCATAGGAGACTCCATTACCTGGATGGCCCTCAGCATGCCTCCTGAGTCCTGGGAAGGCATAGGGCTGCTTACCTCTCCCTGGGGGGGCAGGGGGGCGGAATTGGGGGTCTCCACCTCCATCTTTGTCACCCTTCCAAACCTCCTGTCGTTACCAAACTTCTCCCTGAAGGGCCCATCTCTGCCTTCCATCATGGCCACAATGGTCTCCTGGTGGTCCACACGGACTTTAGCCAATTGGATCTCCGGATCCATGGATCCTCTCTTCTGGCTGTGTAAGCCCTCACGCTGCCTTCTCAGGCGCTTCAGCTCTGCACGCAACTTGTACAGCTTATCCCTCTCCTGATTCAGGACCTTTATCCCGGCCACCACTCGCTCCCGAATGGCTTGCAAGCCTTCGTCCTCTCCAGGGGCAGAGAGATCTGCTTGTCCACCAGAAGGCATGCCACCCGACGGGCCAGGAGAAGGCTGAGAACCTCCAGCAGGAGAGGCCCTGCTGGACTCCATGGCTTCCCCAGAAAGGGGCCAGGAGAGCTGGGAGAGATTTCCTCACCACTCCCCTCTCACACCGATCACCTGGAGGAGCTGCAGACAAACCTTCCACCTGACACACCTGTGCTCAATGATGGGTGGGGCACTATTCCTCCCGCTGACCCCAACGCTGGGGCACTATTCCTCCCACTGATCCCAACGCTGGGGCACTATTCCTCCCACTGACACCAACTATGGAGCACTATTCCTCCCACTGATCCCAACGTTGGGGCACTATTCCTTCCACTGACACCAACGATGGAGCACTATTCCTCACATTGACGTCAGGAAAATTTAAATTCCCAAAGGCCACAATCCGCCCTCCCCTCCTAAAATCTGAAGGACAGTAAACTGGCCCTTTGTTTAGAAAATTTGGATAGCTCTGATCTAGATAGAAGCTGAAAATCACTGTATTCCACCTAAGTGTTCACCAAATTTAAACCTCAAGTTACAAGGCAGCAGATATAATTGTGTGATTCTCCTGTGTGTGTGTCCAGTCCCTCTGCAGGGGATCTGGGTTGACGTCCAGGTGAAAGGCTTTGTGGCGGACGTATCGGCAACTCTCAAGTATAAGAACAAGGAGGAGAAGGCGGTGGAAGCGGTTTTTGTCTTCCCCATGGATGAAGACTCTGCTGTCTACAGCTTTGAGGCCACAATAGAGGGGAAGAAGATCATAGCCGACCTCCAGGAGAAGGAGCAGGTAATGAGGACTGCAGGACAAACACATCAAAACACATTAAAATGTCATGAATATACAATCTTTGTCTTTATTAGATTGCTATGTGATTATATGGCCTGTAGTGCAGCAATGTTGGTAGCCGAGGCCGATCGATCGCTCGGCTCTCGGCTGCTGCCGCCACCGCCATTGTGGGTAAGGGAATCAGGAACTGAAGCGTTGCGGCTTCACTTCTCGTTTCCCTACTGCGCATGCGCGAGTCGCCCAGCGCAATGGGAATGGTCCGCGCTGTCTCTGGGACCCGTGTGTGTCCCAGCAGACAGTGAGCGGTGGGACAGGGAGAAGCATACAGAGACTCCCGTGGGAGTCTATGCCCGGAAGTGGGTGCAAATACCTGTCTTAGACAGGTATCTGCACCCCCCTCCCCCATGAAAGGTGCCAACTGTGATACCGGAGGGGGGGGAGGGTTCCGATAAGCGGAAGTTCCACTTTAGGGTGGAACCCCGCTTTAAGGGGGGATATGATCAACATGTACAAATATATAAGGGGTCCATATTGTGAACTTGGTGTTGAGTTATTCACTTTAAGGTCATCACTGAGGACAAGGGGGCACTCTTTACGTCTAGGGGAAAAGAGATTTAATCTCCAAATACGGAAAGAATTCTTCACAGTAAGAGCTGTGGAAATGTGGAATAGACTCCCTGCAGAGGTGGTTTTGGCCAGCCCTGTAGATTGCTTTAAAAAGGGCCTGGATTATTTCCTAAATGTACATAATATAACTGGGTACTAACATTTATAGGTAAAGTTGATCCGGGGAAAATACGATTGCCTCTCTGGGATCGGTAAGGAATTTTTTCCCCTGCTGTAGTAAACTGGGTCGCGCTTTTCTGGGGCTTTTTTTCGTCTTCCTCTGGATCAACTGTGGGTATAGGATTGGGTTTATGGGATTGTATGATATTTTTTAATTGTCAAAAGGAGCGTACTAACTGTAAGATTTTAGGACAACAGTTTGTCAACAGACAATCCCCTGCCAACAATCGTACCGTGTGTACGAGGCTTAAGAGTGTCTAATCATGTGCCTGGCTGGGCGGGGTGACAGGTGTACTACAACAATCGGCAGCCCCTGCAGGGGGTACCGCTACGATGACATGACAGTTGTTTGTGTTGCCTTGTAAATTGAAATATAGCATGTGTGATCAAATTATCTACTGATCTGCGGATATACAGTATATCGGGTTTTACGATCTTTAGTCATAGACATGCAGTAATATCTTGGATTGTGAGCATAATTTGTTCCAGAAACATGCTTGTAATCCAAAGCACTTGTCTATCCAAGCAAGTTTCCCCATAAGAAATAATGAAAATGATTTGTTCTACAGCCATTTATTCTTAAGTCCTTCAGTCTATAGTCAGTATAAAAAGATTATAGCAATGTGACTTCAAGACAACTTCAAAGCAACTTCAGGGAATGCCCGGGGTAATCCTCCTGTAATGTCGGTTCCAAATCACATCAATTAAGATGAGGATCCGACTTGACCCCTTTCACATTTGTGCAACCAGTCCTGCGACTTGGGACTGCAAAGTCGCATGCCAAATTGTACGCCATGATTTCCAACGAGTACTATTCATATCTGGTTGGCTTCAATTCGCAGCAACTTCAAAGTAGTCCCTGCACTACTTTGGTCCGACTTGAGGTCCTTAAACCTCAAGATTACACAGGCATTGCTTCAAGTTGTGCAATTTTCAGGTCATACAAGTGTGAAAGGGGGCCTTAGGGCTCATGCACACTGCAGCTAAAAAAAAAAAAAAAATGCTACTTTTAGCACTTGAGCTGGTCTTCAACCAGCCATGTTGCGGAATCAGAGGAGATAACATGCTATTTATTATTGGCCTTGGAGTTATTGCTTTGACTTTATTTTTTTGGTTGAATAATAATTCAATTTGTTATATTTTCTATATTTTTGGATGCATAGAATGCACTTTTTGGTTAAAGTGGTATTGCCACCAAAAAATAAAAAAGTGTTTAAAATTCTTAAAAAATAAATAAATAAATAATTGAAAAAAAAATGGAATTACGTACCGGTAATGTCCTTTTCCAGGAGTATTTCAGGACAGCCACCTTAGAGAGACACCGGCTCCCCCCCTCTGAGGAAACACCGCCTTCATTTTCATAATTTAAGCCTCCTCCTCCCTTCGTTCCTCAGTTCTTCCAGAGTACCTCCAGCCAACTGGGGAGACACAAGAACACGTCAAACAAATAAACTTTTTAAGTCTTACCTGACGGCCTCATGTAATGAGTTCCCGATGATCTGCAACAATTTGGGTGGGAACCGGTGCTGTCCTGAAAGACTCCTGGAAAAGGACATTACCGGTACGTAATTCCATTTTTCCCCAATCGTCTTTCAGGACAGCCACCTTAGAGAGGATAAGCGAGTATATTACCTTAGGGTGGGACTACTGCCTGCAGCACCTTACGACCAAAGGCTTGGTCTTTGGCTGACAGAAGATCCAGTCTATAGTGTCTCACAAACGTAGAAAAACTGGACCACGTTGCAGCTCTACAGATCTGTTCCGGAGATGCACCAGCCCACTCTGCCTGAGAAGTTGCCACCGCCCTGGTTGAGTGTGCTCTAATCCCAGCTGGAGGATCTAATCCCCCTGCCACGTATGCCTGCCCAATGGCTAACCTTAACCATCTAGCTATCGTACGCCTAGAGGCTTTGGAACCCTTCCTGGCCCCTGAAAATAAAACAAAAAGCGAATCAGTCTTTCTGAACTGACTTGTGCAGTCTAAATAATAAAGAACACATCTTCTAACATCCAGCTTGTGAAAAATGTGTTCCTGTTCTCTAACTGGATTTGAACAAAACGTAGGTAGCACAATCTCCTGCATCCTGTGGAAACTAGAGGCTACCTTAGGTAAAAAGGCCGGATCCATCTTCAAAACCAGACGATCCGGAAAAACCTGAAAAAAGGGAGCCCTGACAGAAAGGGCTTCGAGTTCACTTACTCTCCTTGCTGTAGTGATCGCCACCAAAAACACCGTTTTGAGAGTGATCAGCTTTAACGAGCAAGATTCTAATGGCTCAAAAGGTTCCCCTGTGAGAACCTGTAAAACTAAAGAAAGATCCCAGACTGGGAAGTGGGAGCTTGCAACCGGCCTCTGCCTACCTAGGGCCCTGAAAAACCTTACGACCCAAGGATCTGACGCTAGATGTTTCTCCAAAAACACGCTCAAAGCGGAAACCTGACCCTTTAGTGTTCCAAACGCTAACCCCTTATCCGCCCCTGCCTGTAGGAACTCTAGGACAGCTACAGGGCTGTGCACGTTGAAGGAACCCTCTGAACACCAGCTGATAAACCGCCTCCATACCTTTAAGTAAATGGACTGGGTTTCCTTTTTCCTACAGTTTAGAAGAGTGGCTACCAACCGGTCTGAGAAGCCCTTGGCTTTCAGTAATTCTTCCTCAGAAGCCACGCTGCCAGGTTCCATCGTCCTACCTGAGGACATAACACCGGACCCTGAGACAGGAGATCCTCCTGCAATGGGAGAATCCAGGGGGGTTCTACAGACAGGCCCTTCAGGATCGAGAACCACGGCCTCCTGGGCCAGTGAGGTGCAACTAGAATAAGGGTAGTGTTCTCCACTTGAAACTTCCTTAATACTGCCGGAATGAGCACGGGAGGGGGGAAGGCATAGCACTTGGAGAAACCCCAACTCTGTGCTAGTGCGTCCACCGCCAATGCCCCGTCCCCCCTGTTTATGGAGAAGAAAGTGGCTACTTTCGCGTTTTCCCTTGCGGCAAAGAGATCTATTGAGGGAATCCCCCATCTCTGGGTGATCATTTCGAATATTTCCTGTTTGAGAACCCAATTGCCTTCTCTCAGAGTTCTCCTGCTGAGAAAATCTGCCACCTGATTTTGTTCTCCCTTCAAGTGGATTGCTGAAAGGGACAGGATATTTGCTTCGGCCCATCTGAGGATGGCTTCCGCTAGGGCCCATAAGGATTTGCTCCTGGTGCCCCCCTGTCTGTTGATGTAAGCTACCACCGAGGAATTGTCCGACCTTACCCTTACGTGATTCCCCCGGAGCTCTTTCTGAAAGGTCCTGAGAGCTAGATCTACTGCCCTCAGCTCCCTCCAATTCGAGGATCTCCTCGAGTCCCTCTTTTCCCAAATACCCTGTATTAACCGGGAATCTAGGTGTGCTCCCCAACCTGAGCTGCTTGCATCGGTCGTGACCACCCTGGAGGTTGGCATGACCCACTCTAGACCTTGGGACAAATTTGCTCCCTTCCTCCACCACCAGAGGGACCTCTTTACCTGATCTGGAATCGAAACCAGAGAATCCAAAGATCCCTGGCTGTGATCCCAAATTTTCAGAACAAACAACTGTAGAGGGCGGTAATGTAACCCTGCCCACTGAACCGCTGGAAGAGCGGATGTCAGCAACCCTAGTGCCGACATGATCTTCCTTACGGAGATCTGGTGGTTGCCCTGAAGGAACAACAGAGCCTTGTCTACCTTTTGAATTTTCTCCAAGGGAAGAAAGACCCTTTGAACTGTTGAGTCCAACACGTACCCCAGGAAGGTGACCCTCTGGGAAGGAATTAAGTTGGATTTCTCCAGGTTCAGGAGCCAACCCAGGCTTACTAACAAGTTTCTTGTAACCTGTAAATCCTGAAGTAACTGCGTTGGGGAAGGTGCAAACAGAAGAAGATCGTCGAGATATGCGATCACCGAGATTCCCCTGAGACGCAGAAATGCCAGAACTTCTGCCATCACTTTGGTGAAGATCCGGGGGGAAGAGGATAGCCCGAAAGGAAGTGCTCTGAACTGAAGGTGTAGTACTTCCAACGGAGTTCTCACTGCTAGCCTGAGAAAACGCTGGTGGGACTTTGCGATGGGAATATGCAAGTATGCATCTTTCAGATCTATTGATGCCATAAAACAGTTCGGTGGAAGGAGTGCTTTTACTGAGTAAACCGAATCCATCCGAAACCTTCTGTAGGTAACTGAGACATTCAGAGGCTTCAGGTTCAGGATGAGCCTGAATTTTCCCGAAGGCTTGCGAACCACGAAAACGTGAGAGTAGAAGCCTCTGTTCGTCTCTCCTACTGGAACCCGTACTACCACCTCCTGGTCTTCCAACTCCTGCAGGGAGGAAAGAAGGGCAGCTGACTTTTCTGCGCATTTTGGCAGCTCGGTGACAAGGAACCTCAGAGGAGGGAGCTCTGAAAACTCCAAATGGTAGCCTTCTCTGACGATCCCCAAGACAAACTGATTGGAGGAAATCATTTCCCACTGTGGGAGGAAGGCCCCCAACCTTCCTCCCACCGTGACCCTGTCACTGAGATTTCTTGGGCTGTTCAGGAGGGCGAAAAATTGCTCCCCCGGGGCCCTTGCTCTTGAGTCCCCAACCTTTCTTCTGCTGAACAGTACGGGAGGCAACAACCCTTTTCTGGGGACGAGTCCTTCTTTTGGCTTGTTCCCCAAATTTCCTTTTAACAGGAAAGGCCTTTCTCTTGTCTGCTGTGCGATCTAGCACCGCTTCAAGACCTGATCCAAACAGTAGATCTCCTGTAAAGGGGATTCCACAAAGTTTAAGTTTGGACGCATTGTCTCCAGGCCAGGTCTTCAGCCATAAGGCTCTCCTGGCAGAGTTGGTCAGAGCCAAGGACCTTGCCGATATTCTCACGGATTCAGCCGAAGCGTCCGCTATGTAGGCTATCCCTTTAAGAAGCATGGGAAAGGAGGAGAGAATAGTCTCCTTTGTTGTCCCTGCTTCAATGTGTGCGCTAATCTGGGTGAGCCAATACTCCATGTTGCGGGCCACCACTGTGGTTGCCATGGCTGGCTTAAGATTTCCCTGTGATGAATCCCAGGCCCTTTTAAGAAGGCAGTCCATCCTTCGATCCATAGGGTTAGTAAGTACCCCCATATCTTCAAAGGATAGATCCGTGTGTCTGGACACCTGGGAAAAAGCAGCGTCTAATCTGGGAGATTTATTCCAGACGAGCGTCTCTTCCTCCGAAAAAGGAAACCTTCGTCTTAATGCCCCGGAAAAGAAAGGTTTCCTTTCGGGATCCCGCCATTCCTTCTTGATGGTATCGATCAAGACGTTATGCACTGGGAACACCCGCTTTTTTTGTTCCCCCATGCCCTTGTACATCTGATCATGGAGTGACAATGTCTTAGTTTCTTCTTGGATGCCTAAAGTGGTATGAATAGCCCCCAAGAGCTCATCCACATCCTCCAGGGAAAGCTTATACCTCGAGACTCTGTTGGATTCCCCATCCAACACCTCGGCGTCAGACTCCCCCTGGGAGTCTGAAACGACACTGTCAATTTCTTCCTCAGCTTCCTCCCTGGGACCCCCTGGATTCTCTCCCCCTGCAGGAGGAACGTCCACGGGGCTGGATGGTACACTCTGCTGCGCTGGTGTAGGAGTGCTTAAGGGCTGGGGCCACTGGAAACTGGAGAAAAAGTTTTTGAAGGACTGAAAGGTACCAGAGAGTTCCTTCATAGAAGCTACCAGATCTGCACCCTGCTCTGCTGCCTGTTCCCTAAGTAAATCCTCAATACATTGTTTACAAACTGCTTTGGACCAGGAGTCTCCCATAGGAGTTCTACATGAAGGGCACTTCTTCTTAGAACCATGGGGGGACTTGCTCGTGGCTTTCTGAAAGACACAAAACACAGGAAGGAGCAGCATAAGCCTAAAATAAAAGAAACACCAGCGCTACATAGAGGACCACCGGGAGTGCCCCACCCTAGGATCAACCATTACCAGGATCCCAGACGCACTACCCTTCCCCCCGACCACCAAGGAGGAACACCAGTGGAGCTACTGGATACAAGTAAGGGAACACCTCCCCAGGGTTCCTCTTACCTTTGAGTGGCTGGTGCTGTTATCTCCGGGAGTTCTTGAAGCCTCTGCTTCGGACATTCTCCCGTTGAGGAAGCGTGGTACGAACGTGCCTCTAACAGCTACCTGTGCAACTGTAGAAAGAGAGGCTGCACCAGCCGAACGCTAGGTTCCCCTTCACGTGCCGCGTCCGGAACCGGAAGACGCGGATCGAACGAAGGGGTCCGCCCCCACCGGAACTGACGTCGCCCGCCTACCGGTCCGGCTTCCAGCTCCCAGCCGGCTGCATACACAGGGGAGCCCTGGACGCCTTCGTTCAGCGCCCCACTGGACGAAACGCTGTATGAACCTCTCCAAAGACTTCCTGCTTTCCCCAAGCGAAGATTGGAGTGCGTGTAAAGGTCAGTCGAGTTTCAGCTTCCCCAGCCGACCGGACTGTTTGTTCCGTTGAAACACCCGCGGGTGAACGAACGGACGACCCCATAAACTTCCTGCTTTCCCCAAGCGGAGTTTAGGGTATATGGACAGTACGGACACTTCAGCTCCCCGCTGATAGGACTGTCCCGGACCGACCGATAAACGGTCGAATAGCCGAACGGGGCCGGGGCTCCGCTCGGATAGCTTCAGTTTCACCAACCGAATTCAGCCTTAAGGTTCCTTGGCGGTGTCTCCCCGCTGGAGGAAACACCATAACTGAGGAACGAAGGGAGGAGGAGGCTTAAATTATGAAAATGAAGGCGGTGTTTCCTCAGAGGGGAGGAGCCGGTGTCTCTCTAAGGTGGCTGTCCTGAAAGACGATTGGGGAAAAAATTTTTTTTACTCACCTCTAAATACCTGTTGCTAGGGGGTCCCTCGTAGTCTTCCTTCTTCCTTGCCCGGGCTGGTGACATCGCTTCCCCTCGCGCCGCACAGTCATCTGGGACCTGTCACGTGTCACAGATGACTGTGCGGCATATCACGGCGCCCTGCGCCGCTCACGCATGCACGGTGGGTGCCCGGCTGTGAAGCCACAGTCGGGTGCCCACAATACGAATGACGGCGCCGCGAGCGGAGCAGGGAACGAGGGGGGGGGCTTCGTTCCCCCGCATCACTGGACCTTAGAACAGGTAAGTGTTCGATTATTAAAAGTCAGCAGCTGCAGTATTTGTAGCTGCTGACTTTTATTTTTTTTTTATTTTTTTAGGGGCACCCCACTTTAAGTTCTATTAGTAGATAGCATGTCTAATTGTATTTGTTTTCTTTTTTTTAATGCACAATAAAAAAAATTGTGTAGAATAATACTTGGCTATGTGTTTTACTTTAAATTACAGTTTGGGACTAGGCAGTTTCATTTTAAAAAATAGTGTAAAAATTAACAAGGGACACCAACATAGTTTTTGTATCTTTGATCTTAAAAACTGTACAGGATAATGGTGTTGTGGTAACTTCCACAAAAAAATAAATAATAATATTATTCTTGATATCACTAGAAAAAAAAAGCCTTTAAAAATTAGTAGTTAGTTAGGAGTTAGTTTGCAATAACTCCATCAGTATCACAAAGCAGCTTCATTATTATCCCATTATAAAGAAGAAGAGAATTGTGCGCTGCATTTCCAGATTTCATAATTTGCAGCGTCACAAATGTTAATTCTCCATTACAAACGCGAGTTTACAAGACCGACCGATCACGGCTCGTCCTTGCTTCCGAGCATGCGTGTTTGTATTTTGGACCTTCAGACGGTTTCAAGATAATAAAAGAAAAAAAAATTATATAAATGAAATTGTGTTCATGGGTCGAATTCAAAGATCTAAATTGCTGAAACTTTTTTTTTAAATTACACAACAGTAACAGTTTTGTTGTTCCTCCCTCTCTTCTCCAGGCTCACAAGACCTATGATGAGGCCATCAGCCAGGGTAAGCAAGCCTTCCTCCTGGAAGAAGATGAGAGCTCGGCAGACATCTTTAGCTGCAGTGTCGGGAATCTCCCTCCTGGCCAGGAGGCTGAGGTCACCCTGAAATATGTGCGGGAGTTGCCGGTGGAGGCAGACGGAGCCGTGCGATTTGCACTCCCGGCCGTCCTAAACCCGAGATACACCCCAAAAGGTACAGATAAGAAGTTTATTTTTATTTTTTTTGTAATGCTTTTATTTGCATCTCTGAAAGGACCACTAAACCCTAAAGTGAACCTGGCCCGGCCTAAAATGTTTCCAAAGCAACAAGTGCAGATGCCAATGCCATATACCAGGGGTGCCCAACCTTTTAAAGAGAGAAGGCCACTTAAGCAAATTGGTAGATGGTTGCGGGCCACAATGAACCGGGCGGGGTCCATGACAGATCCATGGACACAGTCCAGTCTACTCTATGGCCCTCTGATCCAATCCGATTCGCCCAGACGGAAGGGGCAGATCACTTTCTATTTCTTTTAGGTAGGCGGGTGTAAACAAACACAAGTCCATTTACATCTGCTGCTCCATAGAGGTGAATAGTAAGTCTGATTGGGTCGGACCGATCATGTGAAAGGGGTCTAAGGCTGCTTTCACACTGATGTGCTGTGATTTGCCCAAACCGCGGGTGAAACGCAGTGAACCTGTGGATTTTCTGTGGGTTAGCTGCACTTTGCCATAAACCTCTATTATATCCTGCAGGTGTGGCGCACTTTCTGAAGGCACAACAAACCCGCGGGTAATAACAGAAGTCTATGGCTCAATGCAGGTAACCCACAGTTGCACTAACCACTGTAAAACAGATATATCCATATATACTGTGGATTTAGTAGTAAACTTACCTTTAATAACTGTCTTCCATGCAGGTATCGCTGGCTGTTGCTGTCCCTGGCGGAGTGCATTTGGTATCACTCCGCCCGTGACAGAAGCGGGCGCTATACAGGAAGCATTGGCTTATGTGGCTCTGCTCTGCAGCCACTTGCTTCCACTACCAGCGGCTTCATTACCAAAACTGCTGCTCTGGGATGGCAGGTCGGAAACTCGTGATCTGGGCTTGCCAACCTGCCATCTTACAGCAGGAGGTCAAGGGCCACATCAGAGGGCTCTGCGGGCCACATGTGGCCACTGGTTGGGCACCCCTGCCATATACGTTATACTCTCAAACTATTTCCTGTGTGTCCCTGTGGAGCCTTTTGCATCGTAGACCCACACTGTACATGGCCCTTGGACTTCTCTCCGAATTGGAATCCCAGAGCTAAATGTGCCTGTCTCCTGAAGACTCATTATGAGTAGGCTGTAAGGGCAGAGCATAAGAAGCTAGTTTTTATTTATTAGAACTGTTGGTCCCTAATAATACCACTGTTTTAATGTTGGTTTCAAAGTAAAGGGTTAACACACACTGAGGAATTGAATGCTACATCACTAGATGTCTCGTGTGCGCATTCCGCACTCTGTTCCAACCTTTTCACTGTGAGGTAGCATCTTCCTGTATTGCTCCTGTTTACAAGAGACAGGGGGTTCCGCCTCAGTATTTGCCACCACCTACAGTGGCCTGGTCACCTCTTACTATTGAACCTCTAGTGCTTTCAGCAAACATTTCATGAGTACCCAAGGTTTTTTCCTGGTGTTTTTAATTAAGTTGTCTTTGTCAGGCAGTGCAACATTTCAGATCCTAAGCACCAGGGGAACAGTTCATGGTCTCTTAGCTTATAGTTCACTCATTATCCCTTCAGGGATGACCTGCTGTGACCAGGGGCAGCTTTTGGGCTCCCTCCCCAGCGGCTGGTGACACTACCACCCTGGGCGGCACTTACCCGATCTAGGTGGCGGGCTGTAATGTGTCCACTCCTCCAGCGGCTTTCTATGTCTCCTCTTTCTTCTGCCTAAGCGCTAGGCATCCAATGGGATCGCCTGATGCTTTGGCTAGTTGGGAAACGGGTCTCACGACCTGCCTCCTGATTTGCAGGGAGGAACTTTAGTGTGAAAATAGCGAAAATGTATTTGCTATCATCACACAGCTGGCTGGGCTCAGAGCGCAGTGCTCTGCTCCCCAAGCCCACCCTTTTTTGAAGCCTATTGGAGTCTCTTGCTCTAATCAAGTGCTTCAAAAAAAACACTCCCCCCACCCCCTATCACTCCATTTGGAATCCATAGTCTGGTGCCCTGGTATGTAGATCAGGGGGCCGGATGCATGGATGGGGGGGCGGTGCTGTGCGCCCTCTATGGATTCTATATGGACAGCCTGGACCAATGTACCCTGCTTGAGTCCATACATCAAACAAATACGTAGAGATTTTCAAGCTCAAACTTACCAGCCTGTCAGAGACCAACAAATTTGACCTGTCTAACAATATGTGTTTAAGAACAGGGGTTTAGTCTGCACACACTTGCAAATGCATGCGTAAGCCACAGATCCCGCCAAGGCACCCTGTTTTCTGTAGTCACTAACCCTGACTTCTGGGTCTCCACAGTAGAAGCACATGCATTTTAATGGATAGGTGAGGACAGGTGGCCTGGAAGGAGCCCACTCCTCCTTAAAAGGTACAGGGGTACACTGAACACCCAGCACATAGCACTATGGCAGCAAAGATCTCAGTGCATTGCCTGACCAATATGATCAAAATACAAACAAATAGCCACCGCCCCTACCTATAACTGGTCTATTGCAGCAAGGAGCACTGGAAGGGTAAATGTGTGCTGACTAAACCCCTGGTCTTAAAGTGGTTGTAAACCCTTACAGACCACATTTTACTACAGGTAAGCCTATAATAAGGCTTACCTGAAGCTACCCCGGATATCTCCTAAACCTGCACGGTTTGGGAGATATCCCCTGTATCAGCATGTGCTGACGTCATCGACACATGCGTACTGAAGCAACAACACGTTCGTGTCATTGCTTCAGCTAGTGTGCCGTTACTGGCGACTCCCGCTTGCATGCATGGGAGTGGCGTCATCGCGACTTCGGCAAATCACAGCGTCGGAGCCTGCTATACCCGGAAGTAACTCCGGGAGTGATTTCGCCGGCCGGAGCAGTGTATGGGGACTGCTATGGGGGCTTTGATCTAAGGTAAGTATTTCATAATGAGCTAGTATGCTATGCCATTATGTCATTGGCTGACAGCTGATCACATGGTAAGGGGTCGGACTCCGATCTGGGATCAGCCAAGTCTCATAGACTCGCTGATCACAGAGCGCACCGCGCGCACCCTGCAGGGGGCGCACAGATGGCTCGAGCACGGGAGGATGTCTATGGACGCCTTCCCAGCAAATTAGGTCCACGCTGCAGCTATCTTTCGGCTATAGCACGGATGGGAGGTGGTTAAAGTGGAACTTCCAGTCAACGCTGATTATTTTTAATCCTCATGCTGCTAGCATTAGTAAATAGATAGGAAAGTATTTCATATTTGCTTGTTATAAACTTTTTTTTTTTTTTTTTTTTTTTTACATTCCTTCATTTACTTCCTGGTTTCTTGCCTAGGAAAATTATGTCATATATCCCAGCAGTCTTCAGGAGGGGAGGAGGGGTTTACTCAGCTATGCACACCCTCCTTCATGCATGCTAAGGGCAGATAGATTCCAGGAAGTTAATGCAACATAAATCATTTGCCCTTACTCAAAATGGGCCCCAGCAAGAAATAGTAGAGTGTTGTTTTATAAAGTGATTTCTCAACAAAATAAAGCACAGAGACATGGATGGATGGGGGGGGGGGGTTACTTTGAATATTAAAAATTAATTAAATTGTGCTTTTGGTTTGTGGTCCTCAGATGCAAGATCAAGATTCGGTTTAATGAACAAGAAAGAGATTATTTTACGGGACACTTTCCCCCTTTCCCTCTGTGTTTCTTCTCATGTTCTTGATTCATCACAAAACTGGAGCATGTTGAGTAGAGGAAAGAGGGTATAAGGGGCCGGCTTTCAGTTTTTCTGTTTTGCCCGTGTTCAATTCTCCCGTAGATGGCAGTGTAACCCGATTTTTGTATCTGAATTCCAGTGTCCATCAACGGACTCCTAGAAAAGTATTTTACAACAAATACAAAAATCCTATTTTTTCTTCTCTCTGGCCTTTGTAAGCCCCTCGATAAGGAAAATACAGACTGCAGGGGCCACAAAATAAATGACAGGAGCAGGCTGGGTATCGGAGCAGTAGAGATTTGGGTATTTGAGAGTTGAAAAATAAGAGGCGGGGCTTAGGGGAGGGGATTTAATTTGACTTGGAAGGAAGTCAAGGTCTTTTTTTTTTTTACAGCCTGGATCCAAGGAGCTCCATAGTGACATACACAGGAATTGATTTGAAGGCTGGCACGAATACGTGAACTGTTTTTATCTTAGAAACATTTTAGGTCAGATTACGTTCACTTTTAATATATCGAAATATATACAAACATTGAAAGGCTCTGCATTTTATCTCTTCCAGATCACGATGTCAGCATAACAGCCACACGTCCGCAGGTGCCGATTGGCGAGATCCCGTACACGCTGAGCCTGAATGCTCACTTCCAATCCGCATATGGGATCGCCAAGATCGAGTCCAACTGCAGCATCACCCCCCTGGAGTACACAGATAGTGACAGGACCAGTGCCAAGGTTAGTGGGGCCCAGAATAATATCAAGGCTCGTTTCTTTTGTTGATTTGGATAAGATAACTACTACTTCTAATAAATGCTGTTGGGGTTAAAAGTGTCGATAAACCATGAAGTCTTGTATGTATGTTGTGAAAGAAAATGGCAAATTAGGTTTAGAAAAAGCTCCTTTGTTATAATTTTGCAGTCATCTCATGTGTTCATGTCACCCCCCCCCCCCCCCCCCCCCCATATAGTGAAGATGATGGATTACCACGGCAGCAAATGTGTTATTTATAATTACAATTATGTTATTTCACCCTTTGTAGGTGTCATTGGCGGAGGGGCACAAGTTTGAGCGAGATGTAGAGTTATTGGCTTATTACACGGATGTGAACAAACCCAGCGTCACTGTGGAGGCGGGGCTTGGAGCTACAGACGCCGCACAGGAATCAGGACCAACACCATCAGGTGACAAAATAAGCTGACGTGATAGTATGATGGCTCGTTACATTTGGGCCAATCACCGGATTATAACAAATTAAAAGAAATGACACTGCCCCAAGCTAACATGCAAATCTCTCTCTCTAACACGCAATCTCTCCACAATCAATCTTCTCCCTTCAAGGAGTAAAAACGCATAAGGTTGTTTTTTTTGTTTTTTTAACTAAACCACAAAAATCTTTACTGATACCAGATCCGGTCCCCCAGACATTCTCTCCACCATCGGATGTGACTCTGCCCGCTGATTTGACATGTGCAATTTGTTTCATTACAAATCAAATACAAAAAAAAAAAAAAAAGGATCCTGTTCCTTTAAAGCATTTTGTACAGCAGTGCTGAAATACCTTGCTGATCCTGCCAGTTTCTGCCCTCCCCTATGCAAACTGACCATGGTGTATCATGGCTGCTGAGCCCTGACACCACTGTCAGTTTACATGTCTCTGTCATCCGCAGCCTGCTCTTCTGTGTCTGCCTCCCTCTGTCCTCCTCCCCCCTCCCATCCCTGCGTGTCAGCCCCCCGATCCTCCCCTCCTTCTCTGAAAGTAACAGTGTTTTCCTATTTCATTTCTATCTGTTATATAACAGTAAGCTCCACAGTGGATGTCATTTATAAAAAAAAATCTGTATAATACCGTATTTCAGAGCGCTGTTCGGTGCTGACGTGGCTGCTGGCTGGTCTCCTCTTCTTCTGTCCTTGTCTCGGCTGACATCCACGGGGGTGTCAATCAGCTGTAGGTCCTTCCCCTGTCACCACTTTTCCCTTGGTGTCAGGAAAACTTGCCAGAAGTGACTCAAGCTGATAGCAGAGGAAGGAGTGAGTGGACAGAAATGACTTAGTGCTCTGGATTGAGACAAGTACACACTATATATTTATAGAGGGATGTGCTTTGTGCATATTTCATGTGTGAGGTTTACAACCACTTTAAAATTGATGGGTTTAGTTCTTCTTTCAGTTTTGTACAAACTACAAAGCCCGGCCTTGTTCTACCATGTTAAGAGGTTCATTATATCCTGGGGAGGAAGAAGAGTTATGCCGCATACACACGACAGGACTTAAGTCCGGCAGACTTTCAACTGAGTTCTGACAGAGTTCTGACGGACTTTCCGAATGAAAGGACTTGGCCACACACAATCACACCAAACTCCGACGGATTCGAACGTGATGACGTACGACTGGACTAGAATAAGGAAGTTCATAGCCAGTAGCCAATAGCTGCCCTAGCGTCGGTTTTAGTCCGTCAGACTAGCACACACACGAGCGGATTTCTGGGTCCGGCAAAGTTCTGGGGGAAAAATTTGAAGCATGTTCCATTTCTAAAGTCTGTCAGACTTTTGCGAATCAAAAGTCCGTTGCAGCCCACACACGATCGAATAGTCTGCCGGAATCATTCCGTCAGACTTTGGATGTTGAAAAGTCCGCTCGTGTGTACGGGGCTTTATTCACTATGGTTGCAAAAGGGCTTCCACATATTTTCTAAGTTTTAAGGGAATGTGTAAATGAAAGTATTGGGTTAGTAATGTGCTTGCTGTAATGTTCGGGGGACCAGCTAAATCGCAGGACACAGGCTTTTCACACAACAAGGGGTTTATTAAACTTAAACAGCTTTACAGCAGCCAAAAACAAAAGAAAAAGGTTTCAGTCTCATCGACTTGCAAAGTCCAGAATTACTGTCTCAATCAAACAGTCCTTGATTTCTATGGCAGGTAGCTTCCTCTGCCAGGAGGCTTCCAGGCAGGACACTGCTGTCCACTTCTGTTGCTGCAACACAAACACAAACACCATCCACCATGTCCTCTACACTCCTCCACACCCATCTACCACTTCCTGTCTTGTTTTTAAACACACTTCCTCTGACAGGTGAGTTAATCACTTTTGTTCCCTTAAAGGGACCAAAGTCTAAACAGAGGGGAAACATAGCGACCTTCCAGGACCCAGCCACGGCGTCCTGTACATTGCATAAAGAAAGGGAGTTCCAAAGGATAGTATCTATTACCATTGGTGCTATCGGGCATGCTTCAATGCTGACCCACAAAGGAACATTGCTGGATGCATGCTAAGAGGCTAATGGAGCTAATTGTGTGACCGGGTAATAAATCATAATATTAGGAAGTGCCTAGTCCTTTTGATGGAAAAGAGAGTATTTGGAGTCAAGCCAGATAACCCACAAAACTACTCGTTGGATTATTATTATGTAAGATTTATATAGCGCCAACAGTTTGTGTGGGACTTTACAACATGGAGGCAGACAGCACAGTTCCAATATTATTACAAGTTTTACAAGTTACAATATTTTTCAATACAGGAGGAATCAGAGGGCCCTGCTCATTAGAGCCAACAATCTAAAAGGATGGGTCAAATAATACCATAGTTAATAACTGTGGGGGATGACCTGATGGAGATAGTTGAAATACAGTTGTAAGGTGGAGACGGGAAAGTCTTCTCTGAACAGATGGGTTTTCAGGGATCGCCTAAAAGTGGACATAGTAGGAGATAGCCAGACAGAATGGGGTAGGGAGTTCCAGAGGAGGGAAGAGGCTCAGGAAAAGTCCTGGAGGCGAGCATGGGAGGAGGAGACAAGGGAGATAGAGAGTAGGAGGTAGTGGGAGGGACGAAGAGAACAAGTTGGTTGGTATTTTGCATAAAATATGCAGGGACACAAGAACAGGAAGCACCCTGAAAGGGTAAAGTAACTTGGGGAGCAAAGTCTTCTTCATCGCTGCTATTCTGCCCATCCATGATATTTTCTCCAGGATGGACATCAGCTGTTGCAAAAAAAAAGAGTAATTGCTTCCATATTGCTTGACCTACAGATCCTTATGACTCTTCTCAATAAACTTGCAACCCTCATCCCCAACTTTTTTACTGGGTTTATCGACAAAGTCCCCGAAGTTCCAGACATCCTCTAGATCCCTTTTTCTCACCCAGGGTTCTGTGAAACCTTAGGGTCCTTCCAGATGTTGCTAGGGGTCCTATGAGCTGCGGCTGATTGACCTCCTACTTAATGGTACCTGCATAGTCATGGAGCCTATGCCACTTGGTGGGGTCAGCTGCTAGACAATAATGATCTATTTAGCTATCTCTAAGGGTGGGATTCTGACCACCACTGTAAATTCTTTCTAAAGGCCACCAATATAACGGCCCTTTTCCCTACTGACCTCCAATGAACAGGTTTTAGCAGGGGTTCCGCAAGACCTGAAAATTACCATATTTATCGGTGTATAACATGCACATTCATTTTAAGAGGGAAGTTTCAGGGGAAAAAAAAAACATTTTAAATAAGGAACTTTGACGCAAAATAAGGGTCAGTACCCATCTGCAGCCTCACAAGTGCCATCCATGCAGCCTCATCAGTCCACATCAATGCAGCCTCACAAGTGCCGTCAATGACATGGATGAGCGAGTTTAGGGTGGAGGAACTTGAATGGCCTGCACAGAGTCCTGACCTCAACCTGATATAACACATTTGGGATGAATTAGAGCAGAGACTGCAAACCAGGCCTTCTCATCCACAGCAGTGCCTGACCTCACAAATGCACTTCTGGAAGAATAGTCAAACCTTCCCATAGACACACTCCTAAATCTTGTGGACGGCCTTCCCATAAGAGTTGAAGCTGTCATAGCTGCAAAGGGTGGGCCAACTCAATATTGAACCCTACGGACTAAGACTGGGATGCCATTAAAAGTACATGTGCGTGTAAAGGCAGGCATCCCAATACTTTTGGTAATAAAGTGTAATTTTTTTTTTTGTTACAATTGTTCATATGTTTGTTGTCAGTCTAAAGCCTCATACACACGATAGGACTTTGTACAAACTTTCCCTTGGATTTTTGTACAAAGGGCGTCGGCCCTGAACTTGTATTGCATACACACAGCAGGACTTTTTCAGCCAACTTTCACCAAATCATGTGGTTTTTCTGCTCTTTACCGCCACCTTTGGTCAACTTCTGTATTGTTGTCTGATCTTTTGCATTGGTTCTGAGCATGCCTGTTTGTACTTTGTACAAAAGTCCTATGGTTTTCTGTACACACGATCAGACTTTGCTCCATTGGACTTTTGTTGGCAGAAAGTTTGTCCGTTCGCACAGCCAACAAAAGTCAGATGAAAACCAAAAAAGTTTGTCCGATGGAGCGTACACACGATCGGATGTTGCTCCAAAACAGCTAATTTGCATGTTTGTTGTCAAAAAGTCTGATCGTGTGTATGGGCCTTAAGAGACACATGGATGACCTTTTTCACTCATACTTCAACCTTTTTTCTACACAGAATATTTGTCTTTTTGAACCTTCCTTCTCAAATCAAAGGTTATCTGTTACTTAGTTTCCACAAACTTTTTCTTTTTTTCTACTCACAGGTTTAAATGGGTAATTTATCTGATTTGTTTTTGTTATAGTTGCACAAAAATTGTGGGCCCTAGTCCAACGAAAGTTCAGATCAAATTTTAAGCAAAAAAAGATCCCCGGTAAGTTTGAGATGATTTGTATTTGTATGTAATTGGGCTGTAGCTAAAACCTTCCTATTTGGACATTAACCACTTCCCGACCGGCGCACGCCGATGTACGTCGGCAGAATGGCACGGGCAGGCATATTGGCGTACAGGCACGTCAAATTTTAAATGCCGCCCTGCCATCGCGAGCATGCCGGTCAGGACCCCCGTGAGTCCGGTCGCGGGTCCTGTGGACTCGATCGCCGCGGGCATACCTGCAATCGTCTCACGGGGCGGCTGAACTGGGAGATGCCATTGTAAACAGCATCTCCCCGTTCTGCCTAGCAACAAGTGACCCTGATCTCTTCTCCATGTGATTGGAGCAGAGATCATTGTTCACTAAAAGAAAGCCCAGCCCCCAACAATTAGTAACACGCCCCTAGGAACACTTAACCCCTACACTGATATTTAAAATAGAACAAATGTGTATCTATCACAGGGTGGTGTCTGTGGATACACTGATGGCGGCCATCTTATACACAACAATATGATAGGGGTGAATGGGCTGAATAGTCTGCCTTTTTGATTCCCCCTCTTACCTTCCTTCTTTACCCAGTGGGAACTTGGTCCGTTTTCATTGCACCTTGAGCTTAGGGGATACTAAACAGTATCCATCACCGATCCTATCTCTGTTTACTTACGTCTCAAGAATATTTATTAAACACTGAAGATTTGAAACCCTATGAGCCCAATACACCTTTAGGCCCCTTTCACACTAACGTCCCGTTCAGGCCCGCCTGTCAGTTTTTCAGGCGGACCTGAACGGGTGCTCCATAGAGCTCTATGGAGCGTCGGATGTCAGCGGTGACATGTCCGCTGACATCCGACCCGCTCCGATCCGAAAAAGTGTGACGGAGGAAAAAGCTATTTTTCCATCCGTCTGCGGATCGGATCGGATGACGACGGGCACTGCGGTCCGTCGTCATCCGATCTCCCATAGGGGAGAGCGGCGCTGTGACAGGTCCGTCCCTGCACAGTGTGCGGAGACAGACCTGTCATCTCCCTGCTCAGCGGGGATCGGCGGAGTGATCCCCGCTGAGCAAACGGACATCCACGGGGCGGATCAGAACTGATCCGCCCCGTGTGAAAGGACCCTTAAAGTGACTTCACTAAGCTCAAAATCTATACTTATATTTTTTTTTTTGCTCAACAACTACTACCCCTTTTTTTTTCCCTTTGTGGAGAAATGGTTGTGTAATCAATCGTACCAACTTCCCCAGTCTCCTTCGGAAATGGCGGTCTCTCTATATGGGACACACTCTATGAAGGAATAACATTGTTATCAGCTCCTGAAGAAGCGTCATCGCAGACGCGAAACATGTAGAGCACCAAAAATATATGTAATTGCTGACTGTATGGTTGATATCCTTAATCCTATATTTATATAGATACATATTTTGTTTTTTCCTTTTTGGAAATTTGAAATGGATCTTACTGTTTTTGATAGGATGTCAATTAGGTCTTAAATGTGTAGTTACAAGGAGGAAACTTTTCCTTTTTGTGTGTAAAAAGGAAATTGAACTTTTTATTTTCCGTTTTGTTTTAAAAATAAATAGAAATAATTCCTTTTGAATATACTGGTTGTGTCTACAACTTTCTTTATGCCTAAAAAGTCCAACTGAACCCACATTTTTTCTTTTGAGGTCTTTTATGTGAAGGTTCTTTTATTTTCATTTTTTATTTTTCTCCCTTATTCCCCCTTTTCCTTGTCAATATTAACCCCTACACTGCCACCCACTGATTAACCCCTTCACTGCCAGTGTCATTTACACAGGAATCACTGCATTTGTATAGCAGTGATTTGACAAAAATGTGTATAAAATGTCCGATGTGTCCGCCATAATGTCGCAGTCACAATAAAAGTCACTGATCACCGCCATTACTAGTAAAAAAAAAATTATTAATAAAAATGCCATAAACTATCTCCTATTTTGTAAACGCTATAACTTTTGCGCAAACCAATCAATAATCGCTTATTGTGATTTTTTTTTTTACCAAAAATATGTAGAAGAATACGTATCGGCCTAAACTGACAGAAAAAAATGTTTTTTTATATATTTTTGGGGGGATATTTATTATAACAAAAAGTAAAAAATAATGTGTTTTTTTTTAAATTGTCGCTCTATTTTTGTTTATAGCGCAAAAAATAAAAACTGCAGAGGTGATCAAATACCACCAAAAGAAAGCTCTATTTGTGGGGAAAAAAGGACGTCAGTTTTGTTTGGGAGCCACGTCGCATGACTGCGCAATTGTCAGTTAAAGCGACGCAGTGCCGAATCGCAAAAAGTGGTCTGGTCTTTGGCCAGCAAAATAGTCAGGGGCTGAAGTGGTTAAAGTTTTACTAAACCCTGGACCCTGCATTCACTATATGTGATCTCCCACAGTACACAGAACATGGAAATGCAATTATTTTAGTAAATATGACCTGCTAAATACCTTTTCTCATCAGCAGTATATAACAGTCTTGTGACTTCTATCAGTGCCTGGTTAAAGCTTGTAGGAGTAGTTTTCATACTGCACTGGCTGTCCTATCAGGATGCAGGACCCCTGACCCTCTGTCAGGACAGCGCTGATTGACCCTGTGCTAATCACATGCACGCTTCCAAGAAAACAAAAATAAAAAAACTCTCTAGCAATACACACCAAACTGAGCGTGTGCAGCCTGACTCCATGTACTCTGTCTTATCTGGACCTGTTTTGGGGGCAATGCAACAAGGGGAGGATTAGAGAAGACAGGATCGAACAACCATTTTACACAATGCGCAGGATTAACCCCTTGGGTTCCACAGTGAGTATAACCGGCATGCTTTACTGCACATACAGACTGATTTTACTGTTGTGGGTTTAGTAACACTTTAAATGGATCACTGGAGAAGTGAGTTAAGCAGTGGTCTGTGCATGAAGTGGACAAAGTCCCCAAACACTGGAGTTTCTGCTGCTGCTTGTACTAGATGCAGTGGCGGGCTGGTGGTATCGGTCGGTCACCAGCCCTGCACTTATCGGTGGCAGCGCTTCCTCTGGGGCAGCAGCTTCCCCCTGCATCTCCTCTTTCTCGGCATCACGGCAGCTTCCACCCTGCGTCTCCTCTCTCCTCCTCCCTAGGCGGCCAGTAAGAGCACTTCTCCTTTAAGCCAATCGGGTGACGGGTCTCATAACCTGCCTGATTGCCTGGGAGGAAAATCAGGAAGACAATAGCAAATATTAATTGGCTATTGTCTCACACACCCGGGTGGGCTCGGGGCGCAGTGTTCTACGCCCCCGGGCCCACCCTTTTTTTACGTCTATTAGAGCCTCAGGCTGTAATCACGTGCTTCAAAAAAAAAGAAGAAAACTCCATTGGAATCCGTGATTAGGGGACTGGATGCATGGATAGGGGTGGCAGAGCCCCTGTGCCCTGCATTACAGGCCGCCACCGGCTAGATGCTCTCATATATGCACAGCTGGAACAACAGTTACATGGTGAATACTTCTGTTAGAATGCGGCCTTAGTAATTTTTTCATCTTTCCATCTATTAAACCTTCTGCCCTTGTTGTTTTAACTTTGGATTGTAAAACATTTTTTTTTTTTTCTGCCAGTAAATACCTTATACAGCCCTAGGGTTGCCACCTATTCTTCAAATCAAACCCGAGCACTTTAGTGGTGCACAGCAAATTTTTTAATAGTATAAACTATAGATATATTTTGCTATTAAGGCTGGGTTCACATTGCAGTGATGCAGGAACGCCGCGAATCCGCGGCGGGTTCCCGCATCGCATGCCTCCCAGCGGCAGTTCACACTGCCCTATGTGAACTGCTGGGAGTGTCAGTGAAATGTTAATGACACCCCCAGATCAGTTCGCATATCGCAGTGCGATCTGCAAACTCGGACAGGAATCGGATCGCATGGTGTGAACACCCATGCGATCCGATTCTGCTGCGGACCAAAAAAAGGGTCCTGTGCGAGTTTGTGGCGAGTGCGATGCGAATTCAGCCATACTATCTGTATGGCTGAACTCGCATCGCTACAGAGATCGGATGTGATTTGCACTGCAGTGCGGTACGAATCACATCTGGTTCTCGTAGCCACAGCAGTGTGAACCCAGCCTAAATAACATTTCTAATCATATGGCGTTAATAACAAGAGTCCCCCTTTACATCTGAACTCGTAGAGTTCCTTTTCACTGTAAGGGGCGAATCTACAGACTCTGATGTACGGGAGAACTCTGGGGCCTCTAAGGGATGCTCTGGGAACCCTGAATTAAGGGGAAACACTGCACACTCTGATGTATGGAGAACACTGTGGCCTCTGGTGTAAAGGAGAACTCTGATGTAAGGGGTGCTCTGATAACTCTGATTTACCTTAGTGTACTCACTCAGAGGCAGGAGAGAGAAGAGGAGGGAGACTTCAGTCACAGACAGGGATGGATGGTGAGCTCGCGCACCCCTTGGGAGTCAGCAACCCTCATTCAGATGTATCTGAGGCTTCTAGACTGCCAATTTCTGACCCCCACTATCCTTTTTCTGAGGCACAGCGCTGGGGATTGGAGTGTGGGCAGACACAGAGGGGTGGGGGGGGGGGAAGAGGTGCAGATCGAGCCCTCTCTCCTCTCCTGTCAGTGTGGGGGGCAGGGGGTGGGGAAATTGTTAGTATTGTTTGTGCTGGCTTTGGGCAGTGTGAAAAAGAGTTTAACACACACACTCAGCTTAGCCAACTGCAGACAGCAAACCTGCTGGGAAGCCATAGTCCAGTCTGAATAATGTGCACGGGTTTCAGGCAGTCTGAAACCCGGACGCATGATTCCAAACCCCCGAACTGTCCCGGTGAATCCCGGACAGGTGGCAACCCTATACAGCCCACTTCCTTTTTCTTGTTTGGTCATTAGCCTAGGCTTATGACATCATGCACAGTTCTCTCTTTCCTGAGAGTTTGCCAGCAAAAGGAAGGGGGGGGGTGTGGGTGAGTCATACGAGAGCCAATAAGAGCTGCAGAGCTGGAGGTGTGCCTCTGTGTGTCTGTGTAATTCCAGGATGTGAACACACAGCAGCTTCAGCTGCCCACAGTTAAAATGGCTGCAGCCAGACTCAGTGGAGGGAAATTTCTGCAGTATATTTGGCAAGTATAGAATCGCAGTATATATAAAATAATATGCAAAGTGTTTGGAGGGAAGCTTTAGAATGTTTTTATTACAAACTATGAGAGCAGACTGCAGTTTTTCTTTAATATATTTCAAAGACTTAGCAGTAATGGAAAGCAAAATGGGAGCGCTGTAAATTTTGTTGAATGAAGGGCACAAGGATTTCATTGGAATTGCAGAATCTTGGCTTAAAGGATAATGTCAACCTTTTCAGAAAAAAAATAATAAATGCACATTTGTTTGCAGGTAAAAAAATGTGCATGTATTTTTATTTATTTTTTTGTTGTTGCAGGAGCCCGTAAAGCATTACACCAGCGATCAGCAGATCGCTGATACCGCGCAGGTCTCCCGCAGACCCGTCGGTGTATCTGCTTCCTTGTACCTCCTATGAGGAAGCCGATACGTGCTTATGTCCCCTCTCAAGCATCTCTTCTCCAGAGAGAATAAGTTCAGTGCTCACAACCTTTCCTCATAACTAATATCCTCCAGACCCTTTATTAGCTTTGTTGCCCTTCTTTGTAGTCACTCCATTTCCAGTACATCCTTCCTGAGGACTGGTGCCCAGAACTGGACAGCATACTCCAGGTGAGGCCGGACCAGAGTCTTGTAGAGCGGGAGAATTATCGTTTTATCTCTGGAGTTGATCCCCTTTTTAATGCCAATATTCTGTTTGCTTTGTTAGCAGCAGCTTGACATTGCATGCCATTGCTGAGCCTATCATCTACTAGGACCCCCAGGTCCTTTTCCATCCTAGATTCCCCCCAGAGGTTCTCCCCCCAGTCTATAGATTGCACTCATATTTTTGACACCCAAATGCATTATTTTACATTTTTCCACATTGAACCTCATTTGCCATGTAGTTGCTCACCCCATTAATTTGTTCAGATCTTTTTGCAAGGTTTCCACATCCTGCAGAGAAGTTATTGCCCTGCTAATGTGCATGGTAATAAGTTGAATATTGGTGTTTAGTACAGACTTCGCAGTGTTAATGAGGAGGTAGAAACTCAGACCCTTTCACAGATGGAAACCTCTTAAAAGCCTAAACATAAAGACAAAGGCATAATGAGCTAGTATGCATCACATACTAGCTCATTATGAAATACTTACATTAGAACGATGCCCTGAATCGGCGCTGGCACACCGCTGACAGGGCCAACATCTTTCCCGGAGTTACTGCGCTGTGATTGGCCAGAGCCGTGATGATGTCACTCCAACGTATGAGCAGTCCGCCGGTCATGGAACGGGTCCTGAAGAAACGGCACGAGCGGTGCATGCGCCGATTGATGGCAGTAGCGTATATAGTGAATGTCTCCTAAATTGTGCAAGTTTAGGAGATATTTACAGTACCTACTGTGACGGGAGATACTTTGGGCAGGGGGCTTGTGGAACCCAGCTTCTCTTGGAGGGCTGTGGAAACTCCCTGTCCAGCTCTCCCAGCCCCTCCTATGTGTAAGTTACCCTGTGTCTATTAGGGGAACAGGGTGACCGAAAAACCCAGTCAGATGTCAAGAATATATGAAGATAAAATTCCCCTTTCATCAGAGACCATTGCTAGATGGTTTGAGGTGGGGTGGGGGTTGCTATGTGTTAAGTGCCTGTATCTCATTGTTCTATTGTGTCTGTCTGTCTTGGAAGAAAAGTATTATGGGATGTATATGTGTGTCATTATGCAAAGTGGGGGGGGTTGTCCCCTGAGTGTAGGCCTGTGTGACTTTTTTTCAAATAAACAGTTCAAAATAACCCCTTTAACAACACAAATATACACTCCTATAGTGGTTGTGAGAGGGTGTCACAGATCCCCATACTCGAGATGAGTCGGTTCCGCCGTAAACGTTTCCTTTGTCCAGTTCCAGTACAATCCAAGATCCCTTAGCCCACCCAGTCACTTTTCGAAACATCAGTGTAGGGTGAGCCTAAGGATCTTGGACCGTGCTGGTACCGGACAAAGGAAGCTTTTACGGCGGACAGACTCATCTTGAGCATGGGGTCTGTGACATCGGTGGGATATTGTTCAGAAATATTGATGTCTCAAGTGAAAGAGCCCCTTCATTCTTTCAACACAGAAGTTGGCTCCTAGAGTGGTGAGACCAGGGATATCAATTCCCAATAGAGTTGCTGTGGGGGGTGAGGGGGCTGCGGCTCCAGCACCTCATCACCTCAGCACCCAGTGCATCATGTGGGCCATCTCAGGTATGTGGACTATATTATTTCTTCCATTAAAGGATATTTGCAAAAATCTCATCAACTATTTTCAAGCCAGAGATAACTTAAAACGTATTTTCATATGAATAGTGCCAAAACCTTATAGCATATTGGCCCAATATCCAAAACTTGATGGTTCCACAACTTGCTTAGAGAAAATGTTCCCACAATATGTTAGCCCCTATTGTGTCTGGGAGGGGGGTGTTTGCCTCAAAGTGCACCAGATGCTGCAAGATTACGCAATTTGATAATTTTAGTTGCATCAAAATACTGATTGGATAATCATATTGATACTGTATTAAGTAGGAGCGATTACAATCATTGATTAAAATTTTGAACAATGCTGCATAGATGGTTTTGTTTCACATGTTGTGATAGACTGAAAATAATGACCAAAAATATGATCTACCAATTACAATGTAAATGGTCTATTAAAAATAAGAACTTACTGAAATACAATCAATTCTCCTGACACATGCAGATATTTGTTTGATTATCAGAAGTGATTGACGAAATCCAGGCACAGCCAATCATCATGGCAGAGTCAAGCGTGGCCACCTATTAGAATGTAGACCCTTTAAAATATAATGGGGTAGATTTACTAAAACTGGTGCAGCTGTACATGGTAGCCAATCTGCTTCTAACTTCACCTTGTTCAATTAAACTTTGACAATAAGCCTAGGATCAACATTTGGAGCGATTTGGCATGCTTTTTGACATGTCAAATTGCATGCCAAACTGGCGGCTATTGCCGGCAATGGCACTGTCCGAATCGGTGCGGCTCCGCACCAATTCCCAAAAGTAGTTCCTGTACTACTTTTGGAGACTTCGGGGGGAGGTGATTTATATAGACATAGGTGCAGGAACCCACACAGATGTCTGTCAAATCGCCCCCTAAGTTGGACTGCATTGCCGGGTTGGAAGCTGATTGGTTTCTATGCAGAACTGCACCAGATTTTGCACACTCCAGTTTTAGTAAATCCCCCCCAATGTCATGGTTCTGTGTATACAAAAGGAAGGTGGTGGAGCTAATGTACAAAATGAGGATGAAATAAACAAAATTACTGGAACAGCACAGAAACTGTTAGGGCCATTCAGATATACGTCTTGGAATAGCGTCAAAGGCTAGGTCCTAGCACCGCGCATTGTCACACAATGGCAGCAGTGGACAACGCACAGCATATATTTAAATTTAAGTTTTCATGCCTGCAGGTCAGTTTTAAAGTGTGATTTTAAAAGCAGATATCTTGCAGCACATGTCGGTTTTGTTCGCTTGTTATGTTATAGAATATTGGCATGATCATTTTCCATCCACCTTTTTGGTTCTTGAAAATTATTGATATCGAATCGTAGTTACACAGCTGTCAGGAATCTCATTTTCCCTATACACAGTGTGAAAACCTACACAATTTGTAGAAATTACTAGCATCTCTTTTTTTATCCAATAACTTTTCAGATTCTTGGGGGGTGGGGGTTGTGATATATTCACAAATTCTTTAAAGAAAATCACTTTTGCTAAAATTTGGGGAAAACCTTTTTCTTTGATCCCAGTGGTGGTGAGACTGAGCAGGCCAGACTAGACTGTTTATTTCCTGCCCTTGTTCTTCTGCTTAAGGCTAGGTTCACACCATAGCGATGCGGGAACGCCGCGAATCCGCGGCGTTTTCCCGCATCGCATGCCTCCCGCCGGCAGTTCACACTGCCCTATGCGGACTGCTGGGAGTGTCAATGAAATGTTAATGACACCCCCAGATCCGTCCACATATCGCAGTGCGATCTGCACACTCGCACAGGAATCGGATCGCATGGTGTGAACACCCATGCGATCCGATTCTGCTGCGGACCAAAAAAAGGGTCCCGTGCGAGTTTGCGGCGGGAGCGATGCAAATTCAGCCATACTATCTGTATGGCTGAACTCGCATCGCTACGGAGATTGGATGTGATTTGCACTGCAGTGCGGTGCGAATCACATCCGGATCTCCCACCCGCAGCAGTGTGAACCCAGCCTCAAGGTTGTTTTTGGCCACCTGGCCAGAGGAGTGTTCTGGGTTGGCCCCAAGTCCTCCTTTCAGTTAGAGGCCTATTCAATGGCTCCCGCTGCTGTGTCTGAGCCAATAAAAAGGGAGAGATCTGGGAGAAGCTCTCATGCTCATCGCTGGATCGTAATTGGGCTCAGGTATGTTGGGGGTGCTGGGGGGAACTGCACACTGAAAGGTTGTTTACCTTCATGCATAGAATGCATAAAGGTAAAAAGTCTTTTACCCTTTACAGCCACTTTAAGCCATGGGTTAAAAGAAAAAGGCTTGGACATCCACCTCTAAAAGATGACAATAGATGGAAACACTGCTCTGCAGTGAAATATTTTGCCTACCATTTGGATGCTCCCACATTTAGATCTATTGCACATCAGCAACATTAAACTGGTTCCCGCCTGGTCTATTGTACAATGACGGCTGGGTGGGACCGCTTTTGTTCTGGGAGGACATCATGTAATGTCCTTCCTTTCTTGCCACACATGCACGCCCCTGGGGACACACAACATGGCGATCGGTGGTGAGCTGTGTCCCTCAGACACAGCCCATTACTGATCACAGTAAAGAGCCAATGACTTAGGCTCTCAATGTCTGAGGAAAGGAAAGCCAATAAGCGACTTTTCTGTGATGGGACATTTACACTGATAATCATTGCAGCCTCATCAGTGCCGCCTCAACAGTGTAGCCTCATCAGTGCAGCCTCATTAGTGCCGCCTCATCAGTGCCACCTCATCAGTGCAGCCTCATCAGTAGCGCCTCATCAGTGCCTTCTCATGACTGCAGCTTCATCAGTGCAGCCTACCTGCTAGCTCACTCCGCATCCAATCCACACTCTCGGGGGCTCTCGGTTTTGCTGCTCCCACTCCAAATCCATTACACAGCTCTGCCTGCAGCCACGGCCTTCTCCCGACCTTACAGACTGCATTTTGGCAGGGTCTAAGTGTCAGTGGGGAACCCAGTCCCACCCCCTCCCCTGCTCTCTGTGGAAAACTGCTGTCTCTATGTACCTGGTTTCTCCACAGACAGTGCCATCATGGGGCATGGGCAGCCCCTTATGTGCAGGCAGTGTTTTGGGCCCCAAAACAATGACTGGGCCCAGGGCAGCTGCCCTATTTGTTTAATGTTAAAGATGGCCCGGCTTACGCAGAGCTTTACAACATAAAGGCAGATAGTGCAATTACAATACAGTTTTATACAGTAGGAATCAGAGCCCTGCCCTGTTAGAGCTTACAGTCTAAGAGGGGGTCAAGAGATACAAAAGGTAATAACTGTGTGGGATGGGCTGGTGGAGAAAATAAAAGTACAGTTATTAGATGGGGGCAGGATAGGCCTCTCTGTAGAGATGAGTTTTCAGGGATCGTCTGAAAGTGGAGTAGGTGACAGTCAGACAGATTGGGGTAGGGAGTTCCAGCTGATGGGAGAGGCTCTGGAGAAGTCCTGGAGGTGAGCATGGGATGAGGTGACAAGTGAGCTAGAGAGCATGAGGTCTTGGGAGGAATTAAGAGAACAATTTGATTGATATTCTGAGACTAAGTCAGTGATGTAGTTGGGGGGCTGAGCTGTGAATGGCTTTGTAAAGTATTGTTAGTATTTTGAATTTAATATGTTGGGTGAGTGGAAGCCAGTGGAGGGATTTACAGAGAGGGGTGGGGGGGCACTGAATGGTTGGTAAGGTGGATGAGTCCAGCAGCATCATTCATGATGAACTGAAGGGTGGGGGGTATAACCAGTATAAGGGTAAGCCAATGAGGAGAATATGACAGAACCAGGTAAATATATCCACCCCTAAACAACTGTTGGTGAAAGACACAAATTTGCTGGTAATAACAATAATAGTCTGTGGCGGTGGTGAGTATACGTTTTTTTTTCTCAGTCTCTTTGTTATAATCTTATTTCCTCCCTGTGTTCTGTAGGGTCCATTATGGCAGAGTCGGTGGCCATGTTGAATTTCTACCCAAGTTTTCCAGCTGGACAGGAGCAGTCCAATTGCGGCGAGTTTATTTTCCTCGTGGACCGGTCTGGGAGTATGGAATGTTCAATGAATTCTGAGCCAAATGCCCCACAGAGGATTCATAGTGCCAGGGTCAGTAAATTGCCCAAATTGACCATCTAAGACAGACGGAATGAAACAGTTTTGCAGGATACTTGTTGTAAATACGAGGTCAAAAAGACCACAGATCTCATATTCACACTAAAATGCAATAAACATTTTTTTTTTAAAATGGCCCTTTAAGAGCTATAGGCGGAAGTGACGTTTTGATCTTCCCCTTGTCTCCATACCAAGCCAGGAGAAGGATCAGATTGCCTCCGCCTCTACCGACGGCTCCGGAGGGCACCGAAGCAAGGCGGGAGTGGGGGGCTCCTCTTCCGCCTCCGATTAAAGTGATCTTGTGGCGATTCCACCACAGAGACCACTTTTATCTGAAAGTGGACCGCCTGCTAAAGAAGAGGATACCAGGGTTATGGCAGCTAGCTGCTGCCATAACACCGATATTCCTTTTCAAAGTACCAACATAAAACTGCGGAGGGCGGTCCGTAAGTGGTTAAAGTGATACCAAAGTCTCTTTTTTTGTTAAAAATAACAAACATGTTATACTTACCTGCTCTGTGCAGTGGTTTTGCACAGAGCTTCCCAGATCCTCCTCTTCTCGGGTACCTCTTCAGCACTCCTGGCCCCTTCTTCCTGTTGAGTGCCTCCCACAGCAAGCAGCTTGCTATGGGGGCATCCAAGCCGCAACTCCGTGAGCCCATTCGGACACGGAGCCGAGCCCCACCCCCCCTCTCTCTCTCTCTCTCCTCATTGTCTCACTGACTTTGACAGCAGCGGGAGCCAATGGCGTCAGCCAATGAGGAGTGAGAGTCCCAGACAGCCGAGTCTCTCGTGCAACATTGCTGGATCATGATGGGGCTCAGGTAAGTATTAGTTGGTCTGCTGCACACAGAAGGCTTTTTATCTTAATGCATAGAATGCATTAAGATAAAAAACCTTCTGCCTTTACAAGAGCCTCCCTCAGGATGAACCACAATGCTGAAGCCGCAAAAGTAAGCATAGGCCTCACAGTGCATCAGAGGAGCTGAAGGCAAAAGGTGCCGATCTTGGCACTGATCAGGTGCTTATGTGGCAGCACGTGGTCTACCGGATGTGGGGTGAATTATCTTTTAATAAACATACAGTTGCCCTTTAATCTGATTTGCTTAACCTGTGATTGTATCTATTTCTCAGCCTTAATCTTCTAATAACTGAAAGATAAAATGTCTACAATTGTTAGATTATGATGTATGATTGCATCCCCTAACTGATTCTCCTGTTCACCGTTTTCTTTATACATGTGAGCTGACAAGTAGCTCAAACTGCTTCATTTGCAACGCTATTGTTGGCCTTCCTGATCATCAAATAAGGGGAATTTATTTACTTAGTGGTTGTAAAGGCACAAGGTTTCTTACCTTCATGCATTCTAAGCATGAAGGTAAAAAACCTTCTGCGTGCAGCAGCCCCCCCCCCCCCCCCCCAATACTTACCTGAGCCCTTTCCCAATCCAGCGATGTCCACGGGACCCTTAACTCTCTGGGGACTTGCACTCCTGATTGGATTTTGGCCATTGGCTCCCGCTGCTGTCAATCACAGCCAGTGAGCCAATCAGGAAACTGAAGGGGTGGGGCCAAGCCGTGTGTGAATGGACACACCAAGCCCTGCTTGGGTTAACCCAGAGCAAGCTGCTTCCTATGTGGGCACCTGGCAGACGGGAGGGGCCAGGATCGCTGGCACAGGACTCGAGTAGAGGAGGATCTGGGCTGTTCTTTACAAAACTACTGCACAGAGCAGATAAGTATAATATGTTTGTTATTTTAGAAAAAAAAAAAAGACTTTAATATAGCTTTGAAGTGTGATGATTAGAGAAGTTAATCAAACCTGGGCTTGATTTCTTACAGTAGAAAATAAGGTGAACCTGCGTGAATTTAAAGCATCCAGTTATAGAAACAGCAATTATCTGTGTTTTAAATAGATAACTGGAGGGCACAGGGATTTCCATAACCTCAATTTCCATTAAGATAAATATGGTTCTGATCAGAGCAGACAGGGAGGGAGAAGCAGTCCTCCAACGCATTAAGCTGTGAGTGTTAATTTCAGCTTAAGATATTGACCTTTACATACGAACGAGTTCTGTTCCTAGAGCACGTTCGTGAGTCCAACAAAGTTAGCCTAAGTACCCAAATGACACAATCGGCCCAATAAATTGCTGTAATAGGTTTTTAGCACATTTCACACAAATTATACATGGGAAAAAAGGTTTATAAAGATACAGTAGTGTATACAGTAAAGTACACAGAAGCACAACCACTGGCAGAGGATGCACGCATTAAAATGTATGCCAGAAATGTGGACTAACTCACTCGATTGGACATGCAAACGCATGTTCAATCTTTGAAAGTTTGCAACTTGAAGGTTCATATGTAGGGGACTAACTGTATAATATAGGGCTATAAACAATGGGCCTTTTTCCAGGAAAGCAGGTAAGGAAAACCTGTCTCTGTCAACTTGGCCATTAATCTAAATAGCTGGGTCAAAACCTGACCCATGTGGCATATCACTGCATATTTTTTGCCCCAAAAAGTACTGTATGTTTCACTATAAAAAAATTATATATACTCCTAGTTATATAAAATTATATTTCTCTTATATTCACCGACTGACACAGCTTTCTCTCTTTAGACCATTGAGTTGTTATGCCACCTTCAGGAGAGGACTAGGCATTACAGGTTAGCATGTGATAATAAAACTAGAACTTTTTAGTTCCGCCCAAGGGGCGGTCCCTTAGGTAACAACCCCTCAACATGCTACTGCAGCCTCAGTTGTATTTTGCCTAGTGAAGGAGAAGGACCTAGGAACCCTGACGGGCCCATCGGTCCGTGTTTTTTTCTGCAGAAGCTTGGCTTTTTGCGCAAGATGATAAATCCTGTGATCTGCTATCAACAGCCGGCTGGGTGACAGGCTGGATACCCTTATCCTTGTAGTCTCCCCAGTCCAGCCATCGAGCGCTAAGCCGGCCACAATGAAACCTCAGCTCCAGAGGTGGTCGGTGAGCTTTTATGCTCCAGGGCGCACATATGACCGGGCTACTGATGTCTGGGTCACAGTGTGCCGGGCCAGGAGCCACCCAGTACTGATCAGTGAGTGGGTCTGTAATGGAATGTCTCCCAGCTCTGCAGTACTGGTAAGTACAGCTCTCCCTGCCTTGGTGGGGCTGAGCAGCTGGGCATTCCCTGGGAGGTCGATTCGGGGGTCCCTCACCTCCCTCCCTTCTTTCCCTGTCCCTTCCCCCCCCTGGGGAGATGCTGCTGAGCGGTGTGTGTGTGTCTGTGCAGGGGCTCTCTAGGGGGACTCTCACCTGGGGGGGGGGGGGGGGTGGCGCTGGCTGGCTAAGTCCTGGGTCCTGTTTTTCATGTCCCTGGAAGGTGTCTGTGAGGCTGTGCTGGTGTCCTGTGCAGCGCTGTGCTCACCTCCATTGTTTCTCCCTGACCCTCATGGTTCTGCATTCGGCAGCCATCTTAGGTGTGGGCAAGGGAAAGCATGCTCTCCTGGGTTTCGGCTGCCATTTTCCTTGTGATTGTCCCTATACAGGATGCCGGCGGCCATCTTCTAGAACACGTTTTTCAGTGTTCTCTAGCGGCAGCATGTGCTCCTGTGCTCTGACGGCCATTTTCCCTGTGTTTTATGTCCTTATGCTGGATGCTGGGTGGCCATTTTCTTTGAGCCTAAGCACACTTCAGAGCGTTTTCAGCGCCATTAGCACCTGCTTCCACCGACACAGCACTGTTTCCTCTGCACCTGGGAGCCAACAGAGACTACAGGCACTACCAGCTGGATAGCGCAGAACCCCTCAGGGGGTGAGTCCTGCGGGAAAGAGCCCCTCAGCCAGCAGCAGTAAGGACGGTGGGACTGTCACTGTCCTAAGTCCCCTTCGGGTGGCAGACAGGATAGGGTCAGCATGGCTTCAGAAACTAGTGTTTCTTCCCCAGAAATCCAGGCAATTGCAACCGGGTCGCCTGCGGACTGTGCAGTGCCCCTGGACACCTTGTCGGCAGTCCTCAAATCGTTTGTTACCATGATGGAGGCGGTGCATGCGCGGAAAGGTGCTAAAAAACAGCCCATGCCCCCCCCCCTCCGTCCTCTGGGGAGAGCTCTGACGCAGACTCGGGTCCCGCTGAAGCTGGTGACCCCTGCTCTACCCTGTCAGATGACGCTGACCAGGACCGTTCGGACAGTGAGGATAAGTCCCCATCCGGGTACGATAAAACGATTGTTGGAGCACTTATCACAGCTGTGCGTGATACCCTGAACATTCAGGAGCCAGCAGATTCCTCTGCTGAGGTAGCGGTCCCTTTTGGGTCCCGTAAACCAACCCGTTCACCTAAGGTGTTCCTGTATCTGATTTATTTTGACAAGTTCGTTTACAAGGAATGGGGTCCCCCGCAACGGACCTTTTCGGTCCCCAAATACATGGCGGTGCCTTACCCCTTTGAGGAGAGCCTTCTTAAGAAGTGGTCGGCTCCCCCGGTCGTGGACCCCCCAGTATCCAGGTTAAACTAAGTAACCACGATCCCGGTAGAGGGGACTCCTGCATTTAAGGATCCCATGGACAGGAAGGCCGAGGCAGTGGCTCGTTCCTTGTTTCCGGTTGTGGGGTCAACTATGCGACCTGTACTGGCATCCGCACTTGTGTCGCAGACACTAACTGAGTGGGCAAAACTGTTGCACCGCGCATCGGGAGAGCACAGGCTGCTCCTGTCTGCATGGAACTAGCAGACCAACTAGTGCAAGGCCTGAAGTATGTTTGTGGCACGGCCCTGGATACTCTCCCTCTGTTATCCAGGGCTTCAGTGTCAGCAGTGGTGCTGAGGCGCCTGATCTGACTAAAATGCTGGTCTGTTGACCAGGCATCCAAAAAAGCCCTGACGGATCTTCCCTTCCTTGGTGACCAGCTCTTTGGAGCCTCCTGGGATGACATTATTAAAAATGTCACAGGTGGTAAGAGTACTCTACTCCCACAGGCCAGGAAGGTTAAGGTGCCAAGCCGTAAACAAGGGTTCTCATTTTCCGCTCACAACGGCTTTTCATCTGCCCGGAGCTTCGACCAAGCGTCCCCAGCCCAACAGGACCACCTCTGAAAGACCAAAGCGTCCCTGGAGCCACAAGCCTGACAAGCCTGCCAGCAAAAGTGCTACCACATGAAGGTTTGCCCCCACCCGGTCACCTTCGGGAGTTTGCAGCCCGGTGGACCTCTCGGCTTTCCAACCAATGGGTCTGTAATCTGATTTCCTCCGGCTACAAGATAGAGTTCTCTCTTGGCCGCAAAACAGATTCTTCCCCTCCAGCATACCCATTCTTCCGGCTCGCCGGGTGGCCCTTGGGGGCAGTAAGGGACCTGCTGGGTCGCGGGGTGATGGCACCGGTTCCGGTTCGGAACGCTTCCAGGGGTTCTACTCAAACCTGTTTGTAGTTCCCAGAAAGGAAGGGGTATGTCCAATCTTGGACCTAAGAGCCCTCAACCACTTGGAAAGTGCAGAGGTTCAGAATGGAATCAGTTCGCTCAGTAGTCGCTGCACTCCATCAAGGGGACTCCCTGGCGTCCTTAGACATCCAGGATGAGTACCTGCACATACACATATGCCTTTGGCATCAGAGGTTCTGTGATTTGCAGTCAGGAAGCCCACTACCAGTTTGAGGCTCTCCTCTTTGGTTTGGCATCAGCCCCCCGAGTCTTTATCAAGGTATTGGCTCCTGTTTTGGCGTTGCTGCGGCAACTCAGGATCGCGATCATGGGATACCTAGACGATTTCCTCCTGAGAGCATATCCGTCTCAGCATTTGAAGTACCTAGGCTTGCTGCTGGACTCCATGGAAGCGAGAGTGTTTCTCCCTTCAGTCAAACTGCAGACTCTCAGAGCCGCGGTAAAACTGTTGATGCAGGTGGTCATCGCTATGCTTCTGCATGCAAATCTGGGACTCATGGTGACCTCTTTCGAGGCAGTACCGTAGGCCCAGTTTTACACCAGAGTCCTGCAGAAGGAGATTTTGACAAAATGGGACAAATCTCGGTTGTCCCTGGATTGGAAGATTCAGGTGAGCCAGTTAGTCAGGGTTTCCCTGATCTGGTGGTTGAGGTCCCCGCACTTCGGTCTGGGAAGTTGTTCCAACCTCTGAAATGGACAGTGATCACAACAGACGCCAGCCTGATCGGCTGGGGTGGAGTAATGGGAGTTCAGTCAACCCAGGGCCTCTGGTCGGTGGAGGAATCCAAGTTGCTGATCAATCTGCTCGAGCTGAGAGCGATCAGGTTATGCCTCTCCACATGGTCGATAATTAAGACTTCGAGGGTGTCCGATCAAGATCAAGTCAGACAACGCCGCAGCTGTGGCATACGTCAATCACCAAGGAGGAACAGAAGCTCGGCCACCGCATGGGAGGTCGTTCACATCCTTCACTGGGCTGAACGACATGTACCAGCCCTGTCGGCCTTTTACATCCCGGGAGTGGAGAACTGGCAGGCGGACTATCTAACTTCAGGTGCTGGACCCAGTAGAATGGGCGTTGCATCTGGAAGTGTTCAGGCTACTGTGCCTGCGATGGGGCATACCAGGCGTGGATCTCCTGGCCTCCTGTCTCAATCGGAAGGTACAGAGGTTCATGTCCAGGACAAGAGATCCATAAGCAGACGCGTCAGACGCGCTGGTGGCTCCGTGGGATCAGTACCAGCTGATCTATGCCTTTCCTCCGCTAAAACTGTTACCACGTCTGCTCCGCAGAGTGAAGGCCGGGGGGATCCCAGTAATACTGATTACCCCAGATGGCCCCAGCGTCCCTGGTACGCAGACCTAGTGCGCCTGGTGGCGGACGCCCCATGGTGATTGCCGTTTAGAGAAGACCTTCTGTCTCAAGGTCGATTCTCCATCCTGCTTTACCATTGTTGGTTTTAACGGCATGGCTATTGAGAGCCAGGTATTGAGGAACCGGGGTCTTCTGACTCGGTGATCCCAAATATGCTGAGAGCACGCAAATCTTCTCGGAAGATATATCATCGTACCTGGAAGGCCTACATTTCCATGTGTGAGGAGAAAGGATGGCGTCTGCGCTCCTTTTCTATATCCAGGATCCAGGATCCTGCTGTTTCTACAGCAAGGAGTAGACCAGAAATTGGCTTTAAGCACCATTAAAGAACAAATATCAGCCTTGGCTGTCTTTTTTCAGCGACCCCTGGCATCTCACTCTCTAGTGAGCACTTTTGTTCAAGGGGTCCGACATGTAGTTCCTCTGGTGCGTCCACCGTTACCCCTGTGGGATCTGAACCTTGTATTATCAGCGCTTCAAAAACCGCCATTTGAAAATATCAGAGTGTTTCCTCTGTTGACTCTTTCCCAGAAAGTGGTCTTTCTAGTGGCCATCACATCGGCCAGGAGGGTTTCGGAACTGGCGGCCTTGTCCTGCAAGTCGCCCTATCTGGTTATCCACAAGGATAAGGTGGTGTTGCATCCGCAATCGTCTTTTCTGCCAAAGGTAGTCTCAGCGTTTCACATCAATGAGGACATTGTGTTACCATCTCTGTGTCTTAAGCTGACACATCCTAAGGAGGTGGCCCTTCATGCTCTGGACGTGGTTCGGGCTCTGAAGGTGTATTTGTCTGCCACAGCTTCCTTCTGGAAGTCAGACTGTTTGTTGTGGCTGGTCCAAAAAAAGGCATGGCGGTCTCGCCTGCCACCATTTCCAGGTGGCTCAGACAGATTGTAGTACAAGCCTACGCCTTGAAGGGGCAGGTGCAGGGCAGGACTTAGGGTGGTGGGGGCCCCTGGGCTTGAGTCACTTTCGGGCCCTACCTTCTATACTTTACCTTATTTATCGGCGTATAACACGTGCCGGTGTATAACACGCACCTCAAGTTTAGGAGGGAATTTTAAGGAAAAGAACTTTTAGGAGAGAAGTTTAAGGAAAAAACTTACATTTAAATACCCATCAATGCAGCCTTATCAGTGTCCATCTGCAGCCTTGTCCAGTGTCATTGCAGCCTTGTCAGTTGCAGCCTTGCCATTGCAGTCTTGAAGTTTCAAAATGGCGCAGCCGAGATACAGAGTCCTGTGTATCTCGGCTGCTCTCGGGTCCTCTCAGCGGCTATCTGGTCCTCTCAGCGGCTATCTGGTCCTCTCGGCGGCTCTCGGGTCCTCTCGGCGACTCTCGGGTCCTCTTGGCGGCTCTCAGGTTCTCTCGCAGAGCCAAGAGTAGACGAGTGTACTCGGCTCGGCTCACAGTCATGCCCTGTCCCTGTGTTATGTCCATCATAGGGCGGGACTGAGCGTGACTGTGAGCCGAGTTGAGTGCACTTGGCTATGTATCCCGGCAGGGCCCATGGGGCCCCCTATTGGGCGGGGCCCATGGGTTTGAGCCCAGTCAAGCCCAATGGCAAGTCCAGCCCTGGGCAGGTGCCCCCCTTTCCGGTCACAGCCCACTCCACGAGGGCAATCGGAACGTCTTGGGCCTTCCGACATCGAGCGTCTGTCGCTCAAGCGTGTAAAAGTGGCGACCTGGTCGTCTGTCCACATGTTTACAAAGTTCTACGAGGTAGATGTCAGTGCATCGGGTGATGCCTGTTTTGGCCGCAAAGTTTTGCAGCCGGCTCTGTAGTTGCAATTGCATATGCAATTTTTTTTTCCTTTTTCCTGTTTTTTTGGGTAAAAACGCAGTACCTTTTAAGTTAATGCACTCTGCATTCGTTACCGCAGTCTTTGGTACGGTTTGAGGGTAGTGCTTCTCCGTTGAGTAGCACCCTGGTTTTTTGTGGTGTTTTTTTCCACACACTGTAGTTTTTTTGTGGGTGAAGTTTGTATTAGCTCCCACATGCCATGGTAGATCAAGTTTTATGCTGTTTTCCCACCCCTCGTTTTGGCACTGCTTGGGGACATCCCAATGGTCTAAAGAGAGGAAGCTGTGTCAGTCGGTGAATATAATGAATATAATGAATAAGTGAAAGTAGGATTTTTTGTACTCACCGTAAAATCCCTTACTCTGTAATTCACCGACTGCCACAGCACCCGCCCCTCATATTTTTGTTTATGTTATACTGCTTGTTGATGTACTGAGGCTGCAGTAGCATGCTGAGGGGTTGTTACCTAAGGGACCGCCCCTTGGACGGAACTAGAAAGTTCTAGTTTTATTATCACATGTTAAGATGCAATGCCTAGTCCTCTCCTGAAGGTGGCATAACAATCCAATGGTCTAAAGAGAGAAAGCTGTGTCAGTTGGTGAATTACAGAGAAAAGGATTTTACGGTGAGTACAAAAAATCCTATTATTTCTTTCCTTTCCAGTGACCCCATTTATTATCTTTTCTCTGCAGGAGACACTTATTCTTCTATTGAAGAGTTTACCTCTTGGATGTTACTTTAATATTTATGGATTTGGCTCCCATTTTGAAGCTTTCTTCCCGTGAGTATAAAGATTGGGCAGTCTGATAAGTGAAGCAGTTTTATTCTGAGGTTTGAATCTGTGATTAACCTTATTATACTATGGGCTCTTGCATATGACTGGTGTCTGGCTGTTGGGAACATATCATCTCTGTGATAACCTCCAACTACTGTGTAGACCAGGGGTCTCAAACCGGTGGCCCTCCAGCTGTTGCGAAACTACAAGTCCCATGAGGCTTTGCAAGGTTGACAGTTTTAAGCATGACTCTCACACTCAGAGGCATGGTGGGACTTGTAGTTTTGCAACAGCTGGAGGGCCGCCAGTTTGAGACCCCTGGTGTAGACAGTTTGCTAGAATTTTCTTGTCTCAACTCTTGTTTGAGCCTCCTGTCCATCAAGATGAGCATACAACATGAGCATACAAAAAGCGTCTGATTCACATACCCTTTGAGTGACAATGTATTTTTTTAGAGTTGTCCCGAAGGCTCTCATCAACCACTTGGAGCAGGAGTACCATCTAACGCAGCAGAAAAAGCCTAGGGCTCAGCCGGGGAAGGCTCATAGTTAACACAGTAGAGAAGTTCCTTTTGTTAATCTCAGGCCTCCACCTCAAAAGCCAACTCTAAACCTGGATCCCAGACCATTTGCAAAAATCTGTACATGTAAGCCCTCTGAACCCTACAACTTCTTCAGCATGGGGGGGGGGGGGGCCCTTTCCAAAGTGATTGACATCTGCTAGTCTTTATGGACATTTAGATAGCCAGATAGCATCCCAGATTTGGATAGCATCTCAGATGCTTGGGTGTGGGAGGGGTTTCCATGGGCTACAGGCTAGTGTGTCACCCCACAGATTAGCAGATCTCCTTGGTGCTCTCTGAGATCTTCTGGAGCAGGGGGTCTTTGCTCCAATACCTGTGGCAGAACAGTTTCAGGGGTTCTACTCCAACCTATTCAAACTTTGCAAACCAAGTTTCATCTTGGATGTCAAGGAATAAATGCCGTCATTCATTTTCAAAAAATCTGTATTGAATCCACCATTCAGAGAGATCCTCTGTGAACATCAAGGTTCTTGACCTTGCTGTGGATCCCAAAAAGCATTCTGATTGTTGTTCTGTCTTTCAGTCTATATTGTGTTCCTCAAGTTTTAACATGCTAGCTCCTGTGCTAGCCTTTCTGCAGAGCATCTCCATTGTGGGATATCTGGATGATCTTCTTTTGGAGGCACAGTTGGTGCAACTGTGCAAGTTCCGGCTGACAATGTACCCAGGGCTCAAGTCCTGCGGGAACTCATGGGAACGGAGTTCCTGTACTTTTTCCACAACAGGAACTCAGTTCCTATTAGCAGCCGTGTCCTGCAAGACTTTGAAGTATGCGAACTGTATGGCAGGTGCTACACCGGCAGCCGCCGACACAGCTCGCAATAGTAAGTGCTGCACACCTGACCATTCAGGCATTGCCAGTAGGGGGCCCATTACAGCTTCCGCTTTGATCTACCTGTCAATCACAGCTAGCTGATGGGTGGATCAGGTCCCTGCTACTAAGAGATTGTATTTAGTCAGACCTCTCGTGATGCGCTCCTCCCCGCCGGCCCCTCCTGATTTTCTGTCTCCTCATCCTCCCCCCCTTGTCCTGCATACTTGCTCTGTGTGTCCCGCTGAATCTCCCCCTCCTCTATCTTCAGTGCCATATGATGAGAGAATCCAGAGGAGGTGCACAGCTATTCTGCTCACAGGACATGCAGGGAGAGAGGTGAGCTGAGGGAGGAACATCAGTTTGGGGTGGTACGCTGGGCACAAAACCTGGCAAAGTTTAATGCCAGGAGGGAAGTTTATGTGGAAATATGTGAAGGGTTGGAATAGCAGCGAGTGTGTGTTGGAGCCCTGCAGAGTTTGCAGCCCCCCAAGCTAACATACATCTCCTAAGCAGGAACACATCACTATCTCCCCAAGCATTCTGTCCAGATAATGTGCAGTTCATTTATGACCTTTCCGTTTAACCCTGTGTTATCCAAACTCTGTTCAATGAAAAGTGTAAACTCACCACATAAACACTCTATATACAAAATAAAATTCCCCAATAATAATCAGAACACGATGTTCACATTTGCATGGAAGCACAATGGAATGAATGCTAATTATTCAGAGAATTACCGTATTTATGTTTATTGAGAATTGTTTTTTTTATGTACTAACAGTTAAGCTTCATACGCACAATACGAAAATTGGATGAAAAATACCACTTTTGAAGCGTTTGTGCATACGAGCGTATCATTTTTTTTTTTTTTTGGTGGGAGGAGTGGATCTTGGGTGGGAGTTCCCACACTTTTTACCCCAGGACTTGACCCCTGAATGTACCGCAAGCCATCTAGAGCTTGTAGAGATTCAACTGGGTCCTAAACTTTCAGAAGTCAACGTTCAAATCGACTCATAGCTTGGAATAGTTTTTCCTCCCCAGAAGAAACATTAAGCTCTCTATTACCAGACTCAGAATCTTCAGTCCAGGAGTCACTCAACTCCATTTCTGCATGAGAGTTCTTGTGCTGTATGTAGCCTCCTTTGAGGCAGCCTCATTTGCCCAGTTGCACTCCAGATCCCTACAATGCAACATCCTGTCATCATGGACAGACAGATTTATTTGCCACCAAAGATTGGGTTGTCTCTGGCCTAGTGGCTCAGGAATACTGGTCTAGAATTGGGGAAGGCCTTCCTTCTAGTTTGATGGAAGATCCTCACAATGGACACCAGCCTATCAGGCTGGGAAGGTAACCTATTAAGAGGTTTCCTGTTGAAGCAGGGGACTTACTTGGACATCTCCCTTTAAACATACTGGAGGCTTGGGTGATGTGTCTGTCCTTGCAGTGCTGGAAATGCCAACCGGAGGGTCAAATGATCAGGATTCAGTTGGACAAAGCTGCAAGAGTGGCATTCATCAATCATCAGAGAGCAAGCAGAAGTCTTTCAGGGACAAGAGAGATAGAAATGATTGTGTCCTGGGCAGAACTCCACATTCCAGACCCTTACGCTATGTACATTACAGACATTAAAAATTGGAAGGCAGACTACCTATTCCAACAGTATCTGGACCCAAAAGTGTTCCTGGACACGAGTCACAGATAGAGAATGGCAGGAGTGGACCCCCTTATCTCTATATTCAACAATAAATTGTCTTTTAGGTACAGGAGTCCTCTGATGAAAGCAGTGGATGCTCTTGTGGCTCTGTGTAATCAATACAATTTCATCTATGCCTTTCCCCACCTGAAACTCTTTCCTCATCTGCTCCCCAGATGGACATTCCAGTGATCCTCATAGCTCTGGACTGGCCTAGGTGGATGTGGTACTCTGGCCCAATCACACTCCTGGCAGATGCTCTGTGGTCTCTTCCAGATCATTGGGGATCTTCTGTCTTAAAGTGGGGTACCCCCTAAAAAAGCTACAAAAGCTACAAATACTGCAGCTGCTGGCTTTTAATAATCGGACACTTACCTGCCCCAGGGTCCAGCGATGCGGGGGAACGAAGCCCCCCCTCGCTCCCCGCAGGGCGTCGTGATACGCCGTACAGTCACCTGGGACACATGACAGGTCCCAGGTGAATGTGCGGCGCGAGGGGAAGTGATGTCACCAGCCCGGGCAATGAAGAAGGCAGATTACGAGGGACCCCCTAGCAACCGGTATTTAGAGGTGAGTAAAAAAAATTTTTTTTGCCAATTATTTATTTTTATTTTTTTTACGAATTTTAAGCAGCTTTTATTTTTTTGGTGGCAACACCACTTTAAGGACCTGTTTTATTACTCTCCCTCATGGCTACTGGCTTTAGTGGCATGGTTGTTTAAACCCAGGTTCTGAAAGACATTGAGAGACATTTCTCAATTGGTGATCTCCATGAGGCTTAAAAATAGGAAGTCTGCTTCCTGCAAAGTCTATGATCACCTATGGGAAGATTACTTCGCTTGGTAAGAAACGTTCTTCTCAGGGGCGGATCCTGGTCTTTCTACAAATGGGCCCAGATCAACATGTAGTCCTGAGTACCATCTTTGTGCTTGAAAGATCAATAACTTCCCATTCTTTTATTGAGTACCAGCAAGGGACACATCTTTTGTGCTTGAAAGATCAATAGCTTCCCATTCTTTATTTCCGTTTATTAAGACCTTCTCTCACATTTCCCTGTGACTGTGACTGTGGGATCTGAATTTAGTTCACTTTAAAAAAAAAATTCACCCATTTGAACTAAAAGAATCTTTTCTGTTACCACACAGGAACTAGCTGATTTTGAGGACCAGAACTTCCAAGATGTTGTGCATTTGTCCCTTCAGTTTATCAGAGATCTCTTTCCATTGCCTGGATGTAGTTTGAGCTGTGCCTGCCTGCCTCCTAGCCACTGCTTCCATTAGGAAGACTGCCTTTCTCTTTGTCATTCCCATTGGTCCCAATAAAGGGGGGCTTGCTTCCTGTCCCACCATTTCCAGGTGTCTCAGACAGATCTTCGTTCAAGCTTATATCCTTAAGGATCAGCTTCCACCATTATCTGCCAGGGCATACTCTACTAGATTAGAAGGTGCTCCTTGGGCTTTTCTGCCACAGGTCACTGTTTCCCAAATTTGTACGGCTGCCACCTGGTCTTCGGTTCATGTGTTCTCTAAGTTTTACCAGGTGGACATTCAGGTCTCGTTTGATGGCAGCCGCTCTTCGAGCTGCAGGCACTCTCTAGTTCTGTAGTTTTAACGTGAGTCTACTAGTGTTTTTTGCTGTTGACCACCCCTCAATTGGGTTGCTTTTCGACTTCCGACAGTTTCTGAATTCTTGTGTCCCTCAATAAATGAGAAAGAAAATGGGATTTTTGTACCCTAAAATCCAGTTCTTGGCATTTGTTGAGGGACACATGTCCACCTCTCTGTGTCTATGGTCATGCTGTCAGTACTTTTTCAACAACATGAAAGGAGTAGGAGGTTATACTGGGCTGGCCTACATTTTTTTTTTGTTAACCCATGTCTAATTTCTCCTTAAGTCAGCAGGATAACCCAAATGCACCTAAATTCCCGTGTCCCTTAATGAACTTCAAGAAATGTGTTTTTATAATAATTAAATAAATTGTATAACTGTATAACATGACCTTGTTAAATGTTCCCCAGGGAAAGTGTAGAGTACACACAGCAATCTATGGAGGAGGCGGTGAAGAAGGTGAATGAAATGGATGCCGGCTTTGGAGGAACAGAAATTCTCCAGCCTCTAAAGAAGATCTACCAAACAGCCGGGAGAGCCGAGCACCCCCGACAGGTCAGAGAGGCTATATAACATTTGGTAGACTAGCTGCTATTCAGTGTTAAGTGTGAAAGAGAAGAGTTTCTTGGGTTATGGGGTTACAGAGCTTATTTACAACTTATGTATGACTTTAAATTTTGCCTGAAGTTCTCATACAATTTGGGAATTTTGTAGCTTATTGGTAGTACCAAACCGTGAGTTTACTCCATGCCAGATGTTCTCTATGCAGCTCTACTGCTCAACAGTAATTTTGATCTCTCTGACCAACAAACACATCCAGTGCTCGTGCACGCTTGTTGTACCCAAGCTCTGCGCCTTTACTACAGCATCCCCGCTGCTCCATCTGTCCCAGACTGTCTCTCTCTCTCAGGCTCATGCCTCAATCTGTCCTGCATTTGTACAGTATGGTGCAACGTGCACCTCTCACAGACAGCTCGCTTGCAGTTAATGACCCCCTCGAGAGGGTGGGGAAATCGCCTCTACTTATGATTCTAAAATGAATGCAGCACATACTTGCATCATTAGTGTGCCTGCTTCCAAGAAAACCTGGCCCAGACCGCCGTAATAGTGGTACGGGCTCGCCCTGCCACATAGTATAACTTCAGTATACATTTTATATTGTTAGGCAAACCAATAAATTAAAGTTTAACCGCTTGCCTACAATGGGGAACGTCTTAATTTTTCACATAAATGTTAAAATCTGCATTTTTTTTTATGCCAGAAAATTACTTAAAACCCCCAAACTTTATATATTTTCTGAAAGTAGAGGCCTTGCAGAATAAAGTGGTGGCTGTTGTAATTTTTTATTATGTAATTTTTTTTATGTAACACAATATTTGCGCAGCCATTTATCAAACGCAAATGTTTAGGAAAAGATACACTTGAATGAATTTTAGTGCACGCAAACATAACTTAATACCCTGTTTTTTTTTTTTAAATATAAAAGATGATGTTGTGTCGAGTAAATAGGTACCAAACATGTCAAGATTTAAAATTGCATATGCCTCCTGAAAAGGTAACATATTTTAACAAGTTATCAATTTAAAGTTAAACGTGAGCTATGCTGCTAGAATTATTGCTCCCACTCAGATGTTCTCAGTAATACATTATGTGTGGTGCAATCACCATTTACATATACATGCCCAAACCTACAGGAGCGTTTGCATATGTGCATGAGCATAGGGGTGATTTTTTTTTTTTTTTTTTATTATTTACATTTTTCTTTTTTATTTACATTTTTCTTTTTTTTTTACTTTTTTCTTTTTCATTTAACTTTATTGCTATCACAAGCGGTGAACACGTCCCTTGTGATAGCTCTGGGCAGTGACAAGTACTCCTTATGGCCTCTTATGGCCTCCAAGGCAGCTGATCAAACACAGCTTATTGGCTGTATCAGCCAGGGAGTGACAGCTCTGAAAAAGAACACGCAGGGGATACAAACTCCTAGTGCATTACCCAAGGTTTATTAAAGGAAACCAAATAGCCAAATTCTAATACTCACAACAACAAAAGTAATATGCAAGACACTCTCTGGTGGTCAGTCAACGTGACAATGGATGACCAGCCGATTGGTGATGTCGGCAGACTAACGTGTTTCGGGGACCCTTCTCCTTCCTCCGAGTGATGGCTCTGAAACCAGAAGTGATTAAATTCTCTTTGCTTCTGGCTTCATTTGTCACAGAGGAGATCAGGGAACAGAGGACCTGGACTCCAGAGGTGGCTGGCAGTGGTGGGAGGGGGCAGCCTCCTCCATGCACTGTAAAAGTGATCAAGCAGCTGTAAAGCCCTTCTGATCACGTTTACAGAAATGCCAATCACTGTCTCAAATTTTTTTTTTAAATGTATCCAGAATCATAGCTGCAGCCATTTCTATACAACATATGTACACTGGGCAGCAAGCTGGTAAACTGTGTTGATGACCTCTGTTGCTCTATTAATAATTGCAGCATGCTGGATCCGGTGTGATTTGTTCAGCTTTGCTTGATTCTGTTGTATCTGATCCCTTCTCTGTCCTCTCTTCAGCTTTTTGTCTTCACGGACGGAGAAGTCGGGAACACAAAGCAAGTGATCAACGAAGTTCAGAAAAATTCCAAAAAACACCGGTAATTATAAATATTCCACCCTTCTATTTAAGATGAAAATCTGACCACTGCATCCTGCCTCTCTGTATAGTAACATGGAGTCCAATCATCCTCCACCACCTGCCTTTTTAAAAATGGCCTGAGAATTCTGCCACCTGCTGGCGAGACAGAGGACCATTCTGGCAGGCACACTCCGAGCCTGCCCCGCCCTACCCATGCACGCACATACCTCACTGGCAAATAGAAATGTGCAAAAGGCAGAGAGGAACAGGCTCGCTTCAGGACCATCAAGAAGTGCCAAATCTTTACTTATCAAAATCGCCTGATGCTAGAGAGCTTTCATTTGTTATTGTCCTGTACAGCCAATCGCAGGAACTTATTAAATCGTATTCGATCTTTGCAGGTGTTTTACATTTGGAATCGGTGAAGGAGCCTCCACATCCCTTATTAAAGGCATGGCCCGGGCAGGAAGTGGAACCTTTGAGTTTATCACTGGAAAAGACCGCATGCAACCCAAGGTAAGAGTATACTGGAGGCCTGCGCATATACAGTGTATGCTTCTAGAACATAAAAAATGAGAATAAATCTTCCAAATGCAGAAAATGGACAACTTGAAAGCTTAAAGTGTTTGTTAACCCCCTAAAAAAAAAAAAAAAAAACAGATCCTGTTCCTTTAAAGCATGTTATACAGGACAGTGCTTATGCTGTGTCATTTGGCCCCCTGTATCACCTAAAAACCATGTCTGATCCTCCCTGACTATACCCTCCCCTCTGCAAACAAACCACGACAATCGTGGCTGCTGAGCCCTGATATCGTGGCTGTTTGCGTGATTCCATCATCTGCAGTCTGCTGCCTGCAGCCCTCCCTGTGTCTGTGTCCTGGTCCCCCCCCCCCCCCCCCGCTGCTCCTCTAGTATCTGCTATGAAGTCTTCTTATCCCCTCTGTACTTTAATAACACATGTTGTGCCCGTTTAATGTAAAAAAAAATATGCCGATCTGTACCTTGTATGAGCTCAGCTCCAGGCACTCATCTGATTTTCGGCTCTCTCTCTCCTCTCTCCCCCTCCTCCCTGGCTGACTCTAGCGGGACGGCTCGGCCTCACCCACTGCAGCTCTGAGTCGGAGAGCAAAGGAGGAGAGGAATCAACTGTGAGCCCGGAGCGGAGCTTATATCGGTACAGATCGGCAGATATTTTACAGAACGCAGGCACAGGGACACATATTATTAAGCTACAGAGGGAATAAGAAGATTTCATAGAAGTGGGTTAACAACCACTTTAAAGTGATTGTAAACATATTTTTTTCTTTAAAATAACAAACATGTTATACTTACCTGCTCTGTGCAAAAGTTTTGCACAGAGCAGTCCCAATCCTCTTCTCAGGTCCTCCACCCACTCCTTCCCCACTGGCTGTGATTGACAGCAGTGGGAGCCAATATTTCCCGCTGCTGTCTCCAATCCAATGAGAAGGGAGAGAGCAGACGGAGTCTCTGCTCTTGTGCACATTACTGGATTGCCCAAAAAAAGGAAATAATCCCAGAAAACATATCCTTAAATCCCACATAAAGGGTTTACATTTCAACCAGACTCTTACCCAGGCAAATGATACTGCACTTTGAGCACCCCAAAATAAAATAAAAATCACACCAACAAAGCCGCAATGATTGCCTTTCCTAAGCCAGGTGACCTAAGAACAAAGGCCTTTGCAGTGCATTATGGTTACAAAGCATTCAACCCTGCATAATCCTGTGTTAGTTTGCCAGGACCGCAATCCATGAACAGGCAGGATTTACCTTGAACTAGAGGTAGATCCAAATCCGGTAAGGTGAATGATAAAAAGGTGCTCAGTTCACCCCACCAGGAAGATGAACCTTGATCTTAAAGTTATAAAGTAGTAAGAAAGCTGGGATTCATTTATAGGTGTGTGTATGCTATTCAGGTTTGCCATATAGGCAACTCCCCTTCATACACCCCCCTATCCTGAATGACAGAAAGGTGAGCTGACCACTGTGCTGCTTCTTTCACTGTCCAATCACGAGCTGGGGCTTAGGAGGACCTGGGATCAAAGCAAGTGGGTGGAATGATGTTGGCCATCAGACTGAGGACATCTGATGACAGAAAAAAAGCACTATGGGGAAAATCTCTGAATTGAAGGTGGATATTGCATTAAAGTCTGTTTTTCATTTTTATCTTGTTATTTGTGGCCCAAGTTCTACTTTTAAGTTACACTCTTTTTTTTCTGTTTCTTTTTACTTTACTCTCTAGGTTCTTCGGGCACTAAAATGCTCCTTACAGCCCACTGTGAAGGACATCTCTCTCACATGGACCCTTCCGTCCAGTGTGGAAGCCATCGTCCTGTCCAAAGTCCCCACTGCCATCTTTCACGGTCAAAGATCTATTGTCTACGCTCAGCTGAAGGGAAAGGTCTGTGAGCCCAGGGAAGATTGTGTTTTTTGTGTGTTACTTCAGTTTCAAGGCTGCAGAAAAATATTTTTAAATGAAGATTACAAAGTTGGGGTGGGATGGGGTTTGGCAGAAATGAAGAAGTCTGGGGATATTTCCAGATTGATTATAGGCTTTGCTGGTGGTACAAAAGACCCAATCTGAGGGAAAGTGGACAACGTATATACAGAGTAGGCAGGCTTTCTGTGAAGATGGCTATGGTTTAAGGATTGGGTGGGTGGAATTTAATAAATATGCAGTATATTCCAAGATCACAAAAAACAAAGTACTATAAGCCCTTGTACACACGGTCGGACATTCCGACAACCAAATCCGTCGGATTTTATCCGAAACTGTTGCATACACACGGTCGGACAAAGTTGTTGGAAAATCCGATCGTTCAGAACGTGATGATGATATTTCGTTACGACGGGACTACGTTCAGGCTAGTAGCCAATAGCTTTGGTGTAGGAATTTGATCTGAGCATGCGTGGCACTTTGTCCGATCGGAATTCTCTACACATGATTGGAGTATGTCCGATCGGAGCATTTTGTCGGAAAATTTTACCAACAAGTTGGAAAATTTGGTCCGTCGGATACTCCGACGGAAACAGTCCGATGGAGACCACACACAGTCGGAATATCCGACAAAATGGTCCGATCGGACACATTCCGTCAGAATCTCCGACCGTGTGTACAAGGGCTTAGAGGAGCATCTCAGAATCTTTATAAGTTCTGTGCTGGGTACTCAAGGATTTATAGAGCTTTGGGTGTGAAAAGCATCTATTTTTTGGTCTGCATCTTACATGGTAACCAGACCTCCTTATTAGTCTCTATATATATATATATATATATATATATGTGTATATATATATATATATATATATATATATATATATGTGTGTGTGTGTGTATATATATATATATATATGTATATGTGTATATATATATGTATATATGTATATATATGTATGTATATATATATATATATATATATATATATATATATATATATGAGCTGACTGAGATACAAGAGTTGCCTGTTTGCTTTAGGGAACCCATTAGGAGACACTTTGTTTGTCAGTAACCTCAGTTTAGGTAATGGCTCAAAAAAAGCAGATGATTCGTTTGTTATATGCTACGGACTTGCTGTACAAAGCCCACCTGCCTTACTAAATGGGACTGTGACAACAAGGTTACTAGATGTTACTTAACTTAAACCTAACGCCCATTTACACTGTATGTTATCCATTATATATATAATGACTCTGAGCTTGAAGTGATTTACACTTTCTTTAAATATTTCCTAGGTGGAGAATGAAGCCGACAGTGAGGTCTGTCTGCAGTACAAGTTTAATGATGAAATCATAAAGAATGATCTTCGTTTCCCCCTGAAAGTGCAGAACACAGAAAGGTCAATGTTTAGTATTTGAAACACCCCACATTAATATGAAACATTTCCTCAGTTATCTTTTTAGAGTCACCACAAACAGACTGGCAGAGCTCTGGTCTTCTCATGCACTGTCTATCTTCTCTTACCCACCATTCACAGACTAGCATAGCTCAAATCTTCTTATGCACTGCATTTGTTCTCTTACCCACCATTCACAGACTGGAGGGGCTTTGGGTCTTCTCATGCATTGTCTATTTTCTCTTACCCACCTTTCAGACTGGCAGAGCTCAGGTCTTCTCATGCACTGTCCATCTTCTCTTACCCACCATTCAGACTAGCAGAGCTTGGGTCTTCTCATGCACTATCTTTTCTTACCCACCATTCACAGACTGGCATAGCTGTGGCATCCTGATGCACGTTTTATCTTTTTTAAGGCCCACCATCCACAGACTGGAAGAGCTCAGGTCTTCTCATTCATTATCTATTTTCTCTCAGCCACCATCCACAGACGACCATAGTCCTGGTTTCCTCACGCACTGGCTATCCTTTTTTAAGACCCACATCCATAGACTGTCAGATCTCTGGTATCCTCAGCCACCATCCACTAGTGGCCATTGTCTGGGTTTCTTCATGCACTGTCTATTCTTTTCCAGGCCCACAATCCACAGGCTGGCAGCCAAAACTCTGATCTCTGAAATGGAACATGGAACAGAGTCACCATCTGAAGATGTGAAGAAGAAGATCTTGGAGACCAGTCTACAGTCTGGTGTTGTTTCCTCTCTCACAGCCTATGTAGCCGTCAACAAGGACACCAAGACACGTGTGGAGGGACCTCCTATGCGCAGGGATGTCCCAGCTCCAGGTGTGTTGTTTTCACTAGACACGTGCGATTCGTTTTTGTTACGAACTGAAGTTCGGGTGAAATTTCTGCTCTTCAGAGATTTGGATGTATCCGAATTTCCAAATAGCAATAATTACATAGTTAGTTTAGTTGAAAAAAGACATAAGTCTACCAGTTCAACCAATAATAGTAGCACATTTCAACAAATCCGAACTAAATAATGAAACGCGTTATCAAAATTTGAATTAGAAATCTAATTAGAATTAGGTATTGAAACTTATTGCAATCAATGAAAGGAAAGAAACGAATGCGCAAAACTCGCTCAAATGAACAAAATGAGTATAGGAGAAGCTGCCAACATATAAAAGTGTTCAGACACAGAAAAAAATAAATGAATAAAGAGGTATGTAGCGCAAACTAAAAATGATAAATAGTAGAATAAATAAACAAAAATAAGTGTGATAAACACTCTTAATAGATAACACTTCCTCCACTAAAAGTGAAAGAAGATGATGATTCCTACTTAGGCTGCTTTATAGAATTGAATAGAACATAAAATAATTGAATACAATAAAATAATACAGAATAGAAAAGAATATAAAGGAATATAATCAAATAGAAAATAAAAGAATAGAGTAGACTAAAGCTTCATGGACTTCATTTGTATTTCGTTTCTGGCAATCCATTGGGATTGACTGTAGAGTGATGACCATTGATTTCCTTGCTGATTGCTTAGCCTGTGATAACATCTTATGTGCTTTTGGCCATTATAATCTTCGGCCCACCTTCTCTGGTAAGAGGCACAATGATTATTCCTAGCCGGTGGTGGAGATCTCTTTACACCTGGAAGAACACATGCTAATGATCTCTGTTCTCACTTCATTATTTCTTTTTTTCTTTTTTTTTTCTTTTTTATGACATAAGGACATTTATACATGCACTGTTTGCACATTAGTTGTTACCTTTATGCACATTTAAAGTGGTTGTATTTCCTGTAAGGAAAATGCATAATGAGCTTGTATGTACAGTATGTACCTTATGTACTATGTAGTATGTAATAACAATAAGCTACAAAGCCATCCACAACTCTGCCCCCAGCTACATCACTAGCCTATTATCAAAATACCAACCTAATTGCCCTCTTCATCTGTCCCAAGACCTCCTGCTCTCTAGCTCCCTTATCGCCTCCTCCCAGGACTTCTGCCAAGCCTCGCCCATCCTCTGGAATTCCCTACCCCAATCTGTCAGACTGTCTCCAAACGTATCCCCTTTTAGGCGATCCCTGAAAACATTCCTCTTCAGAGAAGCCTATCCTGCCTCCATCTAACAACTGCACTATTTTCTCCATTAGCTCATCCCCCACAGCTATTACCCCTTTGTATAACTTGACCCTCACTCTTAGATTGTAAGCTCTAACGAGCAGGGCCCTCTGATTCCCCCCTGCATTGAATTATATTGTAGTTGTACTGTCTGCCCTAATGTTGTAAAGCACTGCGTAAACTGTCGGCGCTATATAAATCCTGTATAATAATAATAATTATGAAATACTTACCTTAGATCGGAGCGTTGGCATCGCCTCCCTGTCACCGCCGAGGGAGCTGACGTTTTCCCCCTCGGCGTGTCTTCCAGGTTCGCTTCTTGAGCCGCGATGACGTCACTCCAAGTCTAATTTCTGGCAGGGAGCTCTGATTTTCTGGCAGCGCCTGCCGGACCTTCAGAGTACATGCACCGCCGACGTCAGCGGCTGCATGCAAGGTGAATATCTCCTAAACAGTACTGGTTTAGGAGATATTCATTTTTACCTACAAGTAAGCCTTACTATAGGTTTACCTGTAGGTAAAAATTTTAAAAAGGGGTATAAGTGTTGGATATATACCTGCAATTTATTGAATGCTGTTTCATATTGCACATCTTGGCACTTTATTTGCTGTTCCATCATGGAACATGCATGTTTAAACATTTTCTGTCCCATATTGCACTTTTATCATTTAATGTTTCATATTGCACCTTATTTGCTGCCTCATATTGCAGTTTTTTATTTAATTTTTTTACACAGTACTTGTTAGATCTATAGCGCTGCTTTTGATATATGTATGTTATTTGTGGGACCACCAAGTTAAAATTAAATGGGGGGGGGGGGGGGGGGCGGGGAGTATAAAATCAAAAGAAAACTAACGCAGCCACCACTTAGATGCACATCTAAGTACTGGTAAGCTGCAATACATCACATTTTTGGTTTCGGGTTTAGACACTCTATAAATTCTTGCAGCCCTGATGACCACAGTCACATGTCATGGTGAGGAATCCACAAGTATCCTGTAGAGTATGTAATATGGTGCTCATCACTCATCACCTGTCCTCTCTTACAGCATACATGATGATGGGCTCAGCTTTCCAAGGAATGGCGTATTGTGCTCCCAGGCAAATGTATCAGAAGAGCTCAGTATGCTATAACAGCCCGCCGATGGCTTGTTATGCGGCAAGACCTGCGATGGGCACAACCAGTAAGTGCCATATTTTTTTTTTTTGTGTGTGTGTTTGCTGATTCCGCTGTGCTGTCACTCTAGAAAACCATTGACACTCTGAGAATTCTGTGCCTACGTATAAAGAGCGCTCCTACTATAATACCTGATTAAAATAGTTTCATAAACAAATACATTCAATTCAATGAATCAAACGTCCAAACAGTCCATCATTATCGGTGATCTTCTCAGTGACATATTAGTCTCGGGGGTTCACGCTAGGGCAGCTTCAAAGTCGCCCGACTCTGAAGCCGCCCTCCGTTCAGCGCGGCTTGCAAACGATTTCTGTAATAGAAGTCAATGCAAGTCGCTCTGAAGTCGCCCCCCAAAATGGTACAGGAACCTTTTTTCTAAGCTGGAGCGACTTGAGTCGCTCCGATTCGAATGGTTCGATTGTACCGAATGGAACGAGACTCGTCGGGCACTTAGTTGCCTGACAGGTCGCCTCCGTGTGAACCGAGCCAGTAAGTTCCATCATGACTGTCTAGAGTGCTGTAGTGTCAAAATTAGACGCGTGCAATTCGTTTCATCCCAAATTCGTTTTTTTAAACAAATTTTGACAAATTTTTTCATTCAGAAATATCTGAATGAACAAAAACCCATTTAACAAATTTTTTCCAAAAATGCGAAAATCCAAAAATTTGTAAATTTGGAAAATCGAAAATAAGAACGAAAATTAAAAAAAAGAACGAAAATTTGAACATCTAAATAACTAACTGACAATAACCTAACTATTACTAACTATTAAATTATAGGTATTGGAATTTCCTTTCAAATTTGTCTGTTGGTGAACTCAACGAATAAGAATTTATCCGATGTTGCGAATTATCCGAAATAACAAAATTCCGTATCTAAACGAATGGAACGTAACGAATTAATAATAATAAATAACAATAATTATAAAAACTTTTCATTATTTATTATTTGTTACATTTCATTCGTTTAGATGTGGCATTCGTTATTTCGGATCATTCATAACTTCGGATAAATTTGTATTATTTACATTTACTAACAGACAAATTTGAAAGGAATTTCCAATACCTATAATTTAATAGTTATTAATTAGCTAGTTGGTTATTATTTTGAATTTTCGTTCTTTCGAATTTTAGGATTTTCTTCCTTATTTTCAGATTTTCAAATATACACATTTTCGAATTTACGAATCTAGATCATAACGAATAATGACCTAAAAAACAAAAACAAATGAAACGAAAATGAACTAATTTTTCAACACATGTCTAGCCAAAATGCTGTAAACATAATTTGGTGCGATCCGTGCTCCCATCCCATCCACTCTCTCACCAGCTGCCATAGACACCCATAACAGAAGTCTTTTGCACTTTGAAATCGTCTCAGATGCTGGGCTTTGTCCTCCAACGTGGCTCCTTGTTTGCAGGTGGGGATTTGCTCATATAAATATTGAATGGCAAAACAGGAAAAGAGTATATAGAATCATTTTTTTTTATTAACCACTTGCTTACTGGGCACTTAAACCCTCTTCCTGCCCAGACCAATTTTCAGCTTTCAGCGCTGTCACTCTTTTGCCCCATACACACGGTCGGAAATTCCAACGGAAAAGGCCCGATCGGATTTTCCGACAATATAATCCGATCGGGCCTTTTCCATCGGAATTTCCGACCATGTGTATGGGGCAAAAGAGTGAGCTCTATTGGATTTTTTCCATTGGAAATTCTGACTAAAAAAAATCCTATCGGACTTTTTCGGATCGTTTGTAGAGAATTCCGACAGACAAAGTGCCACACATGCTCAGATCAAATTACGAGACCAAAGCTATTGGCTACTAGCCTCTACGTAGTCCCATCACACGTATCGAACTTCACCACATTCCGAATGATCGGCTTTTCCAACAACTTTGTCCAACCATGTGTATGCAACACCAGTTTTGTATGTCCGACCGTGAGTACAAGGCATTAGAATGACACGCTACACTATACCCAAATTAAATTTTTATAATTTTTTCCCCACTAATACCCCTCCCTCATACAGCCCTCATATTGGCTCGGCTGGAACCAAAACTCCATTTACAATATGTCACTAGAAAGATCTTCTCACCCTCTCCCTAACTCCTCTGATAAGCGATGCACCCATCCAACAGATACAGGGAAATCTCAGTTTTGACTTCTCTTGAGGCTCTCTGCATGTCACATGACCTAGCGAGGAAAGTCGGGGACCGACTTATCAGGGGTGTAAATGAAGTTGGACAAATATGAGAAGATCTTCCTCTTAAAATATTCCAGCTGATCTGAGGTCTGCATGGGGAAGAAGAGTACGTTTAACATCAGAGACATAAAGGTAAGGTTGGTCAGCATGTGAGTGGAAGACTGGTGTGGAGATGGGTGGGGTGCTGCCTGTTACTATCCCTATTGAGGTTCTGAAAGAAGTGAGCTGGATTTGGTGGTGGTGTACAGTAGAGATGGCCTTGCGGTTCGCCCGGCGGTTGATTCGCAGCGAACTTTGCTCATCGCGATTCGCCAAACCGGCCGACTTCTGGCGCTGTTCGCGGTGGACATATTTGTTTACATTGTGAAGAATTTTGATCCATGACACATCCATCATGGGGTACAGGACAGCCAATTGAGACATTTCAGCACATGGACAATTGGACATTCCCCCTACCTTATAAATAGACCTGATCTGGCGGCCATTTTACATTCTGTCTTTTGTCAGTGTAGAGACAGGACGCTGTGTGGAACAGGGACAGTCAGTTTAATCTCTAGCTATTACTATTAGGTTCACAAAAGTCCTTTTAAGGACTGGTATAAGTGTACAGTATATAGGGTTCTGGTGCACTGCTGCTGACTGCTGTGCTGCTGATTGCTGAGTGCACTGCTGACCGATTCTGCAGCTGTCTTTTGTCAGTGTAGGGACAGGACGCTGTGTGGAGCAGGGACAGTCAGTTTAATCACTAGCTATAACTATTAGGTCCACAAAGATCCTTTTAAGGACTGGTATAGGTGTACAGTATATAGGGTTGTACACGTATAATATACTTTCTTTCAAATATACAAAGTATATTATGGTGCACTGCTGACTGCTGAGCTGATTGCTGCCCGATTCTGCAGCTGTCTTTAATCAGTGTAGGGACTGAGGGACAGTTTGGTGTTCTGAGCAGGGACAGTCTGCAAATCACTAGCTACTAGGTCCACAAAGGTCCTTTTATAGGTGTACAGTATATAGGGTTGTACACGTATAATATACTTTCTTTCAAATATAGAAAGCATATTATAGTGCACTGCATGCAGTGCTGCTGACCGATTCTGCAGCTGTCGTTTCTCAGTGTAGGGAGGGACAGTTTGGTTTTTGGAGCAGGGACAGTCTGCAATTCGCTAGCTACTAGCTAGCTACTATTAGGTCCACAAAGGTCCTTTTAAGGACTGGTATAGGTGTACTATTTGGTGTGCAGTATATACTGGTGTAATACACGTATAAAATACTTGCACATATAGAAAGCATAGTATAGTGCAGTGATGGTGAACCTCGGCACCCCAGATGTTCTGGAACTACATTTCCCATGATGCTCCTGCACTCTGCAGTGTAGTTGAGCATCATGGGAAATGTAGTTCCAAAACATCTGGGGTGCCGAGGTTCGCCATCACTGGTATAGTGCATTTCCACTGTGCAGCATTGTGACTGCTGAGCGGTTCAGCAGCGATACTACAAAGAGTGAAAAACGCAATTAAAAAAAAGTATTATAAATGGTGTGATAGACCAGTGGCCCCCAAAAACGACAGATTGAAGCGGGGTGTTATATACCTTCTTCCACATACATACTGAACTTCTCTAGAGACTTTGTAACAGGGTCATTTAAAAAATGACAGGCAGAGGAAGAGGCAGGCCCTTCCGCAGGGGTGGTAGGGGTAGGGCAGGAGCTACAGGCTTGAGCCAAAGTGCCAAATTGCAGAAGGTGCGTGCGATTACGTCAAAAGATGCACCAGACTTGGTTGAGTGGCTCACTCAGCCTTACTCTTCTGCACCCTCCTCATCATCTCGATCTGCACCCTCTTCTTCACTCTCTGCTATGTGCACCCCCAAAGACACTACCACCACCACCACCACCATATACCCTCCGCTTGAGTCACAGGAATTATTTTCCGATCCGTCACAAGACATTTCTGATGCGCAGCCACTCTTGGCATTGGATCAGGAAGAGGAGGTAGCAACAACCGCCACTCAGCAGTCTGACGTCAGTACCCAGATCAGCCCAAGGAGGAGGTTGGTCCCCGGTGTTGCTGCCTACTCCGAGATCTCTAATTATAGCGGTGGGGAAGGTGACGTCGATGATGACGTGTCTAGTGATGTCACGTGGGTGACCACAAGAGAGGAAGAGAAGGGGAGTTCAGAGGGAGATATGGACCAGCAGATAGGGAGGAGAAGCAGGCAGAACTTAGATTGCACAGGAGGGACAAACCAGACTGCTAATGTATGAGGAGCGAGGCATCAACAATGTACTGTCACATCTGGCGCTCCCAGGACGCCGGCACATGGCTCTGCAGTGTGGGCTTTTTTTAACGTGTCCGCTACTGACAATAGTGTTGCCATCTGCAGCCTTTGCAGTCAATGCATAAGTCGCGGTAAGCCCAACACTCACCTAGGGATGACCGCCTTAAGAAGGCACATGAGCAGCCATCACCGAGCCCAGTGGGAGCAACGGAACCCACAAAGCCACACTGCAGGCTCTCACCGTCCAGCCTTGTCTTCTACTTCTCCTTCTCCTCTCTCCTCACAATTGTCTTCCACTTCACCTTCCATCATGCTGTCCTCACGTTTTTCTGCAAAAAGGCAGGCTTCCGTGGGCCAAATGTTCGAGCGTAAAAAAATTTTGACGCCGGATAACCCTCTTGCCCAATGGTTGACGGCTGGCTTGTCAGAACTGATAGCCCGCCAACTACTGCCATATAAACTGGTGGACTCGGAGGCCTTTCGAAAATTTGTGGCCATTGGAACACCACAATGGAAGGTCCCAGGAAGGAAGTATTTCTCACAGAAGGGCATCCCAGAGCTATATGGCCATGTTCAGCAGCAAGTGAATGTATCTCTGGCACACAGTGTCGGTGCCAAGATACATCTGACCACAGACACGTGGTCTAGCAAACACAGGCAGGGAAGGTATATAACTTTTACTGCCCACTGGGTGAACCTTCTGACGGCCGTCAAGCATGTAACCCGTGGCACCCGTGTATATTTGGTTTTACTGCCACGGATTGCATGCAGGCCTGGCTCTTCTTCTCCTCCATCCTCCTCCCTCTCCTCCTCGGCTGACTCCTCCTTTTCCGCTGCACCGCCCAAGCTCCCCAGAACCTATTCGACATGCCAGGTGAGACATTGCCATGCTGTGCTGTGTCTGTTGTGCCTGGAAGCCAAGAGCCACACTGGCCCGGCACGCCTTTCAGCTTTGCGTTCACAGGCAGATCAGTGGCTAACGCCGCTCAATTGGTAAAGTGGTGTGTGACAACGGTGTTAATCTGCTTAGCGCATTGAAACAGGGCAAAACTACACATGTGCCATGCATGGCACACATCTTAAACTTGGTCGTGCAGCGATTCATTGTCAAATACCCTGGGGTCCAGGACATCTTGCGGCAGGCAAGGAAAATCTTGGCCCATTTCAGAAGATCTTACACAGCCATGGCTCGCCTTGCTGACATTTAGAGGCGACACAATCTGCCGGTCAGACGTCTTATTTGCGATGCCCGACGCGATTGAACTCAACCTTCTATATGCTTGATAGGCTGCTCTAGCAGAAACATGCAGTTAACAACTACCTGTATGAACTCTGCGGCAGAACAGGTTCTGGGGAGCTGGGGTTTTTTCACCGCGCCAGTGGCTGCTCATGCGTGTATTTCTGCGGCCATCTGATGAGATGACCAAACTGGTCAGTCACAGTCATGGCGCCATCAGTGACATGGTACCTTATGCCTTCTTTATGGAGTGTGCATTGCGTCGTGTCATTGATCAAGCTGTGGAGGAGCAGGAGCGGGAAGATGAGGAAGTCGCAATGCTGGATGAATTCCCAGGGGGGGCTACTCTATCTGAGACAAGTCAACAACAGAAGTCTGAAGAGGAGTCAGAGGAGGATGGTGCCGGGGCGGATGAGGAGCAAGAAGAGCATGCTTTAAACCTTTCTGGGATCCCTGTTGTTGTGCGTGGATGGGGAGAGGAGAACGAGGAGGACAACAATATCCTGGATGACGAGCAGGAGCCAGGCCACCACACCGTTTCCAGTTTGGTGCAAATGGGGGCCTTCATACTCCAGTTTTTTAACAGGGACCCCCGTATAAAAAGCATAAGGGTCAAGGACCAGTACTGGGTGGCAACGTACTTAGACCCCCGGTACAAACACAAAACGGCGTAAATGTTACCGCCGTCACAGAGGACTGTCAGAATGGAGCACTTCCAGGCCTTGCTTCGACAACTGCTGCATTCTGCTTTTGTGTGCGCTGGCAGGGGAATTCCCACTCCCAGAGAAGGAGTTGCGGGTACCAATCCAACAGCGCCTGCAAGAAGAGGGCAGTTTAAAGATGTGTTGGTGACTTCTGATATGAGGTCATTCTTTCAGCCGACCCATCGACAGGTGTCATCCGGATCCAGCATCAAGGAACGCCTAGACCGTCGTGTGTACGACTACATCGGGTTAACGTCCGATGTGGACACTCTGAGGAGTGATGAACCCCTGGACTACTGGGTGGGCAGAGCTTGACCTCTGGCCAGAGCTTGCCCAATTTGCAATGGAACTGTTGGCTTGCCCCTCGTCCAGTGTCCTGTCGGAAAGGACGTTCAGTGCAGCAGGCGGGATCGTGACCGATAAGCGCACTCGCCTAGCTCACGACAGTGTTGACTACCTGACATTTATAAAAATGAATGAGACATGGATCTCAGAGGAATTCAAAACATGTGGCCAGTAGACCATGTATATGCATTACTCTATAAACAACTTATTTAATCAAACAGACGGACCTTTTTTCTACCTAGAAGAATACGTACCGGCCTAAATTGAGGGAAAAAATGTGTTTAAAAAAAAAAAAATTTGGGGAATATTTATTATAGCAAAAAGTAAAAAATATTGTTTTTTTTATAAATTATTTTTTTTGTTTATAGTGCAAAAAATAAAAACCGCAGAGGTGATCAAATACCACCAAAAGAAAGCTCTATTTGTGGGGAAAAAAAGGATGTCAACAACCTCGCACGACCGCGCAATTGTCTTTCAGCAGCCAAATCTTCCGGGGCTGAAGGGGTTAAGGTCCCATGCTGTGAGCTGGCTTTCAGCTTATCCATTTGGCTTTTCCCTAATTGTCTCTGATCTCTGAGTGCGCTAAATCGGTGACAAGGCAGGAGCACAACTGGGAGAAAGGGACAGAGCCCTACATGAGGAAGTGCCCTGAACAAAGACCTTCATGGCAGGAATTATTATAATGAAAGCCTGAGATGTAAAAATGTTAAAAACAACTTTTGAAATGACATTAACATGTTAACCACTTCAGCCACGGAAGGTTTGACCCCCCCCCCCATGACCAGGCCATTTTTTTAAGATACAGAACTGTGTTACTTTAACTGACAATTGCGCAATCATGTGATGCTGTACGCAAATAAAATTGATGTCTCTTTTTCCCACAAATCAAGCTTTATTTTGGTGGTAATTGATCACCTCTGCAGTTTTTCTTTTTTGCGTTATAAACAAAAAAAGACCGACAATTTAAAAAAAAATTAAATAAATGACCTTTTTTTTTTTACTTTCTGTCATGAAACCTATCCAATAAAAAAATGTAAAAAATCTGATTTCTTCATCAATTTAGGCCAATATGTATTCTGCTACATGTTTTTGGTAAAAAAAATATCCCAATAAGCGTATATTGATTGGTTTGCGCAAAAGTTATCGCCCCTGCAAACTATGGGATATGTTTATGGCATTTTTTTCCTTTTTTTACTAGTAATGGTGGCGATCAGCGATTTTCTTTTATCCAACAAAATGTTATTAAATTTGCAAAAGTATATTACAAACAGTGTCTTCATTGCCAAATATTTTGACTGCGTATACCACATTCCAACTATTAACCGCGATCAGCGGTTTTCAGCGGGATTGCGACATTGCGGCGGACAAATCAGACACTTTTGACACTTTTTTTGGGAACCAGTGACATTATTACAGTGATCAGTGCTAAAAATGATGCACTGTTACTGTACTAATGACACTGGCAGGGAAGGGGTTATCATCAGGGGGGCGAACAAAAGGTTAAGTGTGCTCCTAGGAGGTGCTTTTTAACGGTGTGGGGGGATGGACTGATTGGATGAACACAGAGAACTGTGTTCCTGCTTAGCAGAAACACAAGATCAGTGTGTTCTTCCCTGTCAGGTCGGCGTTTCGGCCTTGTTTACATAGAAAAATGCCCGTTCTGCCTCTCTAAGGAACGATCAGCGGATCCCAGCGGACATCGCTGCTGATTGGCTCCCCCTCTGGCCAATCAGCATGCGCCCCAGCACTCTATTGCATGAAATGATATACAGGTACCTAGTTTCACACAATAGAACCAAACTGCCGCAGCATATGTACTGTGGCTGGTCGGTAAGTGGTGAAAGAAAAATATATCAATTTTAGTTTTCTTTCTGTTCTGTTTTAGAATTATCTGGGGTTGAGACATCATGTTTTTGGGATGGAATGGATTATAGAGGAGGTAGGAACAGTCATCCTTATTTTCCAGTCATGTTTAACCAGTTCCCCACCGGCGCACAACGATGTACGTCGACAGAATGGCATGGCTGCGCAAATGGGCATACCTGTACGTCCCTTTGAATTTGCCGCGGTGCCATCGCATGCGTGCCGCTGGCTCACCTGCCGCAAGCTCCTCAAGTAGGATCGCGGGTGCTGTTGACTCGATGTCCGCGGGGATATCCATGATCGTCTCATGGAGAGGAAGAACGGGGAAATGCTGAAGTAAACAAGCATCTCCCCTGTTCTGCCTAATGAAACTGTCACTGATCAGCGCTCCCTGTAATCGGGAGCAGTGATTAGTGATGTGTCACACACAGCCCCCCCCGCAGTTAGAATCACTCCCTAGGACACACTTAACCCCTGTAGCGACAACTAGGGGGTTATTTACTAAAGGAAAATCCACTTTGCACTGCAAGTGCACTTGGAAGTAAAGTCGCTGTGGATTTGAGGAGGACATGCAAGGAGAATAAAAAACAGCATTTTGGCTTGCACTTGATTGGATGATAAAATCAGCAGAGCTTCCCCTCATTTCAGATCTACCCCTTAGATTTAGAGCGACTGCACTTCCAAGTGCACTTGCAGTGGAAAGTGGATTTTCCTTTCCTAAATAACCCCCCCCCCCCCGTGTTAACCCCTTCACTGCAAGTCACATTTACACAGTAATCAATGCATTTTTAATCACACTGATCGCTGTATAAATGTGAATGGCCCCAAAAATGTGTCAAAATTGCCCGATGTGTCCGCCATAATGTCGGTTACGATAAAAATTGCAGATCGCCACCATTACTAGTAAAAAAAAAAATGATGAATAAAAATGCCATAAAACTATCCCCTATTTTGTAGACACTATAACTTTTGCGCAAACCAATCAATAAACACTTATTGCGATTATTATTATTTTTTTAACCAAAAATATGTAGAAGAATATGTATCGGCCTAGACTGAGGGAAAAAAAATGTATTTTTTATATATTTTTTGGGGATATTTATTATAGCAAAAAGTAAAAAATAATGCGTTTTTTTTGTCAAAATTGACGCTTTTTTTTGTTTATAGCGCAAAAAATAAAAGCCGCGGGGGTGATCGATTACCACCAAAAGAAAGCTCTATTTGTGGGGGAAAAAATATACATCAGTTTTGTTTGGGAGCCACGTCACATGACCGTGCAATTGTCAGTTAAAGCGACCCAGTGCCAAATCGCAAAATATGGGCGTGGTTTACATAAAACAGTGGGCGTGGCTTAAACAGGCATGGCTCTAAGGGGTGTGGTTAGAGTCTGAGATGAATGCGGGATGGAGAGGGAAAGGGGGGGGGGTGGAAAGGGAAAGGGGGGAGAGGGATGGAGGGACAGCAGCCCCCGATCCTACACCACAATAGCAATATGTGTTTTCCAGAGTTTGACAATCAGCAGATAAAGATACTCCAAATACCCGGTGTTGGCGCTTCAATCATCCCGGCGCCATGATTGTTATGGTGTCAGGATGATTGAAGCGCATTATTTCTATTATTACATTGTAATTTAAAATGAAATCATTCAACTCACTATAATGCAGAATCAGGGGGAGCCATGAGCGCGTCACTAGCCACGTTGCCTGCCATCAGATGCCATCAGATGCCCCCAGCAGAGTCCCTCCTTACATTAGGTGCCCCATCAGAGCAGCCTTCCTCACATCTGTCTCCATCAGCGGAGCCCCTCCTTACATCTGGTGTCCACATCAGTCTTCCTAACATCTGGTGCCCCTCTGACATCCAGACTGGCCCCCTCTTAGATCCAGACTGGCCCCTCTGACATCCAGACTGGCCCCTCTGACATCCAGACTGCCCCCTCTGACATCCAGACTGCCCCCTCTGACATCCAGACTGCCCCCTCTGACATCCAGACTGGCCCCCAACATTCAGACTGGCCCTGACATCCAGACTGCCCCCTCTGACATCCAGACTGCCCCCCTCCAACATCCAGACTGCCCCCTCTGACATTCAGACTGCCCCCGACATCCAGACTGGCCCCCGACATTCTGACTGCCTCCTCTGACATCCAGACTGGATGTCAGAGGGGGCAGTCTGGATGTCAGAGGGGGCCAGTCTGGATGTTAGAGGGGGCATCCAGACTGGCCCCCGACATCCAGACTGACTCCTCTGACATCCATACTAGCCCCCCTCTGACATCCATACTAGCCCCCCCACATCCAGACTCTGACTCGCCCCCAACATCCAGACTCACTGGCCCCCAACATCCAGACTGGCCCCCGACATCCAAATTCACTGGCCCCCCACATCCAGACTCACTGGCCCCCGACATCCAGACTCACTGGCCCCCGACATCCAGACTGGCCCCCGACATCCAGACTCACTGGCCACCGACATCCAGACTGGCCCCCGACATCCAGACTCACTGGCCCCCGACATCCAGACTCACTGGCCCCCGACATCCAGACTCACTGGCCCCTGACATCCAGACTCACTGGCCCCCGACATCCAGACTGGCCCCCGACATCCAGACTCACTGGCCCCTGACATCCAGACTCACTGGCCCCTGACATCCAGACTGGCCCCCGACATCGAGACTCAGTGGCCCCCGACATCCAGACTCACTGGCTCCCCACATCCAGACTGGCCCCTGGCATCCTCCAGGTGCAGTCGTTGCCGCGTGGAAAGACTTTGAACTGCGGTGCCGCCCACCTTCCATGCACTTCACAGACACTGGCAGCGGGGGTGGGCGGCGCCGCAGCATCTCTATTGAAGACCAGCTTCTGGTCTTCTTTAAAATGGCAGCCGGCGGAGACATTGTCACCTAAGATAGGAGCACCACTAGGTAAGTAATTGTACACTCCAGGGGGACTAGTCACGTGTTCTTGAAGTTGGCACCGATGCTCGGGGTGCCCTGTGATATTTCCAACCTAAAAAAAACTTTTATTGGCAGAATTTTGAGAATCCCTTCATGAGCAAAAGACCGATGGCTGATTCTTATTTACAAAAAGTCACAGGCCAGGAGCTGAAGAAGCAGAAGGCCTACATGACTGGGGTTTGACTAGCTAGTCTGTAGTAAGGTAGGGGTTAAACAAAATGTGTAGAAAAGGGGAAAATAATAGATCTTACCTCATTGGGGGAGGATAGGGTTGGGTCAGGGTGTGCTGACGATTAGACTAGGCATTTAACCACATTCCAAACCGATATGGCGGATCTTAGAATTGGCAGCTGATGGCCATGAATGAATGATTTGGGGAGGCTTCTCAAAAGATCGATATCGGTCTCGTCTCCAGGACATGTGACATTGGAAAATTTATCGGGTACAGTATATAGGAAAAAAGTAGAGAAATCTGTCAGAGATTGAAGGTAAAAGGCCAAAATAAAAATACTCATTTTAGTTTTCTTTCTGTTTTAGGATCTTTTGGACCTTTAGGGTTTGATGGTTTTGAGGATGATGACATGGATATAGTAGGTAGGAACCGTGATCATTATTTTCCAATCATGTTTAAAGTGTATGTCAAGCAATAAAAACATGTACATGTCCCCAGGTTTTGTCCATATAAATGCTTCCAGGACAGAAAAATACCAGTTGATCTGCCAGAAATCCAGCGAGCTCTTAACTTCCTGTTTTGGGCGGACAACACTGAAATCCACATTCAGCCCTCCCCTTGTTCTGTCTTGCTGAACAACTGACCTTCACCCATCCATGCCCTTCTCCATCCCTGCCCAGATGCATACATTCATTTCCTTCCAAGTAAAACAATACCATTGCCTCTACTCCCAAGAGCCTGCCCCCACAATGTATAGGGAAATTTAGTTCTGGGGGTGGGAGGGGTAGTCTCAGGGCTGGGACAAGGGGTGGGCAGGAGGATTAGCTGCCCCAGACGCAGTGAAGTAAGGGGACAAAGAATAAACACAGGGGGGTTGACCCATTCTACGGTATGTAGTAACAGTGGGGGAGCGGGGGGGTGCAGTTTCAGATCCTTGCCCTGGACTGACCCTGTCCCGGGACTGGTGTGTCCGCATCAATAGGAACTGAGTTGCCTTTGCAAGAAATGAACAGCTTCTCTTTTCTATATTTTGCTTTGTGTATATCCCACAATAAGCTGCTGCTTATTATTTATATATGTTTTACCAAGCGCAGTTTTTTCCCCTTTAAGAAATGAACAAGTCTGGTGTCAATGTCACAGAGAATAATTAAAGTTATTCTAAAGGCTGAACTTTTTTTTATCTTTATGCATTCTATGCACAAAGGTTAAAAAAAACTAAAAAACATCTGTGCGCCTCCCCCCCCCCCATCCTTATCTAAGTTCCCTCTGATCCAGCGATGTTCACGAGAGCCCCGAGTCTCTCCCTCCTCACTGGCTGAGCCAATGGGCCCCCGCTGCTGTCAATCACAGCCAGTGACCCAATGAAGACAGATAGCAGGGTGGGAGGATGGGGCCGAGCTGCAGTTGTATGTGTTTTATGAATGCATAGAGCGACGGATGCAGCGGTGCCCATAGAGCAAGCAGCTTTCTCTGGGGGGGGCACTGCTTGAGGGGGAGGAGCCAGTAGCGCTGGCGGGGGGCCTGAAAAGAAGAGGTTTGGGTCTGCCCTGTGCAAAACCATTACACAGAGCAGGGAAGTATAACAGGCTTGTTACTTTTTAAAAAAATAGAATCTTTAATACCACTTTAACCACTTGCTTACTGGGCACTTAAACCCCCCTCCTGCCCAGACCAATTTTCAGCTTTTGGTGCTCTCACACTTTGAATGACAATTACTCAGTCATGCAACACTGTACCCAAATGAATTTTTTGTCCTTTTTTTTCCCACAAATAGAGCTTTCTTTTGGTGGTATTTGATCACCTCTGGGGTTGTTTATTTTTTTTGCGCTATAAATGAAAAAAGACCAAAAATTTTGAAAAAAAAATGCATATTTCTTTGTTTCTGTGACAAAATTATGCAAATTATAAATTTTTCTTCATAAATTTTGGCCACAATTTATACTGCTACATATCTTTGGTAAAAATAACCCAAATTAGTGGATATTATTTGGTCTTTGTGAAAGTTAGAGAGTCCACAAGCTGTGGTGCGAATTGCACAAAATTGATCACATCTGATGTACTGGTGGCCTATCTCGCTTCTTGTGACCCGAACAAGTCAGGAAAGTACAAATACCCCCCAAATGACCCCTTTTTGGAAAGTAGACATTCCAAGGTATTTGGCAAGAGGCATAGTGAGCTTTTTGATGTTGTCATTTTTTTCCAACAATTCTTTGCAAAATTAAGATTTTTAATTTTTTTTATTTTTTTCCACAAAATTGTCATTGTAATAGGTTATTTCTCTCACATGGCATGTGTATACCACAAATGACACCCCCAAAAAAATTCTGCTACTCATTGAGTATTACGATACCACATGTGTGGGACTTTTTCACAGCCTGACCACATAGAGAGGCCCAACATGCAGGGAGCGCCATCAGGTGTTCTAGGAGCATAAATTACACATCTAACTTGTTGACTACCTATTACACTTTTGAAGGCCCTGGAGCACCAGGACAATGACACGTGACACTGATGACAGATGGAACTGATACGTGGCAATGATGACACTTATACGTGGCACTGATGACACGTGGCACTGATGACACGTGGCACTGATGACAGATGGCACTGATGACAGATGACACTTATATGTGGCACTGATGATACGTGGCACTTATACGTGGCACTTATACGTGACACTGATGACATGTGGCACTAATACGTGGCACTTATGACAGATGGCACTAATACGTGGCACTGATGACGCGTGACACTGATGATAGATGGCACTGATAAGTGGCATTGATGACACGTGACACTGACAACAGATGGCACGTGACACTGACAGGTGGCACTGATGACAAATGGCACTGATACGTGGCACTGATGACAGATGGCACTAATATGTGGCACTGATGACAGATGGCACTAATATGTGGCAATGATGACAGGTGGCACTGGGGACAAATGGCAATGACAACAGGTGGCACTGGGGACAGATAGCACTAACAGGTGGCACTGGGGACAGATAGCACTAACAGGTGGCACTGGGGCGGATGGCACTGGGGCGGATGGCACTGGGGCAGGATGGCGCTTTTTTTATTTATTTTTTTATTTTCCCACTTACGGCCGCTGCAGCCGTTCATCTCTACCCTCTCACACGCTGTCTGTGTGAGGAGGAAGAGCGGCGCTGAGAGATGATCTCATATGTTTACATATGAGATTATCTCACATTGGACACGACGATCGCTATAAACAGCCGCTGTGATTGGCCGTTTACAGCGATCTGTGTTTGCCTGTCTCCGGGGGACAAGGCAAACACAGAACTTCCCGATGCACGCCCGCGGCGGTGCGCATTGCGGAAGTAAACACGAGGACGTCCAGGGACAGCCTCCCGGACGAAAGCGCCTGCTCTATAGCCGTCATTCGGCTATAGAGGGCGGGAAGAGGTTAAAGCAGTTTTTTCACAAAGTTAAAAGAAAAATATGAATGTTGGGAACTGCCCTAGAATGGAAGTGGGGTTGAATTTTGGAAATGCTCGGAGATAACCTTTAACTGACCGCCGCACACAGATGTACGTCGACACAATGGCGCTGGCAGGAAAATGGGTCTACAGGTACATCCCTTGAAATTTGCTACCTTTCGAGTGCACACTGACAGAGCATCCCCGCGGGTCCCGGGAACTCGTCGTTCTCTGGCAGCCTGCGATTGTGGTGTCGGGGGGTAGAATGGGGAGATACCTATGTAAACATGGCATTTCCCCGTTCTGCCTTGAGTAATGACAGATCTACTGATCCCTGTGATCGGGAGCAGTGATCGCTGTCATGTCCTCCTCCTCCCCACAGTTAGAATCACTCCCTAGGACACACTTAACCCCTTTATCGCCCCCTAGTGGTTAACCCCTTCCCTGACAGTGTCATTTACACAGTAATCAATGCATTTTTATAGCACTGATCGCTGTAGAAATGTCAATGGTCCCAAAATAGTGTCAAAAGTGTCCGATGTGTCCGCCATAATGAAATATCGCAGATCACCACCATTACTAATAATAAAAAAAATAATACAAATGCCATAAATCTATCCCCGATTTTGTAGACGCTATAACTTTTGCACAAAGCAATCAATATACGCTTATTGCAATTTTTTTACCAAAAATATGTAGAAGAATACGTATCGGCCTAAATTGAGGGAATTTTTTTTTTTTTTTTTTTTATTTGGGAAATATTTATTGTAGCAAAAGTAAAAAATATTGTTTTTTTTTTCGAAATTGTTGCTTTTTTTTGTTTATAGTGCAAACAATCAAAACCACAGAGGTGATCAATTACCACCAAAAGAAAGCTCTATTTGTGGGGAAAAAAAGGACGTCAATTTTGTTTGGGTACAACCTTGCACGATTGTCATTTAAAACTACGCAGTGCCGAATCGCAACAAATGTCCCGGTCATTCAGCGGCCAAATTTTCCGGGGCTGAAGTGGTTAAGGTCCCATGCTGTGAGCTGGCTTTCGGCTTATCCATTTGGCTTTTCCCTAACCGTCTTTGATCTCTGAGTGCACTAAATAGGTGACAAGGCAGGAGCACAACTGGGAGAAAGGGACAGAGCCCTACATCAGGAAGTGCCCTGAACAAAGACCTTCATGGCAGGATCACCAGGAATTATTATAATGAAAGCCTGAGATGTAAAAATATTAAAAACAACTTTTGAAATGACATGAACATGTTAACCACTTCAGCCACGGAAGGTTTTACCCCCCACCCCCCATGACCAGGCCATTTTTTTTACGATACAGCACTGTGTTACTTTAACTGACAATTGTGCAGTCATGCGATCCTGTACACAAATAAAATTTATGTCCCTTTTTCCCACAAATCAAGCTTTATTTTGGTGGTAATTGATCACTTCTGCGGTTTTTCTTTTTTGCGTTATAAACAATTTAAAAAAAAAAAAAAAATGACCATTTTTTTTTTTTACTTTCTGTCATCAAACCTATCCAATAAAAATGTAAAAAATCTGATTTCTTCATCAATTTAGGCCAATATGTATTCTGCTACATGTTTTTGGTAAAAAAAAAATATCCCAATAAGCGTATATTGATTGGTTTGCGCAAAAGTTATCGCGCCTACAAACTATGGGATATGTTTATGGCATTTTTTTCTTTTTTTACTAGTAATGGTGGCGATCAGCGATTTTTTCTTTTTTTTTATCCAACAAAATGTTATTAAATTTGCAAAAGTGTATTACAAACAGTGTCTTCATTGCCAAATATTTCAACTGCATATACTACATTCCAACTATTAATCGCGATCAGCAGTTTTCGGCGGGACTGCGACATTGCGGCAGACAAATCAGACACCTATCCGACACTTTTGACACTTTTTTTGGGAACCAGTGACATTATTACAGTGATCAGTGCTAAAAATTATGCACTGTTACTGTACTAATGACACTGGCAGGGAAGGGGTTATCATCAGGGGCGAACAAAAGGTTAAGTGTGCTCCTAGGTGGTGCTTTTTAACGGTGTGGGGGGATGGACTGATTGGATGAACACAGAGAACTGTGTTCCTGCTTAGCAGAAACACAAGATCAGTGTGTTCTTCCCTGTCAGGACGGCGTTTGTACGTTCCTTTGAATTTGCTGCCGTGCCATTGCATGTGTGCCGCTGGCTCACCTGCCGCAAGCTCCTCGAGTAGGATCAACGGTTCCGCGGACTCGGTGTCCGCGGGGATACCCATGATCGTCTCATGGAGAGGAAGAACGGGGAAATGCTGATGTAAACAAGCATCTCCCCTGTTCTGCCTAATGAAACTGTCAGTGATCAGCGCTCCCTATAATCAGGAGCAGTGATTAGTGATGTGTCACACACAGCCCCTCCCCCCCAGTTAGAATCACTCCCTAGGACACACTTAACCCCTGTAGCGACAACTAGGGGGTTATTTACTAAAGGAAAATCCACTTTGCACTGCAAGTGCACTTGGAAGTAAAGTCGCTGTGGATTTGAGGGGGACATGCAAGGAGAATAAAAAACAGCATTTTGGCTTGCACATGATTGGATGATAAAATCAGCAGAGCTTTCCCTCATTTTAGATCTACCCCTTAGATTTAGAGTGACTGTACTTCCAAGTGCACTTGCAGTGCAAAGTGGATTTTCCTTTCCTAAATAACCCCCCCCCCCCCCCCTAGTGTTAACCCCTTCACTGCCAGTCACATTTACACAGTAATCAATACATTTTTAATCACACTGATCGCTGTATAAATGTGAATGGTCCCAAAAATGTGTCAAAATTGCCCGATGTGTCCGCCATAATGTCGGTCAAGATAAAAATCGCATATTGCCACCATTACTAATAAAAAAAAAAAATGAATAATAAAAATGCCATAAACTATCCCCTATTTTGTAGACACTATAACTTTTGCGCAAACCAATCAATAAATGCTTATTGCGATTATTATTATTTTTTTGTACCAAAAATATGTAGAAGAATATGTATCGGCCTAAACTGAGGGAAAAAAAACCGGAAAATTGTATACTTACCTTTCCGTAATTTTCCTTTCCTGACGCATCTTCATGGCAGCATACACTCTGGGTTGTGACTCCGCCCCCACAACCTGATAGGACCACATAGCTATAAGATGAAGATACGCCCCCCGCCCCGGTATTCTCTGTATATATGAATCACCTTTGTGGGTGGGATATTGTATGCTGCCATGAAGATGCGTCAGGAAAGGAAAATTACGGAAAGGTAAGTATACAATTTTCCGGTTTCCTGTCGCATCATGGCAGCATACACTCTGGGGATTAACTCGCAGACTGGGTGGGAAATGCAAAGGTAAACATTTATTAGCAAGGAATAGAAGAGTTGGCTTGAATAATGGACTTTCCCAATTCTACTGTTGATAGCGGAGCTGAGTCCACCTTGTAGTGAGAGATAAAGGTGTTCCTGGAGGAACAAGTGGCCGCTCTGCAGATGGTTTCCGCTGAGACCCTACAATACGCTGCCCAGGAGGTGGCCACTGCTCTGGTGGAATGAGCCCTCCGGTCTTCAGGAATTTGCAACTCACTCAGCAAGTAGGCCTTCACCAACCAGGAGGCAATGGTTCAGGCCGACGCTGCTTGACCTCTCCTAAGGCCATAGGGAATGATGAAGAGGTTCTCCGATCTTTTAAAGGATTTGGACAGGAAAAGATATTTTATGATGTTGCCCCTTACATCCAGAGGATGAGGGTCACCCTGGTCTGTGTTAAGAGCTGGCAAGTTGATTTCCTGGTTGAAGTGAAAAGAGGTTGCCACCTTTGGGATAAAGTGATCCAAGGGTCTTAGAACTACCCTGTCTGGATGAATGATCAGATACGGCTCCTTAATCAGTAATGCTTGCATCTCTGAAACTCTCTTCGCTGATGTGATTGCGACCAGGAAGGTGACTTTTAGTGTCAGGTGCCAGAGGGAGATGTTTTCCAGCGGAAAACAGGGTTCTTTGGATAGTGCCTCTAAGATGACTGATAGGTCCCATGTTGGAAAGGAAGGCTTCCTAGGTGGTCTTAGTTTAAGACAGGCCTTCTGAAATTGCATAACAAGGGGATCGTGAGCCCATTTAACCCCTGTCAGGGCAGATAGAGCTGACACCTGAACTTTCAGAGTACTAGAGCTAAGACCTTTGTCTAAGCCTGATTGCAGGAACTCTAGGATCAGAGGAGCCGAAAGGGAGGACAGATCCCAGCCAAGGTCCTGAGAGAAGGCAACAAATTTCTCCCAGACCCTGCAGTAGGTGCAGTTGGTGGTAGGTTTTCTGGCCTGGAGCAGGGTATCAGCTACCTTCTGGGAGCAGCCCTGACATAGATACCTAGCCCTCTCAGCCCCCAAGCCATCAAGTGCAGCTTCCCCGAATCTGGATGTAGTAGCTGGCCCTGGGAGAGCAAGTCGGCTGACAGGGGAAGAGCAAAAGGGTCTGCCGTGCTCAGTTGTAGGAGAGTGGTGAACCATGGCCTCCTGGGCCAAAAAGGAATCACCGCCATCACCAATGCCGTTGATCTCTTGAGCCTTAAGAGAAATCTCGCTATCAGGGGAGTCGGAGGGAAGATATACCCGAGATGGAAGTTCCAGGGATGCTGGAGGCAATCTGTCCCCTCCGCTAAGTGAAAGGGAAACTTCGACAGGAACCCTCGGCATTTGGAGTTTGCCGGAGTCGCAGCAAGGTCTATGTCTGGATGACCCCAGGCCTGGCAGATGAGGGAGAAGGCCTGAGGGCTCAGGGACCACTCGTTGTTGGAGGCGAACTCCCTGCTGAGCGTGTCGGCTAAGATGTTCTCTACCCCCTGGAAGTAAATCGCTCTCAGGTCTGACTGGTTCAACTGTGCCCATTCAATCACAGGGAGAACTTCCCGCATCATGGAGGGACTCCTGGTCCCCCCCTGTCTGTTTATGTAGGTGACAGCAACCTTGTTGTCCATCCTTAAGAGGACCTGCTTCCCCCTTAAAAGGGAGCTGAAGGCCAGGAGAGCCTGGAGGGCCGCCCTCATCTCCAGCACGTTCCATACCGAGTCCCGTACTTCGAAAAAGGCCAACAGCCCTGCACTGCATGGGACTGGTAGTGGGCTCCCAAACTTTCTAGACTGGCGTCCGTGGTCACTACCTCCTGAGGAGGGATGACTATGTGTTTGCAATTGTTTAAGTTGTGGGGACGAGTCCACCAACGCAATGAGCGCCTGACTGTCTCCGAGATCCGGATCGTCTGGGTCATGGATGAACTATCCCACTGATGTAGGAAGGAGTTCTGCAGAGGTCTGGTGTGCCACTGAGCCCAACGGACCCTAGTAATGGTTGCTGATAGGGAGCCTAGAAGGCTGAGGCATACTCTGGCCGACAGGGATCTTGCTAGAATGGCCTTCTTCACCTTCCGGACCAACAGGGAAGACTTCTCCGGAGGCAGCTGCACTGTATTCAACTGGGCTCCTAAGAAGATCATTCTCTGGGTGGGCCGAGTCTGGCTCTTCCCCCAGTTTATGAGCCATCCCAGATTCTGCAGAGTGGAGACGAGGATCTTTCGATGCTCTAACAGCGACTCCTGGCTGTCTGAGAGGGGGAGAATATCGTCCAGATAATGGTGGACTCGCAGCCCCCTCTCCCTCAGATGCACGATAACGGGAAGAAGGACCTTTGTAAAGGTCCTGGGAGCCGTAGAAACTCCAAACGGAATACTTCAGAACTGAAAGTGTCTGTGGTTTAGCGAAAAACTGAGGAACTTTTGGAGTTCTGAATGGATAGGGATATGGAGGTAGACGTCCTGTAGATCTATGGAGAGCATCCAGTCCCCCAGATTTATGGCCTGGAGGATAGACTGGAGGCTCTCCATTTTGAATGCTTCTACCTGGATAGAGCGGTTTAAGTTTAGATCCAGGACCGGACGTAGGTCCCCCGATTTCTTTTTTACTAGAAAATAGAGGGGAATAGAACCCCCGACCTCTTTGGGATAGGGGCACCTCGGTAATTGCTTCCTTTTGGAGCAGATCCTGAACGTATCGGGTCAAGGCTAACCTCTTTTGCCGGGATGACGGGAGGTTTGTTGGGCAAAAATGGTCCCCCGGGGGAAGTCACCTGAATGACCATCTGTGCCCGACGCGAACGGTGGTTAACGTCCAGGGGTCGCTTATTGTTTCCGCCCAGACCAGCTTGAACTTTGAGAGTCTGGCCCCCACCACTGCTGGCTGGGCGGACGCACCTTCAAAAGGACTTCTGGTCAGTAGATGCCGGGGTCCTGGAACTTCAGGAAGGACGTTTGAGGGGCCTTCCAGTGCCTTCCGTACTCCCTACCAGGCCTGTAGGACTTGGCATCCCTGTACCTGTCCGGGAGGTTACGCTTAAAGGGAGGAGGCCTCTGAAGCTTTGGCTTTCTATCCGAGGGGATAAGCCCTGATTTTCCGCCAGTGACCTTAGAAATAGCATAGTCCAATTTGCACCGAAAAGGTTCTCGCCATCATACGGGATGCGGCACCAATTGCATTTGGAAGCAGGATCTGCCGCCCAGGGTTTGAACCATAGAGCCCGTCTGGCCATTACCGAGGACAATATAGCCCTGGATGCAGACTTAATAGCATCCACAGATGCCTCTGCCACAAAATCCCCTGCAAGGCTTAGTTCTTGCAGGGCCCTAACTATCTGGTCCTGATCAGCGCCTTGGATATAAGCTTTTCTGTGCTTGCTGACCAACTGGCAATAGCCTTACCCACAGCTGCAAGAACCTCTGCTGGCCTGCATACGCCTCCTGATGCTAGGCAAGCTCTTTTGAGATCCTTGAATGACACGGCATTCTCGATAGGGAGCGTAACGTGTCTGGCCAGACGCATGAGGGATGCATCCACCACTGGCGGGGACACGAGAGATTTAATTTTAGCCTCCTTTAGAGGATATAGTTTGGCAAGCCAATTGTTGAGACTTGCTTTCTTCTGGGGTCTCTGCCACTCGTCTCTGATAAGTTACTCCAACTCATCAATGAAGGGGAAGGCTTCGGGTTCTCTCTTCAGGTTCGGGGAATATTTTCTCCTTTTGGGTTGGGCCTCCTGGGGTTCCTCCCAGCTAATGGCCCCTTCACTGACCTCACAAAAGGCTCTATTAGGGAGAAGTCAAAGCCCGCTGAAGCCTCTAGTTCTTCCTCATCTGAAGGAGAATCATGCTCTCTGGAAGTACTTGGGGGAGCCGGCGAAGCACCCCTTGGAGATAACTCCATGTCGGGAGCGACACGTGGGGCAGAAGACTCTGGGAGTTCTCTGTGTTCTTGCCCTTTCTCTCTGGTGGCTTCTTCAAAGCACCTGCGGCATGCCAACATATCTGGAAGGGCTATGGCCCCGCATACCCAGCAGGTATTTTTTAGAAGGATGGGAGTGGCTTGCTGATGAATGGTGCCTCCAATCAGGGGATCTTCTTCAGCGGGAATGGCTGCGCCTTGAACGAGACCTGGAGCGACTCCTTCTGCGACTCCCTTTCCCTGAGCGACTTCCTCCACCCGAATGGCTCCGCCTATGGCCAGAGCGGCTTCTTCTATGCGAGGAATCTCTGCGAGAGGATCTTGCGGACCTGATGGGGCTAACCATTTAGGTAGCGCTAGTGCGTCCTGCTCTCTTTTTCGATCTTCTCTACTTACCAAACTCCTCCCCTCTTACCTATTATGCTGGTGGTGATCTGCTGGAGCAGTGGTCTCCATGGATAGGGAACAGAGGAAGCCTGAAGACACAGGTAACACAAAAAGGGTAAGGAAAATAAAGCCATAACAGAAACAAGAGGGGAATAGAGAGAAGAAAAATACAGGGGAGATACTTACCAAACAGAGAGGCAACACTGGGGCAGAAAAAACAGAAATGCAGCAGTCATGAAATTCAGCTGAGCACAAAAAACAGGCAAAAAAGGCATCTGCGTTAAAAAAAAAAAAGGCATCTTCCCCCTTTAAAATTGGAGCCGGGGTCATGTCCCTCCCGCACATGCTCAGTAGAGCCGTGCGGCCGCCGGCGCTATCTTGGAAAAGGGAAAAGACATAGATAGACATACACAGGCTGCCCAAAGTGCACAGTGAGCATGTGCAAAGCAGCAGAGTGACCAGGAAGAATGCTGAAGCTGCTGAGGGACACAGAGCTCAGCAAAGGGAAGTAAAATATGACAGAAAGGCAACACTGGGGGAAAGGCACCAGACAACCTAAGGTGACAAGAGATACTGAAGGCAGAGAGTATGCTGTCAAGCTGTAGACAGAGTGACACCAGGGAGGAAGAGGAAACCGGAGACCACCGCAGGTACTAAGCCTGTTTAAGGCTTAAAGACCGATCTTTTTATTATATGCCTTCAGCCTGTTTAAGGCTTACTTCCAACGGCTATAGAGGCAATGCTCTGTTTGCAGAGAAAAAGTATTCATACCCCTGAGATCACCAGAGTGGGGTTCCTTCCATTTAGCTTCCTTTAGAGGCTGTACCGGTAAGGACTTCCACCCAGGAGAGGCTAGAACCTGGCTGGGGCGAAGCGGTAAGGGGGTGATGATCCGTGCGGTCCCAACAGGTGAGGAAAAATAAGAGAATACCGGGGCGGGGGGCGTATCTTCATCTTATAGCTATGTGGTCCTATCAGGTTGTGGGGGCGGAGTCACAACCCAGAGTGTATGCTGCCATGATGCGACAGGAAATTTATGTTTTATATATTTTTTGGGGATTTTTATTATAACAAAAAGTAAAAAATAATGCGTTTTTTTTCAAAATTGTCGCTACTTTTTTTTTGTGCCAGCTCAGTGAAACCAAAAATATCCAAAGGACTCAAATCAGCTTATCGCTCAGAATCCCTCTCATACCTTCACATCATTGTGGCAGCTTATCTTCCCTTTTTTTTTTTGTTTCAAATATATTATTTGGGTTATTTTCCACTTAAAATTTCAATATACTAGCCTAGCCCATCTATTCTAGTAACTTAACATTTCCCCCCCAATCCCATCCCTACATACCCTAACCCTTTGTCCCCACCCGCCTTCGCCCCCCCCCCTCTTCCTACCCTGTAGACCACCTCTTCAGAGCTGTCAGTCAACCACGTTTATACCCATGTGGGGTTTATACCCTTAACCCTTCTGTGATGCACCATTTCTTTTTGAATTCTTGCCAGCTCTTCCATTTCACGATCGTATGTTTGTTGCTCCTCTCTTCCAGACTGTCACATAGACATTCCATCTTATAGGTCTCTTCTACAGCGTCGACCCAATCCCATATTGAAGGCGCCTCCAACTCCTGCCATTTTTTTGGAGATTCATTTAATAAATGTGGGGTTAAGGATTCCTTATACTGTTTTGCCCCGCCCTCTATACCATGAAACAAAACTACCCAGGGGTCAGCAGTCACCGCGGTTTTAGTTATCTCTTTAATGTAGAATAAGATCTTATTCCAATAATTCTTTATCTTCGGACAACCCCACCATAGGTGTGCCATTGTGCCCGCCTCCTTACATCCACGCCAACATTTCCTAGAACTATCAGGTTGGAATTTACTGTTCTTATTTGGGGTGTAGTACCATCTCGTCAGACATTTATAGCTCATCTCTGCCGTTTTAGAATCTACGGCCAAGCTATAAAACAATTTGAATATTTTACCTAACGTTACATTGTCTTTTTGTGTACCTAATTCCCTTTGCCATCTTTTGATGAATGGAGGTACTCCCGACTCCACCGATAACAACAACTTATACCACCTTGAGATAATCCCCTTGGGGTTCTTTGCTATACATAATTGTTCCAGGGGGGTCAATTCTTCTGCCGCTCGAATTGGCTGCGGTAGTTTTTTTACAACGTGGGAGAGCTGAGAGTATCTCCATCCATCAATCACCATTATACCTGTTTTTTGTTTTATTTTGTGAAATGGTGCTATAACTCCATTCTTAATTACATCTTTTAACTGTGCTTCCTCCTTCACCCAATTGCCTCCTATCTCTTTACAACCTAATAAAAAATACTCATTTTCCTTTAGTGCTATAAAAGGTGAATTATATTTCCCGTTAACTTGCCTATATACCTTATCCCAGATTCGAAAAGTGTTACGTGTTATATTGTTCCCTTCTAGGGACACTATCCTCTTTTGTGGGGGGTTCCATATTTGTTTTCCTAATTGTGCTCCACAACTTACGTGCTCAAGATTTACCCACCTTTTTTCCGTATTATCCCTCTTGGTCCATTCACTCACCCTAGACAAGACCACCGAATTGTAATAAGTCTGTATGTCTGGGATCGCCAACCCACCCCTATTTTTTGGTTGTCGCAAACTGGCGAGGGCTAGTCTTGGTTTTTTATTCTTCCATACAAATTTCATTAGCACCGATTTTAATTTCACCAAATAAACATTAGGAAGTGCTATCGGTAGCATCTGAAACCTGTACAGAATTTTTGGAAATATTGTCATCTTCCCTGTATTTATGCGCCCTAACCACAATAGTGGTCTATTACTGCATCTTTTGCAGTCCGCCTGGATTTCATCTAGTAACGTTATGTAATTAATGCGGTATAGTTTCTTCTCGGACTTAGCCAACTTTATTCCCAGGTATTTAAGTTCCTTCCGCCATGGGAAACTCCATTCCCGCTGGAATGTTTGCGCCTCGACTCTGTTGATATTGATGTTCAATATCTCGGATTTGAGCCGATTTATTTTAAAATTGGATACTTCCCCGTACTGTTCCAGCTTCCTTTTTAAATTTGGCATAGTCGTCTTATGCCGCGTACACACGGTCGGAGAATCCGTCGGAATGCGTCTTATCAGACCGTGCCGTCAGATAATCCGCCTGTGTGTGGTATGCATCGGACTGATTCCGTCCGAATCTCCGTCGGACCCAATTTTCCAACATGTTGGAAATCCCGATCAACTGGGCCGGTCGGACATACTCCGATCATGTGTAGAGAATTTTGATCGGACCAAGTGCCACGCATGCTCAGATCAAATTCCTACATCAAAGCTATTGGCTACTAGCCTGAATCTAGTCCCATCGTAACGAAATTACGTCATCACGTTCTGAAAGATCGGATTTTTCACCAACTTAGTCGGACCGTGTGTATGCAACAGTTTCGGACAAGATCCGACGGACAAAATCCGACGGATTTGGTTGTTGAAATCTCCAACCGTGTGTACAGGGGCTTAGGGTTGTTTATGTAAAATAGTATGTCATCTGCGAATGCGGATAATTTGTGTTCTTCTTTCCCAATTTTTACACCTACTATGTCTGGAGTTTCCCGAATTGACGCAAGGAGGGGTTCCAATGACAACACAAACAGGAGGAGCAACAATGGGCACCCCTGCCTTGTACCCCTTTTCATTTCGAAATGGGCTGACTCCTGTCCATTGACTTTTATCCGTCAATGGCTGATTGTATAAGACTCTCACCTTCTGAATCATTTTCAGACCTATCCCCATCCTTTCAATTGTATGGAACATGAACCCCCAGTCTACTCTGTCAAAGGCCTTCTGCGTGTCCGTCGACAGGAGCAGACTGGGGGTCCCTCTCCGTCGCATCTGTTGGAGTAGGAGAAGTGTTCTTAAACCGTTATCTCTTCCTTCCCGTCCTGGTACAAACCCCACCTGGTCTGGGTGAACTAAAGTCGTCATCAGGTCCCTCATCCGCTCTGCTAAGACGTTTGCGTATAATTTTGTATCTGTATTAAGCAACGAAATTGGCCTATAACTAGTGCATTGTGTTGGATCTTTCCCCTCTTTCTGAATTAAAGTGATTGTGGCCATTAGGCCTTCACTACTCATTTTATACTCCTCTCCCAACCCATTCATATATCGACACATTTTTGGAGTAAGAATTTCTCTATATGTTTTATAATAAAGTGTTGTAAACCCGTCTGGTCCAGGGGATTTTCCCGGGGCTGATTTTAACAGTGCCCTATTTATTTCCTCTTCCGATATTGGCCTCTCAAGGGTCTCCCTATCTAAGGTACTTATTTTGGGTAGTCTAACTTTTTTTAAGAAAGCCGCAATGTTCTTATCTCTTGCCTTGACCTGTGCCCCCTGATGTCTATCTGGATAGATCGCCTCGTAGTATTTCCTGAAATTTTCCGCGATTTCTTTCGTTGTAAATAGCATACTGCCATTTTTATTTAGCATTTTTCCAATAAAATTTTATTTTTTTCCCTGGCTAGGTACTTGCTCGGCTTTTCTCCCCATATATAACGTTCACGGGCCAAGCCATTAAAAACCCTCTTGGTTTCTTGTTCCAACAGGCCTTTCAGTTCTTCCCTTGTGTTTACAAATTTTTTTTATACCGTTTCCTTTTGGTTCTAGCCTTTTTTATGCTCTTGTTCCAGATAATATATCTCTTCCGTTAATACTTTAATCTTCTCGGCCCTCATTTTATTTTATTTTTTGACCCTACTGATATCAATATTCCCCTGATATAGGCTTTATGTGCCTCCCATAGTGTATGACCTGCTATTTCCGTTGTTTCATTTGATGCGAAATAATGTTCAATTTCTCTACCAATCCTGGCCCTGTCCTCCTCGTCACGTAGCAGATCTTCATTGATCCGCACGACGGGGATCTTGTCTCGCTCCTTGAAATATTTATTCTTATCTTTACTGGGGCATGATCCGAGAGGGTGATCGCTTCTATACCGGCTTCTGCCACATAATCTAACAGACCATGATCTATGAATCTGTAATCAATGCGGGAGTATGTCCCATGGACCGTAGAGTAAAACGAGTAGTCTCGGCCCTTTGGATTTATGACTCTCCATGCATCCACCAGTTGACTAGTGTATAATTTTTGCAGAATATATTTTAGCTGATCATTTCTCGTCCTCTGTGCCCCGGACGTACTGTCCACTCCCAGATTTAAACAAAAATGTATGTCTCCTAGCATGATCACATATCCCTTTTTAAATTCCATTAATTTAGTTAATATCCTGTTTAAAAAACCGATAGGGTTACTATTGGGGGCATAGATATTGACTAATGTGCATTCCATCTCGTCTAGTGTACCCTTCAGGAACAGATATCTCCCTTCTGCATCACTCATTCTAGCTACTAGTTGAAACTTTATTTTTTTCGAAAAACCTATAGCGACCCCTCTACTTCTTGTAGATAGTGTGTCGCTATAGCACCAAGTAGGAAAATTCTTTGAATATAGTCTAATATTTGATGCCAGGGAGATATGTGTCTCCTGAAGAGCAACTACATCCGCTTCATAACGTTTTAGCTCAGCCAGAATCTTGTACCTCTTTGTCAGGGTATTCAATCCCTTCACATTATATGACAAGAAATTCTTGCCTCTCATTTTACTATTTTACTTTCTATTGACCTGGTACATCTCTTCCCCCACCCAGGTACTTTGCTATATTGCTCAGGTGGTCTACTATTCCTTCCTTCCCCCCCATGTCCCACCCGCCCCCCTACCCACCCACCCCTCCTCCTCTCCCATCTCCCCCACATCCCACTACCCCCTCCCCCCGCTCCCTGCGGCCAAATCTCGGCCCTTGTTTGGTTGATGGTCATGTAAGCCCATACCATCTCCCAATCAACTTGTTTTGAGGGCCTGGGGCTCCTTAACCTGCGCCTCCTCCCCCCTCCCCTATTTGGAGAAGGTGAGAGGGTACCTGACCTGCATCCCCTGTGATCTTCCTACTTCCCCCCGCCGCCTTCCCCCTTCCCCCCACCACCATTCCCCCTCCACCGAGTTCTAACTGAGGGTTCTCATGGACTGTGGTAATCCCAACGCTTCTCCCATCCATCCTGGGAGATCAGGGATGCGCAAGTCTAATCTGTTACAGAAATCTGTCAAATCCTCTGGGAAACTCAGCTTCACTGTTTTACCATCTTTGAACCCCATTAAACATGGCGGGAAACCCCAGCTATATTTGACATTCCGAATGCACATCTTTGCCAACAGCGGTTTCAGGAGCCGCCTCCTCGCTAAAGTCTCGGATGATATATCTGAAAAAATTTGCAAGTCCCGACCATTATACTGTAGGGGGGTCCCCCCCCCTTAACTTTCTCCAGTGTGCTGCATTTTCTTTAAAAAAGGTGAATCTTAAGCCTCATACACACGGTCGGACTTGTACAAACTTTTCGGTGGACTTTTGTACAAAGGGCGGGGTCCACAAGTTTGTGTTGCATACACACGGTCTGACTTTTTGACAACAAACACGAACGTGGTGACGTCACAACGTACGGCGTCCACTTCAAAAGAGGACGTTCAATGACTCCAGCGCCACCTTTGGTCGACTTCTGTATTGTAGTCTGATCGTTTGCATAGGTTCTGAGCATGCGTATTTGTACCTTGTACAAAAGTCCGATGCTTTTGCGTACACACGGTCGGACTTTGCTCCATCGGACTTCTGTTGTCAAAAAGTTTGTCCGTTCGCACAGCCAACAAAAGTCCGATGAAAACAGAAAAAGTTTGTCTGATGGAGCGTACACACAGTCGGATGTTGCTCCAAAACAGCTAATTTGCATGTTTGTTGTCAAAAAGTCCGACCGTGTGTACGGGCCTTTACAATAAATATCCCGAGGTCTTTCTGTGTCTGAGTATCTTGCTTTCCCTATCCTGTGAATCCTATCAATTTTTGGGGGACCTCCCGTCTCATCTCCCCAACAGGGGAAAAAAATGCTTTCAAACATTCTCCTCAGATCCTCGCCTTTTTCCTCCGGGACCGAACGGATCCTTAAGTTTTTTCTTCTACTCCCGTTCTCCTGGTCTTCCAACTTGTACATGATATGCCTCTGTACTCGTTGTATTACTTTTACTTGCTCCTTGACTTTACATATTTCCTGGGTCTGTTGGTCCATACGGTTCTCAGTGGCCTCTACTCTCTCTAACAGGCTTCCCAGATCCTCCCGGAGCCCCAGGGTGTCTGCTTTGATTGCATTTTCGAGTTTCAGCAACATCTCCAACATTTCTCCTTTTGTGGGGGGATGATCTTCTACCCTTGACTCCTCTGCTTTACTGTTTTCCATATCACTGTCTGTTACTATATCATCTCTAAATTGGTGGGCGATTCCCTCTTTGTATTTTCCTGATCCTTTCCTCTGTACTTGCACAGGCTGTTGTTTCTTGCCTGTTCCTGAATTTTTAGGGCTTGCTCCTTGGGTCATATATTGTTGAATCGTAGTATCTAATCCTTTCTCCTTTGGGGTTCGCGAGGCCCCACTTTTGGAGGCTTTATTTGCCGATTTGCTCATGATATCCTTCTCGAGTCATTTTTTATGTCTCCCCGCTTTGTAATCCTACTTGCACACCTCTTGGTCCAACTACTTTCTAGGGGTCACATGTCCCACTTCTCCCTGGCCTGTGCTACTAGTGTGTTGAACATTTGATAAAGTACTTACTCCAGGTAAAGAAAGGGGGTCTTATCATACCATAGCAAGTGTGCCCCTCTGGGGATACCTGCCCGCTGGACGTTATGCCCCTTTTTTTATTTTTTTTATTTATTTTTTTCACCGGAAAGTCCTCCTGAGCCCACGTTCTATCCACTTAACTTTCCGTTGCAAGCAGGGCTCCCCTGCAGATATAGACTGGAGTTCCAAGCCCTATAACGAAGTGGTGTTTCTCTAGCTATTCTAAACGCAGCACATTGTAATATTACGTCATTATCAACTTCCCGGGCGTAGATCGTATAATTAGGAACTTGATGTTGAAGTCTTTTCAAGCGGTACGTATGTGGCAATAGGTCTAATATATTGATAGGGATCCAGGTACAAATCCGCCCATCTGCTCACTACTCATACGATCGCAGACGCACTGGATTCCTATTCATAGAGATGCCTTCCTACCATTAATTTCCCCCTTTTCCCAGAGAATGGCGATCTGGGGTGGGTTTATATAGACTCGGTTATCCTGTAGGAGGGCCCCTGTACCTCTATATAAAATGCTTCTGGTCGGCTTAACCTTATATATGTTTCTATAGATATTCGCTGTTCACTAACTGATTACACACACAGCACTTTTAAAATCTTATGCGATTTTTAAACATGTATAAGGGTAATTCGGCCCGTCCTTGTCAATCACACGGCACAGATTTAGAATGTTTATCAAAATCTGGCTGATGTCCTTTACAAAGTGATCTCCTGACAGACGTTTCTCCCTGTTCCCTGAGATATCCACCGGGGGCGGCTTTAAAAGACTCCTCGTTCTATGCAGGGAGGTCGCTATGCATATATAAAAATGTGAAAATAGTCCCGTATAGCATGTCCTTTCAACATTGTTCTAAAGATTACACAGCAAGCACTTTGTGATGTTGTCGCACTATTTCACTCCTTACACATGTGCATAAAATCAGACTTGTATGACATAACCATATCGGAATGAATATTTCACAGAATATTGCCATCAAGGACCTTGGAAATTGTACATCAATGTTGCTTCACTATCTGTGTGAATTTCATCCTGAATAGGAATATCCTCTCACCATTGATTATGCATACAGGCTCAGCTAACCCCGCACATAGTTCTATTTATATGTAAGAAGTGGTCTCAGTAGGACAATCTGGGTATTACATTCAAGCACTATGACAGATAAATGTACCGTCCTTTTGTCTGCTCTCCCAATTCACTCAGGTCTCGTGCAGTTTCGCAGGGAGTCCCATCCAGTCTCTTCACTGCCGATGGAGGGGGAGGGCATAGGAAGAGGGTTGGGAGCCGGCCGGCCGATGACACTCTCCTCCACTCAGTCCATTACCCGCCTACTAATGGTGGGGGTAACGGGGGAATACCGATCCGCGTATCACCGTGCTGTAGCAGGGGGGAGCCCACGTCTGCTCTGGTCGGAGCCTCTCACTTCCCCTGGCCAAGCCCCGTCCTCCATCCCCTGCTTCTCGCACTGGCTAGCACCTCCCCTCAGGCGGACGCTGCGTCCTCACGTCCCACACCCGCCCATAGCCATTGCTATTTTTTTGTTTATAGCGCAAAAAATAAAAGCCGCCGGGGTGATCAAATACCACCAAAAGAAAGCTCTATTTGTGGGGAAAAAAGACGTCAGTTTTGTTTGGGAGCCACGTCGCATGACCGCGCAATTGTCAGTTAAAGCGACCCAGTGCCAAATCGCAAAATATGGGCGTGGTTTACGTTAAATAGTGGACGTGGCTTACATGGGCGTGGCTCAAAGGGGTGGTGTTAGCGATTCAATCTTCCCGGCATCATGGTTGTTATGGTGTCAGGATGATTGAAGCGCATTATTTCTATTATTACATTGTAATATAACTCACCATAATGCAGAATCAGTGGGAGCCATGAGTGCGTCACCAGCCACGTTGCCTGCTATCAGATGCCATCAGATGCCCCCAGCAGAGTCCCTCCTTACATAAGGTGCCCCATCAGAGCAGCCTTCCTCACATCTGTCTCCATCAGCAGAGCCCCTCCTTACATCTGGTGTCCCCATCAGTCCTCCTCACATCTGGTGCCCCTCTGACATCCAGACTGGCCCCCTCTGACATCCAGACTGGCCCCTCTGACATCCAGACTGGCCCCTCTGACATCCAGACTGGCCCCCTCTGACATCCAGACTGGCCCCCTCTGACATCCAGACTGGCCCCCTCTGGCATCCAGACTGGCCCCCTCTGACATCCAGACTGCCCCCTCTGACATCCAGACTGGCCCCCGACATTCAGACTGGCCCCGACATCCAGACTGCCCCCTCTGACATCCAGACTGGATGTCAGAGGGGGCAGTCTGAATGTCAGAGGGGCATCCAGACTGGCCCCTCTGACATCCAGACTGGCCCCTCTGACATCCAGACTGCCCCCCCCGACATCCAGACTGCCCCCCCCCCGACATCCAGACTGCCCCCCCCGACATCCAGACTGCCCCCTCTGACATCCAGACTGGCCCCCGACATCCAGACTGCCCCCTCTGACATCCATACTAGCCCCCCTCTGACATCCAGACTGCCCCCCGACATCCATAATAGCCCCCCCACATCCAGACTCACTGGCCCCCGACATCCAGACTCACTGGCCCCCGACATCCAAACTGGCCCCCGACATCCTCCAGACGCTGTCGTTGCCGCGTGGAAAGACTTTGAAATGCGGCGCCGCAGCATCTCTATTGAAGACCAGCTTCTGGTCTTCTTTAAAATGGCAGCCGGCGAAGACATTGTCACCTAAGATAGGAGCACCACTAGGTAAGTAATTGTACACTCCAGGGGGACTAGTCACGTGTTCTTGAAGTTGGCACCGATGCTCGGGGTGCCCTGTGATATTTCCAACCTAAAAAAAACTTTTATTGGCAGAATTTTGAGAATCCCTTCATGAGCAAAAGACCGATGGCTGATTCTTATTTACAAAAAGTCACAGGCCAGGAGCTGCTGCAGGCGCAGCATCAGCGGAAGGCCTACATGACTGGGGTTTGACTAGCTAGTCTGTAGTAAGGTAGGGGTTAAACAAAATGTGTAGAAAAGGGGAAAATAATAGGTCTTACCTCATTGGGGGAGGATAGGGTTGGGTCAGGGTGTGCTGACGATTAGACTAGGCATTTAAAGCGGGATTCCACCCTAAAGTGGAACCTCCACTGATCGGATCCCTCCCCCCCTCCGGTGTCACAATTGACATCTTTCAGGGGGGAGGGGGGTGGAGATACCTGTCAAAGACAGGTATTTTCACCCACTTCCGGGCATAGACTCCCGTGGGAGTCTACGCCATTTCCTGCCCTGCCACGCTGTCTGCTGGGACACACACGGGTCCCAGTGACAGCGCAGAGATTTCCTATTGCGCGGCGCGGCTCGTGCATGCGCAGTAGGGAACCGGGAAGTGAAGCCGATTCGCTTCACTTCCTGATTCCCTCACCTAGAATGGTGACTGCAGCAGCCGATAGCCGAGCGATCGATCGGCCTCGGCTGCCGGCATCGCTGGAACCCGGTACAGGTGAGTGTCCATTTATTAAAAGTCAGCAGCTGTAGTATTTATAGCTGCTGGCTTTTAATATTTTTTTTTTTGGTGGAATCCCTCTTTAACCACATTCCAAACCAATATGGCGGATCTTAGAATTGGCAGCTGATGGCCATGAATGAATGATTTGGGGAGGCTTCTCAAAAGATCAATAGCTGTCTCGTCTCCAGGACATGTGACATTGGGAAATTTATCGGGTACAGTATATAGGAAAAATGTAGAGAAATCTGTCAGAGATTGAAGGTAAAAGGCCAAAATAAAAATACTCATTTTAGTTTTCTTTCTGTTTTAGGATCATGTGAGTTTGATGCTTCTGATGATGAACACGTGTATTGTGCAGAAGGTAGGAACAGTGATCCTTATTTTCCAATCATGTTTAAAGTGTATGTCAAGCAATAAAAAAATATCTCTGCATTACATGTACATGTCCCCAGGTTTTGTCCATATAAATGCTTCCAGGACAGAAAAATACCAGTTGATCTGCCAGAAATCCAGCGAGCTCTTAACTTCCTGTTTTGGGCGGACAACACCGAAATCCACAGTCAGCCCTCCCCTTGTTCTGTCTTGCTGAACAACTGACCTTCACCCATCCATGCCCTTCTCCACCCCTGCCCAGATGCATACATTCATTTCCTTTCAAGTAAAACAATACCATTGCCTCTACTCCCAAGAGCCTGCCCCCACAATGTAAAAGCTTAGCGTTTAAGTGATTTTCCTTCTTGATAAAGCCTTTCTTTAATATACAGATGGAGGGTCACCTAAGATGGGAGCACCACTAGGTAAGTGATTGTACACTGCAGGGGGACTAGTCAGGTATTCTTGAAGTTGGCACCATTGCTCGGGGTGCCCTGTGATATTTCCAGCCTAAAAAAACTTTTGGCAGAATGTTGAGAATCCCTTCATGAGCAAAACACAGATGGCTGATTCTTATTTACAAAAAGTCACAGGCCAGGAGCTGAAGAAGCAGAAGGCACTAGCTAGTCTGTAGTAAGGTAGGGGTTAAACAAAATGTGTAGAAAAGGGGAAAATAATAGGTCTTACCTCATTGGGGGAGGATAGGGTTGGGTCAGGGTGTGCTGACGATTAGACTAGGCATTTAACCACATTCCAAACCGATATGGCGGATCTTAGAATTGGCAGCTGATGGCCATGAATGAATGATTTGGGGAGGCCTCTCGAAAAGATCAATAGCTGTCTCGTCTCCAGGACATGTGACATTGGGAAATTTATCGGGTACAGTATATAGGAAAAAAAGTAAGGAAATCTGTCAGAGATTGAAGGTAAAAGGCCAAAATAAAAATACTCATTTGAGTTTTCTGCTCTGTTTTAGGATTATGTATGCCGGAGACTAGGGATGAGCTTTGAGTTCGAGTTGAAATCATGTTCGACTCGAACATTGCCTCGGCAAATTGGCACACCCTATACAAGTCTATGGGAGAAATCTAAAGTGCTAATTTTAAAGGCTAATATGCAAGTTACTGTCCTAAAAAGTGTTTGGGGACCTGGGTCCTGCCCCAGGGGACATGGATCAATGCAAAAAAAAGTTTTAAAAACGGAAGTTTTTTCAGGAGCAGTGATTTTAACCACTTCAATACAGGGCACTTAAACACCTTCCTGCCCAGACCAATTTTGAGCTTTCAGCGCTGTCACACTTTGAATGACAATTGCGCGGTCATGCTACACTGTACCCAAATGAAATTTTTATCATTTTTTTCCCACAAATAGAGCTTTCTTTTGGTGGTATTTGATCACCTCTACGGTTTTTATTTTTTGCGCTACAAATAAAAAAATACCGAAAATTTTGAAAAAAAAAATGTTTTTTTTTGTTTCAGTTTCAAAACTTTGTAAATAAGTACGTTTTCTCCTTCACTGATGGGCACTGATGGGGCTACACTGATGGGCACTGATAAGGCGGCACTGATGGGCACCAATGTGGCACCAATGAAGTGGCACTGATAGGCGGCACTGATGGGCGACACGGACGGACACTGATAGGTGGCACAAATTGGCACTGATAGGTGGCACAAATTGGCACTGATAGCTGGCAAGGGTGGGCATGGATAGGCGGCACAGGTGGGCATGGATAGGCGGCACAGGTGGGCACTCATAGGCAGCATCGGTGTTATACTATAGTAATGGATGCCAATCAGTGCCAAACAATAATGCATTGTGGGCACTGATTGGCATCCATTATGGGCACTGATTGGCACCCATTGTGCTGACTGGCATCCCTGGTGGTCTAGGGAGGATTATGACCTTTATTACCTTTTCCCTGGTGGTCTGGTGGCGTCCCTGGTGGTCCAGTGTGGGCATCCTCGGGGGGACTGTGCTGATAATCGATCAGAACAGACCCCCCCCTTCAGAGGAGCAGCCGATCGGCTCTCCTCTACTCGCGTCTGACAGACGCGAGTGAGGGAAAGCCGATCACCGGCTCTTCCCATTTACACTGTGAACAGCCGTGATTGGACACGGCTGATCACATGGTAAAGAGTCTCCGTCTGAGACTCTTTACCGAGATCGTAGTTGCCGGTTGTCAGACTGACACCCCGCAACAACGATCGCCGCGATGCGCGCCCCCGGGGGCGCGCAGCGGCTCATAATCCTGATCACGTCATATGACGTCCGGTCAGGATTATGAAACCACTTTGCCACCGTCAATTGCCTATAGGGCGGGCGGCAAGTGGTTAATAATGATTAAAGTGAAACAATAAAAGTGTAATATTCCTTTAAATGTCGTACCTGGGGGGTGTCTATAGTATGCCTGTGAAGGGGCGCATGTTTCCCGTGCTTAGAACTGTCCCTGCACAAAGTGTCATTTGTGCAGGAAAAGAAGTCTTTTAAAATCACTTGCAGCTATATTGTCGGCTCCCGTAATACAGAGAACACTCAATGAGTGTTCTCTGTATTAGCCGACAATTCATTCATTCATTGATTAAAAAAAAAAAAGCGTGGGGGTTCCCCTAAATTCAATTTCCAGGCCCTTCAGGTCTGGTATGGATATTAAGGGGAACCCTGCATCAAATTTTAAAAAAATTTGACGTGGGGTCCCCCTAAAAATCCATACCAGAACCTGTATCCGAGCACGCAACCTGGCAGGCCGCAGGAAAAGAGGGGGGGACGAGAGAGCGCCCCCCTCCTGAACCGTACCAGGCCACATGCCCTCAACATTGGGAGGATGCTTTGGGGGTCTGTGACCCCTCAAAGCACCTTGTCCCCATGTTGATGTGGAGAAGGGCCTCATCCCCACAACCCTGAGCGGTGGTTGTGGGGGTCTGCGGGCGGGGGGCTTATCAGAATCTGGAAGCCCCCTTTAACAAGGGGACCCCCCAGATCCCGGCCCCCCTGTTTGAAATGGTAAGGGGGTACAAAAGTACCCCTACCATTTCACAAAGAAAGTGTAAAAATGGTTAAATAAGACAAACACACCTTTGAAAAATTCATTTATTAAAAATAAAAAAAATTAAAAAAAGATTCCAGCGGTGCTAATCCACTCTTGCTATCCAGCGATTGATCTCCGGGGTCCAGCGATGGATGATCATATCCAGCGACGGGGGATCTCTCAGTCCAGCGCTGTCCATACATCCGTCTTCTGTCTCCACTGCGGGGATCCCAGCGTTGACGTTTCTTATATTAGGAGGGCGGGGCCACCCGTCACCTGACCCCGCCCCTCTGACGCTGGTGAGGGGAGCCAGGGATTCCCTAATGACGTATGGGTGACCCCGCCCCCTCTGATGTAACGGAAACCTGCGTTACATCAGAGGGGGCGGGGTCACCCATACGTCGCTTTCCTCACCAGCGTCAGAGGGGGTGGGGTCAGGTGACGGGTGGCCCCGCCCTCCTAATATAAGAAACGTCAGCGCTGGGATCCCCGCAGTGTGTCCGCAGTGGAGACAGAAGACGGATGTATGGACAGTGCTTGACTGAGAGATCCCCCGTCGCTGGATATGATCATCCATTGCTGGACCCTGGAGATCCGTCGCTGGATAGCAAGAGTGGATTAGCACCGCTGGAATCTTTTTTTTTTTTTTTTTTTTTTTTATTATTATTTTTATTTTTAATAAAGGAATTTTTCAAGTGTGTTTGTCTTATTTAACAATTTTTACACTTTCTTTGTGAAATGGTAGGGGTACTTTTGTACCCCCTTACCATTTCAAACAGGGGGGGGCCGGGATCTGGGGGTCCCCTTGCTAAAGGGGGCTTCCAGATTCTGATAAGCCCCCCGCCCGCAGACCCCCACAACCACTGCTCAGGATTGTGGGGATGAGGCCTTTCTCCACATCAACATGGGGACAAGGTGCTTTGAGGGGTCACAGACCCCCAAAGCATCCTCCCAATGTTGAGGGCATGTGGCCTGGTACAATTCAGGAGGGGGGAGGGCCGCTCTTGTCTCCCCCTCTTTTCCTGCGGCCTGCCAGGTTGCGTGCTCGGATAAAGGGTCTGGTATGGATATTTAGGGGGACCCCCACATCAATTTTTTTTTTTTTTTCAATTTTTTTTTTTTTTTATTTGACAAGGGGTTCCCCTTAATATCCATACCAGACCTGAAGGGCCTGGTAATTGAATTTAGGAGAACCCCCACGCTTTTTTTTATTTTTTTTTTATTTAATCAATGAATGAATGAATTGTCGGCTAATACAGAGAACACTCATTGAATGTTCTCTGTATTACGGGAGCTGACAATATAGCCACAAGGGATTTTAAAAGACTTTTTTTCCTGCACAAATTATACTTTGTGCAGGGACAGTTCTAAGCACGGGAAACATGCGCCCCTTCACAGACATACTATAGACACCCCCCAGGTACGACATTTAAAGGAATATTACACTTTTATTGTTTCACTTTAATCATTATTAAAATCACTGCTCCTGAAAAAACGGCCGTTTTTAAAACTTTTTTTTGCATTGATCCATGTCCCCTGGGGCAGGACCCGGGTCCCAAAACACTTTTTAGGACAGTAACTTGCATATTAGCCTTTAAAATTAGCACTTTAGATTGTGAACATTCGAGTCCCATAGACTTTAATAGGGTTCTAAAGTTCACACGAAGTTTAGGTCTGTTCGCAGGTTCTGGTGCGAACCGAACAGGGGGGTGTTCGGCTCATCCCTACCGGAGACATCACTTTTAACGTCTTGCAATGCCATGGCTTGGGAAGACGGTAGGAACAGTCATCCTTGTAATGATTTAGACGCCTACACTAATGCCGCGTACACACGTAGCTGACTATCCGGCGGACTTAGTCCGGCGGACTTCCCGCCGGACTGTCCGCCGGACTTTCCAAACGACTTTCCAAACGGCACTTTTTCAGCGGAATAATACGGCGTACTAAGTCCGCCGGACTATCCGTCGTACTTTTGAAATGAACGGACTCGCCAACACACACGGAGGAAAGTCCGCTCATTTTGAGCGCGTCTCCGGGTAGGCGGGGCCCCCAAAGGAGGCCTCGCTGGCCCCGCCACCTGGTATGGACTTAAAGGGGAACCCCAACTCCAAAAAAATCGGCGTGGGGGCCCCCCCAGGTCCACATCAGACCCTTGTCTGAGCACGCTACCCGGCCGGCCAGGAAAGCGGGGGGGGACAAGCGAGGGCCCCCCGCCCCACCTGAGCCGTACCATGCCGCATGCTCTCAACATGTACCTTGTCCCCATGTTGATGAGGACAAGGGCCTCTTCCCGACAACCCTGGCCGTTGGTTGTCGGGGTCTGCGGGGGGGGGGCTTATCGGAATCCGGGAGCCCCCTTTAATAAGGGGGCCCCCAGATACCGGCCCCCCACCCTATGTGAATGAGTATGGGGTACAATGTACCCCTACCCATTCACCTGTAGAAAAAAGTTAAAAAAAAAACACAACACACAAGGGTTAAAATAGTTTATTGCACAGCTCCGGGGGTCTTCCGTCTTCGGGGGTCTTCTCGCCGGACTCCTCCGCTATCTTCTGCTAGCTCTTTTGCTAGCGGAGGAGCCCGGCTTTCTTCTTCGCCGCCGCCCTCTTCTTCCGACTTCGGGGGTCTTGTCCCCCTCTTCGGTTCTTCTTCCTGGGCCACCGCACCTTCTTCTAGCTCTTTTACAGGTGGTGGCCCGGTCTTCTGTCGCCGCCTGTAAAAGAGCTAGAAGAAGGCGCGGTGGCCCGGCAAGAAGAACCGAAGAGGGGGACAAGACCCCCGAAGTCGGAAGAAGAAAGCCGGGTTCCTCCGCTAGCAAAAGAGCTAGCAGAAGATAGCGGAGGAGTCCGGCGAGAAGACCCCCGGAGCTGTGCATTAAACTTTTTTAACCCTTGTGTGTTGTGTTTTATTTTTACTTTTTTCCACAGGTGAATGGGTAGGGGTACATTGTACCCCATACTCATTCACATAGGGTGGGAGGCCGGTATCCGGGGGCCCCCTTATTAAAGGGGGCTTCTGGATTCCGATAAGCCCCCCGCCCGCAGACCCCGACAGCCAACGGCAAGGGTTGTCGGGAAGAGGCCCTTGTCCTCATCAACATGGGGACAAGGTGCTCTGGGGTGGGGGGGCCGCGCGCCCCCCCTTCCCCAAGGCACCCCCCCGGGTTGAGGGCACGAGGCCTGGTATGACTCAGGAGGGGGGGCCCGCTCTCTCGGTCCCCCCCTTTCCTGGCCGGCCGGGTAGCGTGCTCGGACAAGGGTCTGATATGGACCTGGGGGGGGACCCCCACGCCGATTTTTTTATTTTTATTTTTATTTTTTTTCGGCATTGGGGTTCCCCTTTAAGTCCATACCAGGTGGCGAGGCCTCCTGCGCTGGCCTCGCCTACCTGGAGACACGATGAAAATGAGCGGACTTTTCTCCGGGCGGGAAAAGTCCGTTCATTTCAAAAGTACGGTGGACTGGCATACACACGGCCGGATTGTCCGCCGAAATGCAAGTCCGGCGGGAAGATTGGAGTGCAAAACTACTTTCTAAGTCCGCCGTACTTTTGGGCAAAAAAAGTCCGCCGGAGGCTACACACGGGGGGGTTGTCTGGCGGACTTGAGTTTGCCGGACTTTTCCACCCGATTGTTTGATCGTGTGTACGTGGCATAAGAAGTCAGAGTCAGATTTTCAGATTTCAAGAATAAACAAAAATTTAATTTTTACTTTGAAAAACATACAGTAAAACTAAGTTTGAAATATATATATATATACAGGTCCTTCTCAAAAAATTAGCATATTGTGATAAAGTTCATTATTTTCTGTAATGTACTGATAAACATTAGACTTTCATATATTTTAGATTCATTACACATAACTGAAGTAGTTCAAGCCTTTTCTTGTTTTAATATTGATGATTTTGGCATACAGCTCATGAAAACCCCAAATTCCTATCTCAAAAAATTAGCATATCATGAAAAGGTTCTCTAAACAAGCTATTAACCTAATCATCTGAATCAACTAATTAACTCTAAACATCTGCAAAAGATTCCTGAGGCTTTTAAAAACTCCCAGTCTGGTTCATTACTCAAAACCGCAATCATGGGTAAGACTGCCGACCTGACTGCTGTCCAGAAGGCCATCATTGACACCCTCAAGCAAGAGGGTAAGACACAGAAAGAAATTTCTGAACGAATAGGCTGTTCCCAGAGTGCTGTATCAAGGCACCTCAGTGGGAAGTCTGTGGGAAGGAAAAAGTGTGGCAGAAAACGCTGCACAACGAGAAGAGGTGACCGGACCCTGAAGAAGATTGTGGAGAAGGACCGATTCCAGACCTTGGAGGACCTGCGGAAGCAGTGGACTGAGTCTGGAGTAGAAACATCCAGAGCCACCGTGAACAGGCGTGTGCAGGAAATGGGCTAAAGGTGCCGCATTCCCCAGGTCAAGCCACTTTTGAACCAGAAACAGCGGCAGAAGCGCCTGACCTGGGCTACAGAGAAGCAGCACTGGGCTGTTGCTCAGTGGTCCAAAGTACTTTTTTCGGATGAAAGCAAATTTTGCATGTCATTCGGAAATCAAGGTGCCAGAGTCTGGAGGAAGACTGGGGAGAGGGAAATGCCAAAATGCCTGAGGTCCAGTGTCAAGTACCCACAGTCAGTGATGGTCTGGGGTGCCATGTCAGCTGCTGGTGTTGGTCCTCTGTGTTTTATCAAGGGCAGGGTCAATGCAGCTAGCTATCAGGAGATTTTGGAGCACTTCATGCTTCCATCTGCTGAAAAGCTTTATGGAGATGAAGATTTCATTTTTCAGCACGACCTGGCACCTGCTCACAGTGCCAAAACCACTGGTAAATGGTTTACTGACCATGGTATTACTGTGCTCAATTGGCCTGCCAACTCTCCTCACCTGAACCCCATAGAGAATCTGTGGGATATTGGGAAGAGAAAGTTGAGAGACGCAAGACCCAACACTCTGGATGAGCTTAAGGCCGCTATCGAAGCATCCTGGGCCTCCATAACACCTCAGCAGTGCCACAGGCTGGTTGCCTCCATGCCACGTCGCATTGAAGCAGTCATTTCTGCAAAAGGATTCCCGACCAAGTATTGAGTGCATAACTGAACATAATTATTTGAAGGTTGACTTTTTTTGTATTAAAAACACCTTTCTTTTATTGGTCGGATGAAATATGCAAATTTTTTGAGATAGGATTTTTGGGTTTTCAGGAGCTGTATGCCAAAATCATCAATATTAAAACAAGAAAAGGCTTGAACTACTTCAGTTGTGTGTAATGAATCTAAAATATATGAAAGTCTAATGTTTATCAGTACATTACAGAAAATAATGAACTTTATCACAATATGCTAATTTTTTGAGAAGGACCTGTGTGTATATATATATATATATATATATATATATATATATATATATATATATATATTGAAAGGCCAGTATGGTGGCCTGTATTTATGGGAGGAGCCCGGAGGAGTAATTGATCAGCCCGTTCAGCTGTGTTCCTTATCAGCCAGTACGGTGGCCGGAATTTATGGGAGGAGCCCGGAGGGGTATTTAATCAGCCCATTCTGCTGTGTTCCTTGTCGGTTCCTGTGTGCAATACCACAGATCTAGGGCCGACTATTCGAGACCGGTCGATAGAAGGAGTGCAGTGTTCGTGAGTTCCGTCTTCATTGAAGTCCTGTCTTCATTCTCGTGTTACAGTCGGTTTTGCCGTCGTGAGTGTTCGTGTATTGTCTGAGGCGCAACAACTCGAAACTTGCCGGTATCGTGCAACGCATCTGGTTCGGCGGTCACGGATAGGGCTTCGGCTCCCATTTCTCATTTCATGTTATTTCATGTCACTAAACTGATCTGTTGAACTCACGAACCACTCACTGAAATATCACCTTCGTATTTTTCCGATATCGTTTACGCATCCGTTACCTCTAAACATTTGTGCTCCTTGCTTCTCGCAAAGAAGTCGTGGTCATCCGTTCGTGACACCACATCGAGCATTTCATTTCACAAACCCACTATACCGACCAAATCACTGGTCTCTACTGAAACGTCCGAATCGTCCGGTTCATTTCGAAATTCCCAATCAGATGTTCTAAATTCTAATTAACCGGCTCATTTTAATCGTTTTAATCATTGCATTTTATTTCATTCTTCTCGAAAGAAGTCGTGGTCACTCGTTCATGACTCCACATCGAGCATTTCATTTTTCAAACCTTCCGCATACCGACCAAATGACGGGTCCCTACGTCCGAATCGTTCGGATCATTTCGAAAATTCCCAAACAGACATCCTAAATTCTAACTAACCGGAGAGTTTCAATCATTTCAATCGTTTCAATCATTTCAATCGTTTCAATCATTTCAATCGTTTTGATCATTTCGATCATTTCGATCATTTCAATAATTTTCGATCATTTCAATCATTTAATTTCATTTCGGTCACGAGTCGCGCTCCGATTCGAATCTAGTCGCATCTCCGATGCACCGATTCGCTCCGGTGTGCCCCAGTTGTCGGCCTCATTTCAATACATGCTCCAGTGACAGAATCATTCGCAGGTTCAGCCACGGTTTTCGATTCTTGTCTTTGTCATGGCATATCATTTCTGGTCACCTATCACGCCCCGTTACGAATCCAGTCGCATTATATCGATGCACCGATTCGCCTCGGTACGCCCAGTTGTTTGGCCTCATTTCTATACATGCTCCAGAGACGGATTCTTTACCGAATCGGTGGGCCACTCGTTGATTCCGGTCTCTGTCATGGTATGTCACTTATTACGCTCCGATTCGAATCCTGTCGCAGTTATGTGCACCGATTCGTTCCGGTGTGCCCAGCTGCTTCGCCTCATTTCAGTACATGCTCCAGAGACAGGGTTCACCGTTGATTCTTGAGCGCAGCCGTTGATCCCTGTCTTTGTCATGGGTATCATTTCGTTTCACCTATCACGCTCCAACACGAATAGTCACACCTATGTTCAAATTCGTCTCGGCGTGCCCCAGGACTGGCCTCATTTCAGTACATGCTCCAGAGTCCGTTTCGTGCTCAGTCGCAAAGTTACGGCATGGCGATTCGGGCCTCTGTCATGGCGGATTCACTCATTTCACTCATCTCACTGTCACCTCCTGCACCTCGGTTCAAACCCAGTTGTTTTACAAATTCGGGTTCTGGACAGGGGGCCATGCTCATTTGGCCTCATTTCACTAATTGCCTAATTTCAGTACATGCTCCAGAGTCCGGCTCGCTGTCAGTGGCGCCTGTGACACGACCGAGCTGCGCTTCTGCCATGGCAGGTTCTCATCAAAGGCAACATTTCTTTTATGTTTGTTCGTCTCATTTCATTTCATTAAAAAAAAAAAAAAAAGGGGGGGGAAGAAGAAGGAAAAAAAATATATATATATCTAAAAAAAAAAAAAAAAAACATTTCATTGTGTTTGTTTGTCTCATTTCATTTTATTTTATGTCATTTCGTTTTATTTCAAAGCTCACCACTCCCATTAGGAGTCACCATTTGGCCAGTTGTCTATGACAGGTATGGAATCCTCAACTGGTTTGGCCTTTGTGTTTACAGGTCAGTCAAGTCCAGTAGCACCCTCCATGCACTGATTCATCGAGGCATGCCCCAGGTGTCTTGACCTCATTTCGTTCTGTGCTCCGCAGTTCCAACTCATCATTAATCATAAACATACCAATTCTTGTCTACATCACGGCAAACATTTCATTTATTTCATTCCACATATTCATCGCTTACCAACTCAAATCCCTCAAACCAGCAACGCATTAATCCGCACCCGTCTTTTCAGCCTTATGGGTATAACTCAACAATTCATATCGGATTCATTGTCATCTACTCCACGATCGTTTGGGTCGGATTATCACATAACCAATTCATAGGATTCATTTCACACATACATCCGGTTCATATCGGATTCATTTCGCACGCATCCAAGTACAACTCTGTGCAAGCTTGTTGCTAGCACGCATCCAATCACAATCATCCTGCAGTCACCACAAGCACATCTAGGCATAACTCCCTGCAATCGTGGCAGACTCACATCCAAGCATAAACTTCTTGCAATCGTTGCAAACACGCATCCAAGCATAGACTTCTTGCAATAGTTGCTAGCACACATCCTAGCATAAACTTTGCAGTTGTCGCTAGCAAGCCCCAGGCACAAACGTAGTACTATCCTTGCTGGCAGGCAGTTCTGGCTGGCTCAGTGCATTGCTGGGTAAGGCCTGGATATCTTCCTAACGTACGTAGTATAACGGGGTGCTATATTGTAGGTAGGTTGATCCAGGGAGAAATCTGATTGCAGCTCGAGGGGTCAGGAAGGAATTTTTTTCCCCTGCTGTAGCTAATTAGAGCATGCTCTGCGGGTTTTTTTTGCCTTCCTCTGGATCAGCTGTGGGGATAGCGTTGGGTGTGTCGGGTTGTGCAATGTTGTTTGTCTAAATTGTTGATTTTGTCGTGGGCTGGGTGGACTTTGTCTTTTCAACCTAGCTAACTACGCATCCTAGCATAACTTCTTGCAATCGTAGCAAGCACGCATCTTGGCATAACTTATTTAGCCTTTTCAGGTCATACTGCTCACAGCCCTGTGTCCGGACGTCTGCGACACCACCGAGTCCAGCCACCAACAAACACATCTTCAGTGACGTTAACTCCCTTGCTATCATTGTGTGCACACATTTAAGCGCAACACTTGCTATCACGGCTAGGCGTGCAACTTAGCATAACTTGTGATCGTTGCAAGCATTTTGTTGGCACTCAGCCACACCATTTTCAGCGGTACTCATTTGGCCACTTAGCCCCAGTGACTACGCCACTCGCCATTCCTGACGCTCATTCCTCCCGTTGGGCAGTTGAGTTCAGCTTCCGTCCTACACCAGAGGTCGAGTTGCCACACGCAGCTGGCTTCTTCTCGTAATACGGTCAGGCTATATCTAGCCAGCACCCGACATTTCTATCCTTACAGGACCCCGGTGAGCCGTCTGTTGATGGCCCATACAGTAAGATCCCCTCTAACGGGTATCCAGAAACATCTGCCCGTAGCCAACGCTGGACGCTTGCCCATCACAACTGCCATCTTTAGGGACATGTAGAACATCCTTGCACGCCAGTTTCCCCCTTGACAAGCTGACCCTATCAGGTCAGTTTTTCAAACACTTCACCCACACACAGGGGTATACCTAGAAGCAGCTTC